>NC_139715.1:14609444-15186944 GCF_964188405.1 Protomyctophum parallelum | reverse complement strand
TGGCAGACGGGTGTGTTACTTGGCCTGGGGATCTCTGGCAGTGGTGAGCCTCATCGATGCCAGCGAGTGCATCCCCACATTTGGAGCAGGTAAGGGAGAGTTTTAAATTAAACATGTTTAAAACATTTAAATACTGCTGTCAACCTTCAAAAGTATAAAGCGTCTCCTAATACCTATATGGATGTATTACTATCTCTGGCAGAAAATTCACACTCTTTAAAAAATATATATATTATAGTTTCACAAGATAGTATTACTCAAAGTGTTAATGTAACACAGCTCTGTTTACACGTTTATTTTATTGTTTTATCTTGATCTTATCTTGTTTTGTTCCACTTTTGCTTTGGCAATGTAAACGTATGTTTTCTCATGCCAATAAAGCTCCTTTGAATTGAAATTGAGAGAGAGAGAGAGAGAGAGAGAGAGAGAGAGAGAGAGAGAGAGAGAGAGAGAGAGAGAGAGAGAGAGAGAGACATTGTGGATGGAAGGAGGTCAAGAGGGATTGAGAGATGTGGACTTATGCATATAGGAAGGAGAATAGTTTCATGAAATAGATATTCTGTATGATTCATAATAACTGTGTGTGTGTGTGTGTGTGTGTGTGTGTGTGTGTGTGTGTGTGTGTGTGTGTGTGTGTGTGTGTGTGTGTGCGTGCGTGCGTCACTGCGTCAGACTATGAAGACATCAGAGCCTTTATTCATGGAGGTTATCGGGAGCTGAACAACACTGAAGGTCCTCTAACGACACTGGTATTTGTTTCTGCTCACATGAATTAAAAAAATAAAAATAATTATTATTCTGTCTGCCGTCTGCCAGACAGCAGACAGAGACACCACTCACGTTTCATGAATCTAAATTCCTTGAAGATTCAAAAATAAATAATGCATTAATTAATTAATAATGCATCTTATTTGCCTTGCAGGTCATCAATAAACCATATACATTTTTTGCCCGCCAAAGTAGGAGTGCATGCCTTGGAAGTCTGCATTTTACACCTTTGGGAATTAAGCAGTACAACTTGAAGGAAGAATACCTTTTTTGTCTATAATCCTACCCGTATCAAAGACCCATCTATAAGAGCCCCCAAAGTTTAGCTAACAATGAATCAATTACTTAACAAAGTAACATTTAATGACCTTTGGACAAAATGTAAATGTGTCTCTTTGTGTATGCTAATATACAAAGCTATGATTAGACCTAAATTATTTCATTTCTCATTAAAGAAATAAAAAAATAATCTTCTTAATAATTTGTAAGGGTCCCCAGTTCTGCATAGCCCACGAGGACTTTGACCAGCTGGTTTGGCCCTCTCTTAACGACAAAGACACCGTTGTTCTCATCTACACCGACTCCAGTGAGTATGTGCGATCATACAATGTCAAGCTGAAATGGTCTTTTAGTTTTATCCACCTCTTATGAGAGATTATAGGTCTCTGACATGCGTTGTGTCTATACCCTCTCTTCCCAGATGATGTCTGTGCTGTGGAGGAGCTGGCTGAAAGAGTGAGACAGAAGACGTCCAACCTCCATGTTCTTTGTCATGGACTGGATGGAACCACTGCTACTGTAAGACCAGCTTTTTAACCCATTTTAGGCGGGAACCCATTTTGGTGTTTTAAAGCATTATGTTATACTTTAGCTATTGAAAAATAGCAGATCTACAAGCTCTACAAACTTGAATATATATTCTTTCAGAGCAAATGTTTTAAGTTAAATCTTTGGTTCTGGGGGGTCCCTGGAACAACATATTCTCAGATGGGGGTCAGCAGCCAATTTTTGAGGGTACTTGACATGAAAATGTCACTGACATAGAAAACTGTCAGAATTTAGAAGGAATTTGTAGAATCGTCCCCAGGTCTAAATGGGTTAAAGCTGCTATAAGTGATAATATGTCAAGATTTGAATGACCTTTTTTTTATTATTATTTCCGTATCAGACAGCCAGCAATGGGTAAAACGCTTTCAAAGATTTTCCTAGAAGCTTTGTCATTGGTCGATTTACCGGTCTACTTCCTGCTTGGCTAGTCATTTCGACCGGGGTTTATTTTTTTGACCAATGACAAAGCTTCTAGGAACATTCTTTGAATGCAGATTGTGACCCCTGGATGTGTCACAGAGACTAAATGTTGTGGGAGTGTTTTACTCATTGCTGGCTGTCTGAATAAAATAAAAAAGGTTTTAAAATGTTGACATATTATTGCTTTACTTTAAGCCGGACTTATAGGCCTACTGTAGTTGCGTGATGGCAACACCCATGCGCAACGAAGTATAACTCAGGCAGTTTCATTCAAATAAATATGTGTGTGTGTGTGTGTGTGTGTGTGTGTGTGTGTGTGTGTGTGTGTGTGTGTGTGTGTGTGTGTGTGTGTGTGTGTGTGTGTGTGTGTGTGTGTGTGTGTGTGTGTGTGTGTGTGTGTGTGTGTGTGAGAGAGAGAGAGATTAATGAGAATCCCACATACCATTCCAGGGCAACATCACTCGTCTGTGTTCATCAGTCCTAAACATCACCTGGCCTTCGTCTGTTCCACAAGACTCACTGCACATGGTAACGCACGCATGTTACGTCATGATGATGTACGATATTTTAATTTTATTATTTTTTGTCCTGTTTGTCCTTGTTTCGTTGGGGGGTGTACGCTGTTTCTTTGTGTTTGTGTTTCTGTGATGCTTTGTGATGTTTTTAAAAAAGAAAAAAATGGGTGCAAAGATTTACTTGTCAGATGTGCTGCTTTACTGTCCCCAATTAAAAACTATATATATATTTAAAAAACAATTATGATGTACATAGAGCGCCCCTCACTTCACACGGGTGTGAGTTTTTTTTTAATGAAAGCGCCTGAGTCTCTCTCTCTCTCTCTCTCTCTGTCTCTCTCTGTCTCTCTCTCTCAGTACCGGGAGCTGTCCACCAAGTTGGTGCTGAACGCAGTGAGCACCGGAGCGCATGTCCTGAACGGGAAGATTTACCAGAACCACATGATCGACGTCCAGGTGACCAACACCAAGCTGTACCACAGAGCCATGCGCCTACTGCAGGTCTGTCCCCATTAACACCAAGCTGTACCACAGAGCCATGCGCCTACTGCAGGTCTGTCCCCATTAACACCCGCTGTATACCACAGAGCCTTACTGCAGGTCTGTCCCCATTAACACCAAGCTGTACCACAGAGCCTTACTGCAGGTCTGTCCCCATTAACACCAAGCTGTACCACAGAGCCATGCGCTCTGTGGTACACGCACGCAGGCGGTTGCTTAGCAGTTGCTTAGCAGTTGATGGCACCAAACACAAAATAAATCAACAGCAAGTCTGTCTGTCTAGAAACAAGAAATGTAAAAGAAAAAAGAAGAAAAAAAGAACCTGTGTTCTAATGGATCCAATGTAGTTATTATTTAGTCACAAGCTCTTGTGAATACTTTTCATCGGTTCAATATTTATATATATAAATCAATTTAAACAGATCTACAAGTTCACAAAGTGTTGCATCGCAACTTGTTGTGAGTTTGCAGATCGGCTACTGTTGCGTGACACTGTAGTATGATGAAGTAGTATTTACAAAAATAATTGATAATATCATTGGCTGACAGCAATACTATCATCTATTCTTCTGTAGAAGCTGAGTGGGGGTCCCGAGGCCCACTGTGAGAGGGCTCTGCTGAGAGCCATCTACCGCTCAGAAGAGCTGCCGGCTAGCATCACTTCCTGTGACCTCACCACACACACACTCACTGCCGGCACCAGGAGCAAGGTACGGAGTTAGATGGATGGATGGATGGATGGGTGGATGTATGGGTGGATGGATGGATGGGTGGGTGGGTGGATGGATGGGTGGATGTATGGGTGGATGGATGGATGAATGGGTGGGTGGATGGATGGGTGGATGGGTGGGTGCATGGGTGGGTGGGTGCATGGGTGGGTGGATGGATGGATGGATGGGTGGGTGGGTGGGTGGATGGATGGGGTGCAGTACTTAGTTTAGACAGTTTTTGGTTTAGACTAGTCATTGGTTAGACCAGTCATTAGTCCTACAACTACAACCTATCTCAAACCCTCACCCTAAACCTAACCTCCCACGGGGCAGCACACCTAAACCTAACCTTAACCCATGTCTAACCAATGTCTAGTCTAAACTATAAGTATGCACCCCGATGGATGGATGGATGGATGGATGGGTGGGTGGATGGATGGGTGGATGGGTGGGTGCATGGGTGGGTGGGTGCATGGGTGGGTGGATGGATGGATGGATGGGTGGGTGGGTGGATGGATGGATGGATGGATGGGTGGGTGGGTGGATGGATGGATGGATGGATGGATGGGTGGATGGATGGATGGATGGATGGATGGGTGGGTGGGTGGATGGATGGATGGATGGGTGGATGGATGGATGGATGGATGGGTGGGTGGGTGGATGGATGGATGGATGGATGGATGGATGGGTGGGAGGATGGATGGGTGGTGGGCGCTAATATTTTAAAGTCTATCTCATGTTGATTAGGTGATGTAATGGTGACAAACGGTGCCAACACAAACATTAAACACCATTAACAATAAAGAGACAATAAGCCTGGGCCGTGGCTCAGCAGTCCAGGCACCTTGGCTGGTAATCCAGTCTGGCAGTGGGCCGCGGGTTCGACTCCCGATCCCGACGGCCTTTACTGCATGTCACTCCCCCATCTCTCTCCCCACCTACTGTCTGTCCCTCTATAAAAAATATAAAATAAAGGCAGAAGCCACAAAAAAAAACATTTAAAATAAATATGTTTATTTTACAAAATTAAAAGACAAAAATTAAACCTGTGTATAGGAGGGGCTAGCGCCCCTCAAAAAGTGTCCACATCCCTCCTATGAGACACTGATCGAGAACAATGGCACCATTTTATCATGAGCCTTAGTGAGGACCAATTATATGATACAGTATAGTTGAAAATGGGTGAAGTCGTCGTTTAACAGCTCCCCCAAGCGCTCATCATGACCATCAAAGCAGCCGCCCATTAGCTGGGTGAAGCTGAATTTCCCCACGTGGGATTAATAAATGTCTCCAAATCAAATGGATGGATGGAGAGAAATTGAGGGATGGTTGAAGAGAGACGTGAAGGGAAGGGAAGGGAAGGGAAGGGAAGGGAAGGGAAGGGAAGGGAAGGGAAGGGAAGGGAAGGGAAGGGAAGGGAAGGGAAGGGAAGGGAAGGGAAGGGAAGGGAAGGGAAGGGAAGGGAAGGGAAGGGAAGGGAAGGGAAGGGAAGGTGAGGTAATCACTCTGTTTGTGTATTCTCTGTTCAGGTGGTCCCCCTGGCTTTGATATGTCTGCTGACTGGCCGTTCCATCCAGGAGGCACAATCTCACTTGGAGAGTCGACCCTGTGTACGCGACACTGTGGAGGCTTGTCTGTCATGACTCATAAGCAACTGCACGCACGCACGCACGCACGCACACACACAGACTGCTGTCTAACTGCTGTCTCTGCTGTCTAAATATCTCTGCACCTAACTCCAAAATGTACAGGATGTTCAGGAAATTAAGTAAACCTTATATTTTGAAAACAAAGCAATACTGCCTCATTAAAGTTGGTGCTGTGACTTTATATATTGTCAATTACTTGCATGAAAATGGGAGAGGTGGTTAGTTGCTTTATAGTAGTACACACACACACACACACGGACGGAGTGCAAAACCCCATGCCTTCGGCCTGGTGGAGACAATGATTGTATGTCAGATAGCAGCAGGGACACAGGAGGTTTGGTTAGATTGGGTTTTTATGGAGAGTCTTGGAGCACACTGCACCATGAGCTACAGTAGCATGCCCTCTTACTGTTAAAATGATCCAGAAAAGACAATCTGAACCCCATCCACACCACTTGTGACAGCACTCTCCAGGCCCATGATGGCCTAGCTTAGTCCTCAAGTATGGAGGTTATCAGATATGTAGAGGGGATAAGGGGGGACTCCCTCTTGAAGTACAAAAAAGTAATAAGATCAAGGCAGGAAAGATAGTGCTTTTAGCTTTTAGAAAAAGTATGAAGAATAAAACACACTGAATAGTCTATACTGTAGGTAGGCTGAGGAGATGAAACTGGTTATACTGCTTTTAGCACTATGGCCACTATCATGGCCAGGGCTTAAGTGCTGCCGACACCTTCCTGGCCGGTTGCTATTATCTTTTTACCGGTAACAAGAAGACTCACCCCGGTGCGTGCCCGTTTTTCCTCCCGGAATTTTCCCCAGTGAGGGGGATAACTTTGTAATATGCTATTGGCTGTTTGTATTCTTTTTGGAAAAATATAAAAAGATACTCCTGTGGAAAGGTTATTTAATATTACATTTATTGACCCTGCTATAAACAATTTAGTATTATTTAGTATATATGTAAGGTTTTGCCCCCTCAAATGGTACCTCGTCAGATAATCCCCACATATCCTACAACAACTTCTGTGAACAGACTTCACTGTAGTAGCTTTTCATAAATTATATTTGTACTTAGGCTGTCTGCTGTCATGAAAGTTTATAGTTAGAGAAATTCAAAATCCAGCCGTCTGCTGTCCAGCCTCTTCCACCCCTCACTGGGGAAAATTCTGGGAGGAAAACAGAAACGGGGTGAGTCTTCTTGTATTCCTTTTTACCTGGGCACAGGTAAACGAGCACACTGTACTTTTGTTGTTGTTGCAAATGTCAATGAAATATTCAATCAGGCCCCTTTTCCACCAGTTGGTTCCCAATGGGAACCGGTTCAGTTCTTTTTGGTTTTTAGTCCATGAGCCAGAGCTAATTGAAACGTTAATTATGAATTGAGTGGGCAAAACCATACCTATATTAGATTGTTATCACCGTGAAACTTCCCCAATTGAGTACTTACATGAAGACAATGATCTATTGTATTAAATTTTTTTTTTCATTTTTAAATATGCAAATGAGGCATTATGTAGGAAAATATGCAAAATAATCGAAAATATGAAAAAGCTACTACTGTGGAAGGGTTATCATGTATTAATTTACTTGTATTGATCCTATAAACAATTTAATATAGGGTATAGTTTGCCCACCAATTCTGGAGCTCTGGCTCATGGACTAAAAACCAAAAAGAACTGAACCGGTTCCCATTGGGAACCAACCGGTGGAAAAGGGGTCTCAGTGTGTGACTTGCACAGTATGCACAGTCAACACAGGAGACAAATGTATTCCTATCATATATGATAATATCATGACATTTTCACAGTTGTGTACTTTACAGTAGAACTAGCTAAACACACAGCAGACACAGCACCGCTGCTCGTGTTTTTGGGGACAGAGAGAAAAGGCCAGTGCTTGTGTTTCCTAAAGCAACAAATACTTAAATACAGTAAACCCGTTAATTCCAATCCACACACACACACACACACACACACACACACACACACACACACACACACACACACACACACACACACACACACACACACACACACACACACACACACACACACACACACACACACACACACGTTTAATTTCCTGTAAGCAACATTGAATCCCAGCATACACAGTAATATAGGCCTATAGACTCCAGGCACGTGCAGAGAGTGTTAGCGGGGCAGGGGCACTTTTGGACAAAAATTGTGAAAATAGCAGATCTACAGACATGTTGAGAGCTTGTAGATCAGTTATTTTCGGGGCGCAACCCAGCACTCTATCTACTGGAGATGCGGTACGACATGGATTTAGAAACAAATTAGTTCAGAGCAAAATGCTGCGCTCAAGTTCAGGAGACTTCGGGGAAAAAAGCAATTCTCCTGAATGCTGCCCTCCGGCATGGCATGGAAAGGGGAGGAAGGCAGTTGCATTTCTATCGCCATAGTAAATGCTGCATTCGTGGTCTGGAAAGGGCAGTTGGTTTACAGACGGGTATTTTAATTATTATATGTTTCAAAACATAAAAAATAAACAATATGTTTCTAATTTCTTGAATTAATAAAAGAAAGATCTAAGTAATTCCATAAATTAGAAAACAAATGTTTAAGAAGTAATGAACATAGCCTATCTAATCTACAAGCTCACTATGCGGCCAGAAGTGATGCTTTGTGAACTTTCTCTTTTGGGTCACAGGCTAAAAGGTGTTATTATCATCATCATCATCATCATCATCATGACATCATCATCATCATCATCAATTGTCAATCATTAGTGACAATGACATGTGCCACTTTGTACACAGGAGGGCACTATAGCATAGCTTAAGCACTTAGTAGTAGCCGGTGGGCCGGGGCGGAGTAAAACGAGCGCACCCTAGAACATGGTGTCCTAACAATATTAGCCCTGAGTATTAGTATTAGCCTTAGCCCCCCCCCCCCCCCCCCCCCGCCAGGCTCAGCCACTGACACTGACAGACAGTAGTACTGTTTTCCCTTTGTTTTGCATTTCTCTCTCCCAGATTAGATTTCAAATTTACTTGTTTTGTTGTTGCCTGCAGCATCATTCTCTGCTGCACGCTGGGGGCTGAACACAATGCACATTTAACACAGCTGTGTTCAATTTACATTTTGCCTCCATCCATCCTCTCCCTTTCAGCTCCAGTCTTTCTTTGTGGGAATAGCGTTTGGGTCGCCTTCTAGCTACTCCACCACTGGCTTCTCTCTCTCTCTCCCAGAGCCGTATAAGGCTCTGCTCTCTCCGAGTCGTTCCACTCCTCCGCAGCAGTCTCTGTCTAACAGCACACAGTGACTATATCAGCAGCAGCCAGCAGCTGTTGAACTTCAGGTGAGAATTACTTTTGTGTGTAAAACTTTTAATCTTCTGCATGTTGTCACGGATGCGCGGCCTGGTATTTCTAAAGTAACTTAAGTATATTATGCTTAAACTGTTCAACCTAACGCTAACCTTATTCCGTTCCCTCACTCCCTACGCTCATTCTGTAGCTCCGAATGAGCGCAGGGACTGAGGGAACGTATCGGGGCTACAAACAACACAGAAGCCAGGCATGATTTAAGTCTTTGCTTTCAGTGCTTTCAGTGGTCCTAGCTGCTAATACTTAGCGCGCGTGCGTGCGTGATGCGTGTGTGTTGATTAACTATAGTCATTGTAGAACAGTCAACTCAGTGGTTCTCAACCATGCAGTGGTCCTTGAACTTGGGTTTTGTACCATGCAAAATAATGTTTGCTTTCGCCATCTTTGTTGAAGAAGAGTCTGGGCATTATTGTAGACTTTTCTTCAAGGTCTGACTGCGATACAAGCCGGTTAGGTTTCTGGTTTCAGGACTTCAGTGTTTTGTACCATACAATTGTATACATCTATAGTATGTAGCCCCATATGTTCCCTCTCCCTACGCTCATTCTGTAGCTCCGAGATGAGGTCACACACTGGGCCCCTCCCACCGCGTTTCAGAAACGGCGCAAGTTTCCGCTATGTAAGTTTCTTACCCTGACGCCACGATTAATCCAAACGTGAAGGGGACGTGAAAAAAAATAGAAGTTGAATTTCATGTTGTAGGACCTTTTAGTGATCTTATATAAAATAAATTGCTGAATGATGCCTTAATTGAACATTTGCTACTGGTGTCTTTTCAACAGACCAGAGATCTACTGCAACAAGACAGATGTCCTCCAAAACACTTTCAACGATACCAGAGGAACAGAGAGAGATGGACAAGGGACCTGGACTGCTTCATGCAATGCTACAACCTGTAATAAAGTTGTACAGGATAGGTATGTACTGAAGTTGTCCCGTCTGCTTTAATGTGACACCGCAACTATGATTGCTCCCAGGGCAGCCTGTGCAGATTTGTTTATAGGAGGAAGAAAATAAATAAAATAAAATATCTCAGCTGAGAGATGGCCCCTCTATGCCCAGAAAACCATAGGTCTCTTTCTAGAACAAATAAAGAGGATAGAGCACGGAGGTGTGGCCCGGTCCCCTGCGGGAGGTTTGCACATGCTCAGTGTAAACAGGATCTGCGATGACGGAGTGTTCCAGCCTTAGAGTATATATGAATAGAGAAGGCACCCAGAGGAAACGCTGAGGCGAAATGGACATAGTGGCCGAATGAAGGTATTGCAGTTGGCCCCAAACACATGAACACGCTGGTCCGTTGACTATCATTGTGCACGTTGACGACGGATGCACGCTCGTGCGCGTTCAACGGCAGCGAGTTCATGTGTTTGGGGCCACTCACTATTGCAATCCATCCCATAATGCACTCTGTTCCTACCCGGAAGGAGGAGTGAAATCGCCTCATGTGCTTTTGAGCATGCAAGTGGATGGAAGGAGAACTCGGATGACGTCTCTATTCATATATACTCTTAGGTTCTAGCAGAGGTGCTAGATAGAAAGCTCATAACTTGTGATGTAAATAATGAGATCCAGAACAGTTGAGAATTAAACAGCAGTCACCCTTCCATTTTCATATGTTTTATATCATCCACAGCACTTGAATGAACAGTATCCATGTTCCTTTGTCATTTCACAAAATAAAAGTTTGACACATGTAATAAAGAACATGGAAAGGAAAATATACAAAAACATTAACATTTAGTAAATGTACTTGTCCTTTATCTTTCAGTCTGTTATACACAATTTTTTTTCCATTTTTCCATTTGATATACTTTTTAAAATAAAAACAAAATCAACTTTGTACTATTCTCTTTTTTTATATCCTTTTTATTATTTATGTTCAGGGTCAGCAACTCTCATGCACCTCTAGTACCTCTGCTGGAACACTCCATCATCGCAGTTCCTGTTTACACTGAGCATGTGCAAACCTCCCGCAGGAGACCAGGCCACACCTCCGTGCTCTATCTTTTTTTTGTCCTAGGTCTCTTTCAGACTACCCTAACATTAACTTAAAGGTAACTGGAGGTTATGCAATAACTGTGGTGATGTAAGTAGTGCAAGCGAGCATTTGCTTACGATATAACCTCCAGTTTTTCATTAATTTAATCAAATAAAACTTCGCATAGAACATGCTTTTAACCAAGCTGCAATTAATTAAAGATCCTGTGACTATATGCAATAGACTATATTGCATATAGTTTATCGGTGAAAAAAAGTCTCTGTAGTAAAATAGTTTTTACTTTCGGAGTGATTGACCTGAATCTATCATGTCTACATTTTCTATCTCAGATACCAGTCCTGCCCTGCCCTCTGTTAAACCAAGACGCCACTACTGTGACCAGTGTGGGAAAAGCTTCACTTCATCTTATCTTCTCAAAATACACAAAATATTTCACACTGGAGAGAAGCCTTACTGCTGTGACCAGTGTGAGAATAGCTTCTCTTCATCTTCTTTAAAATAATTCACACTGGAGAGAAGCCTTACTGCTGTGACCAGTGTGAGAATAGCTTCTCTTCATCTTCTTTAAAATAATTCACACTGGAGAGAAGCCTTACTGCTGTGACCAATGTGGGTATAGATGCACTACAAACGTCAAGTTTAAAATCACACCAGAGGCTCCATACTGGAGAAAAGCCTTACAGCTGTGACCAATGTGGGAAAAGCTTCGCTGTAAGTTCTAGCCTTGTAGTCCACAAGACAACTCACAGTGGACGGAAGCCTTTCGGCTGCGGACAATGTGGGAAGTTTTTCTCTTTGCCTCAGGGTTTAAAAACACATGAGTACACCCATATTGAGAAAGACCGTATCGTTGTGACCAATGTGGGAAAAGCTTTACCTTCAAAAGTTTTAAAACACATAAGTACACCCATACTGGAGAAAGACCGTATCGCTGTGACCAATGTGGGAAAAGCTTAATTCAAAGTACTCATCTCAAAATACATCCGTGGTCATCATATGGGCATACCTAACAATGGATGCCAAAAAATCCTTTAAAACGGTTTTTAATATTTAATATCATATTGTTTATTTCCCTCAAACGTATTTCTAATGGTTTGAGCACAAATCACCACCCTGATGTAACCAATCCATGTCATTTCGTCTGGCTTCTAAAGCAGTTTTAGCTGCAGTACCACAATGTCCTGATGGGTGGGGGTGCTGTATCTGCAAATTATTTTCTCCGCCTCATCCCAACTACTCCCCTCCCATCTTTGATTCATAATAAGATCCCCCCCCCCCCCCCCACCCCCCAACAATCTCCAAAGACAACAAAGTAGGGACTAGGGAGATACCTATGACATCACGAGTAGCACCAAATAAGTTGGCCTGTTGTGAGACCACTGTACATACAAAAAACCCCAATTATGATGAGAAATCCTGATTGTTCAAAATTGGGTATTTGTGGGGATAGAAGATCACAGAGAGGAGGCCAGAAAAACAAAAAAAAATAGAAGTTGAATTTTTGTAGGACATTTTAGTGATCTTATAAAAAATTGCTGAATGATGCCTTAATTGAACATTTGCTACTGGTGTCTTTTCAACAGACCAGAGATCTACTGCAACAAGACAGATGTCCTCCAAAACACTTTCAACGATACCAGAGGAACAGAGAGAGATGGACAAGGGACCTGGACTGCTTCATGCAATGCTACAACCTGTAGTAAAGTTGTACAGGATAGGTATGTACTGAAGTTGTCCTGTCTGCTTTAATGTGACACCGCAACTATGATTGCTCCCAGGGCAGCCTGTGCAGATTTGTTTATAGGAGGAAGAAAATAAATAAAATAAAATAAAATATCTCAGCCGAGAGACGGTCCGCCCCTCTATGCCCAGAAAACCATAGGTCTCTTTCAGGCTACCCTGACATTAACTTAAAGGCAACTGGAGGTTATGCAATAACTGTGGTGATGTAAATGGTGCAAGCGAGCATTTGCTTACGATATAACCTCCAGTTTTTCATAGAACGTGCTTTTAACCAAGCTGCAATTCATTAAAGATCCTATGGGGGGGTGGGGGTGACATGACATTGCATATAGTCTATCGGTGAAAAAAAGTACAATAGTTTTTACTTTCTGAGTGATTGACCTGAATCTATCATGTCTACATTTTCTATCTCAGATACCCGTCCTGCCCTGCCCTCTGTTAAAGCAAGACGCCACTACTGTGACCAGTGTGGGAAAAGCTTCACTTCATGTTATATTCTCACAATGCACAAAATAATTCACACTGGAGAGAAGCCTTATTGCTGTGACCAGTGTGAGAATAGCTTCTCTTCATCTTCTTATCTCAAAAAACACAAAATAATTCACACTGGAGAGAAGCCTTACTGCTGTGACCAGTGTGGGTATAGATGCAATACAAAGTCAAGTTTAAAATCACATCAGAGGCTCCACACTGGAGAAAAGCCTTACAGCTGTGACCAATGTGGGAAAAGCTTCACTGTGAGTTCTAACCTTGTAGTTCACAAGATGACTCACAGTGGACGGAAGCCTTTCGGCTGCGGACAGTGTGGGAAGTTTTTCTCTTCGCCTCAGGGTTTAAAAACACATGAGTACACCCATACTGGAGAAAGACCGTATCATTGTGACCAATGTGGGAAAAGCTTTACCTACAATGGTTTTAAAATGCATAAGCAAACTCATGCTGGAGAAAGACCGTATCGTTGTGACCAATGTGGGAAAAGCTTCACCCAAAGTCCTCATCTCAAAATACACCAGAGAATTCACACTGGAGAGAAGCCTTACAGCTGTGACCAATGTGAGAAAAGCTTCAGTGACATGTCAAATTTCAAAAAACACCAGAGGCTCCATGCTGGAGAGAAGCCTTTCAGCTGTGATGAATGTGGGAAAAGGTTCACTCAATATCCTCATCTCACAATACATCAAAGAATTCACACTGGAGAGAAGCCTTACAGCTGTGACCAGTGTGGGAAATGCTTCACTTCAAAGTCATATCTCAAACATCACAAACTAATACACAGTGGAGAGAAGCCTTATTGTTGTGACCAGTGTGGGAAAAGATGCAGCCAAAGTGGCAGCCTCATATTACATAAGCGAATTCACACTGGAGAGAAGCCTTACAGCTGTGACCAATGTGGGAAAAGCTTCACTCTGAGTTCTAGTCTTCTAGTCCACAAGAGAACTCACACTGGAGAGAGGCCTTACGGCTGTGATCAATGTGAAAAAAGCTTCACTCTGAGTTCTGGTCTTCTAGTCCACAAGAGAACTCACACTGGAGAGAAGCCGTTCAGCTGTGAAACATGTGGGAAGGCTTTTGCTCGTCTTGACGTTTGGAAAATCCATCTCTTGAGCCACCAAAAAAGTCACACTGGAGAGAAGCCTTACTGCTGTGATGAATGTGGGAAACGGTTCTCTCTAAAAAACGGTCTCAAACGACACCAAAAGATCTTTCACACTGGAGAGTAGGGATGCAATATTTTCCTCCTCTATATGGATTTATTTATTTATTTTTTATATATAATGTTTGATATGAAACTGCGTGACTATGGTTTTTAAAGCAGTGTTCCACAAACACTGCTTGGGTCGCATACCAATTATTAAGGGTCACAAGTATTACATTTTGGGGGGGGGGGGGGGGTCTCGAGCTAAAGACTTTTGGAAAATGTTTGGGAAGCACTGGTTCTGGCAGCCATTCTCAACATTGTGGGCCTCAGAGCACCTCCTAGTGGTCTGCAGAGGTACCTCCCAAATAGTTTAAACTATTCATTGAAAAATATTAATTTTTTCTCCCCTTTTAGTTCTCATGCATTTCGATTTAGCAGATAAATTATCATATCTCAATAAAACGAGTTAACGGCATATTTGATTTGACAGATTATTACAAATATAGATTTTTGAATGGTTCAATTAAATTACATGTTTCCTGGTCATTTATTTCTTCTTTGGGGCATCATCTCTGCCTTGCAAATTTCCGGACTATAAGCCGCACCTGAATATAAGCCACACCAGCCAAATTTAGGGAAAATCCCATATACAAGCCGCACCGGACTATAAGCCGCAGCTACGTTAGCTCAGAGCCTGAGATGGCTCTGCGTTAGCTGTAAAAATCCATAGATAAGCCCCACCGTTGTATAAGCCGCAGGGTTCAAATCATGGGTAAAAAGCCGCGGCTTATAGTCCGGAAATTACGGTAGTTTTGTTTATCTGTCTGCCACCCTGCCTGTGAGCTACTTTTGTTTTCTTTAATAAACAATCTTCTAAACTATTCCTGTTTTCCTGGTTCATGTATTTGATTGCATTATTATTAACACAACTTCATAACAACCTGTAGGGTAGTTCTAGGTTTAAGACTGATTCACAGAATAGTCAACATAACCATAATGCATCGGTAAGAATGCATGGACAAAGTATATAGTGCCGTTTAAGCCTTTAATTGTTCTTTTGTAAACACAAGCATGTGGGGAATTGAGCCAGGAGTTGGTGAGACTGAGAAAAACAATTATCATACAATTCAACATTACATGGGTAGGCCTACCACTATAGAAGGTTCCGTCCCTTAAATGTTTTCTGTAGTACATTGCATCTGTAGGCTAGTTGACATCCAACAGGTTGTCAATAGTGTCATAATAACGGCAAGACATTTCCTACGAGCATCTGATGAAAGCTGAGAACTGATACCCCACGCATATGATATGCAGTGTTGGGACGTAACGTAACGTAAATAATGCGTTACAATAACGGCGTTACGTTCGGAAGTAATGGTTGCTGTAACGCGTTATTTTTTTAAATTCAGTAACTTGTTACTGTTACTACATGGTACGTTATTCCGTTACTCTTCCGTTATTTTTCATGTAGTCTCGATCGGGGAGAATGAGAAGAACTGTCATGCTTGCCTTGCGGGCGAGAAGGAGGAGGAGGAGGAGGAGTGTGCGTTTTTGTGTGTACTACACGTGGTGATGCGCAAGTTTGTTTACTCTTGACTATAGTGTCATGGCGGCGCCCATGGCCATATCGCGTTTCAAATGGATATATTCCTCCTTATTTCCTTCAGCTGCTCCAATCCAGCACAAAGCACATAGTCAAAGTAAGTTGTTGAGTCTCAGCTCCCACCGGCTATACCACCGTGTGTTTGTTTGTCGGTCGCGCGTGTGTGTGTGACGTGTGCGCCGTGTATGCACATCATGTGAGCGAGAGAGAGAGATAGACAGACAGACACTGAAAGAGGCTGCGCACGTGTGTGTGTGTGTGTGTGACAGTGTGCGTAGCCTACTTTTGAGTGAGAGAGAGAGAGACAGACAGATACTGAAAGAGACTTTGCGCGTGTGTGTTTGATTATCAAATATTAATTCTGGTTTTGGTCTTACTTTGTTTATAAATCCAGACTCAAATTAGTATTGCCACCACCACCAATAAGAGCAGTGGAACTGGAACCCTCATGTTGTGTGTTGGTTGTAGCCTACTTGTATTTAGTTGTTTGCTATAAATATGTATTGATAGGCCTACATAGCATCATCAAAATCACCACCAGTCCCCCCTGCTATTGGTATTATTGTCTCCACCAGCCGAAGGCATGGGGAGAGTATGTTTTGCACTCCGTCCGTCCGTCCGTGTGTCCGTCCGTCCGTCCGTGACCAGCTAATCTCAGCCACCGTTAACCCGGTCGATGCCAAATTTTGCACACACACTCCCTGGATGCCAACCATGAACCTCTGCCCCAAACTTTCCAGAACGGCCTGTTATAGCGCCACCAGGAGGCCGCTTTGTGCAAAACAGGTTTTTGCACAGCACACCTACAGATTTTGTCCAAACATCACGCAAATTGGTACACAGTCTCTCTAGAGCCATTCAACCAAACCGGTCTTTCATATTTCTCACACTCCATCCTGATTGGTTAAGATTGGCTTCCAAAGTTCACAGGAGTGCTCAGTTTCAAACAAAATGCTGCAAATCATGAACACATCGCGTGATTTCCGTGAAATTGTGCACCCACATTCCCACTAGGCCGAGGACAAAATGCCACATGAACAATTTCAACTCAGCCTCAAGGTGGCGCTATAACTGGCCGAAAAGTGTTTTTACCTCTAACTGCACGGATCTGTGGATAACCTGGTGGAGACCTGTGCCCAGAAGGGCACTTTTTCTTTATCACTGTACTGAACTGAAGGCATGAATGAATGGCCTGGAAGTGGGAGCCCGTTTTTCTTTTTGAGTGGTGCAACCACTCCTATTATAGACAACTATGTGTGTCCCTGGCTGGCTGGCTGTGTCCCTGGGTCTGAGCACGGAAATAGCATATTTTGGATGTGTTTTGGATGCGGGGCAAAGTAACTTTTTCGTTACTTTTCGGCTCGGCTCGCCGGTGCCGGTGCCGGTTCCGGCGAGCCGAGCCGAAAAGTAACGAAAAAGTTACTTTTCAAAGTAACGTTTTACTTTTTGGTTTAAGTAACAGTAAAGTAACTAAGTTACTTTTGAAATGATGTAACTAGTAACTGTAACTAGTTACTTTTTAAAAGTAATGGTCCCAACACTGATGATACGCCACACATTGTAGCCTACATACAGTTTGATTATCGTAGTATTAATAACCTAATGACTTGTTTGCCTTACTGTTATTACTTATGCTGCTGCAACGTTTGAAAGACTTCTTACATTATAACATTAGTTATCCACATGTGCATTGTCGTTCGAAAATCTAGTGTGCTGTGCCCTGGGTGTGCTGAGCCTACTCAGAAGTTGTGGCATGCCAACCATTCCAGTGCGATCCCAAATCATGCGTCCTGCGTCCCTGTTGAAGACCCCTGGTTCGACAGGTAATCAGAACAAGAGGTGACCGCGCTTTTGCGGTGGCAGCCCCTGAGCTTTGGAACAACCCCCCCCCCCCCCCCCCATATTAGAGCTGCTCAAACAATTAACATTTTCAAATCCCTTCTTAAACGCACCTTTTTTTCCTGGCTTTTAATGTGAACTGATTTTAACCTTTTTAGGCACTCCTGTACCTCCTGTATCCATGTCCCACGTTGATTCTATATGCTATGTTTCTATGCTTTGAATTTTTGTACCGCTAATTCATTTTCAATGAGAGGCGTGCATTTCTTTTTAGACGTGCAGCGGAGAAGTTGAGTGCGATTACGCAAGCGTATTTCACGGGCGTGGTCCCGTGAAATTGTCCCACACGTACGTCCGCGGGCGACTAGACCTGCATGTCACCTGGATTGTGGCGAGCTTATTTTTCACACTTCCTGCGCCCCTCTGCCCCCTCATGAGCAGACCTTTCACTGATCCAGGCGAGAACGCCACGCGTCACTCTGCCGGTCTGAAAGGGCCTTAAGCAGAGACGTGCACACATTGACATCAAAGGGGGCTCCAGCCCCTGCCCTTTTACCCTGTCTGTAAAACAACTGCCCTTTCCAGCACACGAATGCAGCATGCATTCAGGATAATTGCTTTTTTCCCCCAAGTCTCCTGAACTTGAACGCAGCATTTTGTGTAGAACAAATTTGATTCGTACACCTCCTGCATCTCCACTAGCTAAAGAGTGCTGGGTTGCTCCCCAAACATAGCTATTTTTGTCCAAAAGTGCCCTCTTATGGGATTTCAGCCCCTGCCCATCCAACACTCTCTGCACGTCCCTGGCCTTAAGTAAGCTAGTAGACAGTAGGGGCTTAATTGGTGCAACAACACAGAACATATTTTTGCATCTTTAAACCTGCGTTGACATTCCCTTTTGTGCAAGCTTTTTTTTTCTGTCTCATGAGTCCAAAAACGTCCCGTCTCCTCCTGTCTGCTTCAGACTATACCAGCATCCTCACTTTGATCTAAAAACGTCCGTTTCCTCTGAGTGTGAACTCAATCCTACTATATGCAGCAATGTGTGTTGCCAGATTTTGCTAAAGCAATTACTAGTAAGCAGCCAGGTCTATGAAAACAAGCCCAGTAGAAGCGACTATAGGCCACATGAGCGCTTTAAACCTATGAGGTCCAGCGCAATCACAACACATCGTCACAACGCAACGTTGTGAGCTTGTAGATCTGCTATTTTCAAAAGAATCTTCAACGCACGTTGACATCGTCACACATTTTAAATATATGTATTTAAAAAATGCACAAATCTGGTTAGGTGGTCCCTCGCACAAAGTATTTATAGATTGGGGGTCCTTGGACAACTTCATCTTAATTTGGGCGGTCCTTGACATGAAAATGTTTGAGAACCACTGGTTTAAACAACATCAGGAAGCAAGTCCAAATAAGCAACTTTATAGGGCCACTTCACCCCTTTGGCCATCCGATCTTATTTTAATGATGTTTGGGAGACAAACACTTTCCTGTGGTTTGTTTGTGGGTAATATGTGTTTTTAGATATTTTAGTATTTGTCTGTGATGTCATGGACACTGGTCTCACTGCTGGATTACTACAATGACCATGAGGCTTTGCTGCACTCACCCCACCTTGTGGAGAGGGAGAGGGCTGTCTTACTGAGACAACATGTAGTCCAGGAAGGAGGTGAGACCAGTGTCCGTGACATCACTGGCACAACTGCTGCCATGTCTGCTCAGAATAAGCAGACATAATTATGTCTGTGTTGCCATGTCTGCTTAGAATAAGCAGACATGGCAACACAAGAGTATGCAAGACCAGCTTAACAAGCACGGATGACCCCTCCTGAGACTGAACATCCTGTGACCCACTTCCTGGGAGCTCGCTAAGTAGGGATAGTTTTATTAGCAGCTACTGCATAGTGTGTACTGTAGAGTGTCTGGGTAGTGTTTGGGGAATTGCCATTGGACTGTGCCATTGGGCTGTCTGCTTAATTAGAGCTATCTAAATGGCTTAGGCTTGACGACATACAGTACTAGTACAGCAACTTGCAATGGGCCTGGTCCCGTGGTCATGTTTCTATATCAGTGGTTCTCAATATTTCATGTCAAGGACCCCCAAAACACCAGAGGGTGTTCCACAAACCACATTCAAACAAGCGGTTGAATTCATTTTGTTCCTACATATGCCACTAAAATGTGCAACGCCCTACCAACAGCCGTTAAGAAATATGAATCCCTAGACTCCTTAAAAATGATGTGACTGCAGTCTACTGTAAATGGGGCCAGTACGGACGACAGCTGCAATTCCCAAAGTCCCCACCCTCTTTATTTCTATACTGTAGGCCTACACGTTCCATACGATGTTAATAATGTTAAAGTAGCCTACAGCTAGAACGACAGGTTCATGATCCCCCTTAAAGGCATACTAATACTGTATGACGTTGCCCTATATTTACATAACAAAACAAACAAGCAATATATGTATCCATAATTCAAAAAATTGAGGGCCACATATAATGTTTGTTTAAAGTGCTGTAAACCAACATCGATATAATAGAGCGTTGCAGTCCCGTCCCCTTTTAGAGTGGCCCAGGAAATGATTCTCCATAGGCTTTTCAAAAAGTATTTATTTAAAGACGGTTACGCCGCGGACAAATCCAACTCGGCTCTTGACAAATCACGACAATATGTTTGTCAAATCTTTTGGGCAGATCAAATTATTTATAAGAAGTAAAACAAAACAAATAGTGTTATATCCTGCCTTTATTTTCTTCTTTCTAATTATTTGATCGGCTCAAAATATTGTGTGTGTTGTCATGATTTGTGACGATGGTGTAAACGTCTTTATATAAATACTTTTTGAAAAGTCTATGGAGAAAATGAATGGAGAATCATTTCCTGGGCCACTCGTCGTTCTGAAAGGGGGTGGGACTGCGGCGCTCTTATTGGCTGCCACTGTTTGTTCAGAGTGCTCTAGACAAACATTTAAAGTCCATAGACTTGGCTGCCATTTGACGTAATTCCAAAAGCCAGACGTTTGGGGGGGGGGGGGGGGGTCTAGCGCCCCTCAAACATTATATATTGTGGTGGCCTCTCAATGAATGTTGCTGTTTGTTTTGGTAAACGGGGATGATTTTGGGTTACAAAAAGAACAAACGGTGAAAACGTCAAAGTGAGAGGGCAGTGTGTTTCTGCCGGTAAACCCCACCATACTATATAATACCCCAGGGTCTGAGTTAGTGTCGAAGTGTCCTTGAGCAAGACACTGAACCCCTAATTGCTCCCGATGTGCTGGTTGGTGACCTGCATGGTTTCCGCCGCCATCGGTGTATGAATGTGTGTGTGAATGGGTGTGAATGAAGGTTTCACACTACTATGCCTGTAATGCAGGTACTGTAGGATATCTTTGATGTGTCCATGACATACGACTCCATATCTGGGCAAAGTTTTCAGCCCAATCCGACCACCATTAAAAAAAATTCACAAAATAAACATTATGTGGAAAATTCCTTGGCCAGTTATTGGGCCTACTTGCAGTGTGCACGAGACATTTGGTGTTGATCAGTCCAGCGATTTGCAGGATTCAGTAGCGCAGCTTGGGAATCTGCTCTTGAGAGATTAGCTAAAGACAGACACAGAGGGATCGCCTCCTTCGACCTGGCAGAGATGATATAATAGGCTCAGGCTGAACTCAACGCCGAAAAATCACGCTGTTGGAACAATGCGCCCCGTGGGAACAACAGACTCTCGGGCCGACGGCCAGACCCAGTTTGTCAGTCATTAACCCATTTAGACCCGACGTCGAAATTAAAACATTTCTTCTAAATTCTGACAGTTTTCAGAAAAACCCATGTTTCTATGTCACTCGTTCTCAAACATTTTCCTGTCAAGGACCCCCAAAACTATATGTATCTGAAAATATGTTGTTCCAGGGACCCGCCCAGAAGCAAAGATTTTAGTTAAAAATGTTCGCTCTGAAAGAATATATATTCAAAGATTTGTGCCATACATTTTCAGTTTTTTCAAAAATAGCAGACCTACAAGGTGGTAGAGCGGCACTCGGTGCCGCGCTATGAGCTTGTAGATCTGCTATTTTTCAATAGCTATTCAATAGCTAAACTATAACATAATGCTTAAAACAAATCAAACAAAATTATTAGGCTATAATGTAGAGCACTTGTTCTTTCTCAACACCTGGTCCCTGGTCCACTAGGGGTACAAATGGACCCTTAGTAACCGAGGTCCATTTTCCGGATTTCCAGATTTTACCGTGTAGATTGGTGGGTCCCAGAGAAAGAAAAAAAGATTGTATCAAATGGGGTTCGTTGAAACGATAATAAGCAACGGATTCGAGTGAAAATCAACCGATAATTCCCAGTAGGTTACTTATCAAGTCGATCTTATCGACCTACTGCATGTAGTCTGGGAGCCTACTGGCTGTGATTGGCATTGATAAAACGTTAGAGAATCAACCGACAATTCCCAGTAGGTTACTTATCATTATCAAGCCGATCTTATCGGTCTACTGCACATGCTGGGAGCCTACTGAGAAACGACAAGCCTCCTCAAACCCTAACCTAAACATAACCACAAGCACGTAGCAGCGCGGTCTCAACCGTAACGCATGTCCGCCAACCTTAATCCGGTCGTTTTGGTCTACTGCCGACTGAGAAACGACAAGCCTCCTCAAACCCAAACCTAAACATAACCGCAAGCACGTAGCAGCGTGGTCCCAACCTTTAATCGTCATTTACGTTTTATCAATGCCAATCGCAGCCAGTAGGCTTCCAGACTACATGCATGCAGTACTGTAGGTCGATAAGATCGGCTTGATAAGTAACCTACTGGGAATCATCGGTTGATTCCATTGAAAGCGGGTGCGAATCACGGTCTAGGGGACGGCCCTCTGTGGAGACTGTTGATGCTGGACGCTGCTTGCAAGCTGCAGCTCGTAGGCCTTGGGGTGGATCTCGAAGCCGTACAGCTTGGGGACAAAGTGGCTGCTGGGCCTCTTGGGCCTGTAGTCGGGATGCACCATGAACAGCATGTGAGGGAAACCCGTGCCGAAGTAGGCTCCGTCCGTGCGGTGGTGCCTGGACGACATGGGCGTGTACACGTCCATGCACTTCGGACAGTACAGCTTCACCATGGCCTCCCCGGGGACGTCCGACAGGCCGATGGGCAGCACAGGCTGGTCGTCGCAGTAGACCCGGAGGCAGCGGCCAAAGTCGCCCTGCTGGTACTTCTTCAGCATCTGCGCGATGCCGCGGTTGGTGAGGACGTAGCGCGCGTGGATGAGGCCGTACAGCGTTTCGGCCGACTGGTCCAGGTCGATCTGGTTGGCGAGGTTGTCCTGCTCCTCGTCGGGCTCTATGTCCAGGATGAGGTCCAGCGCCTGGCGGTAGTGGGACACCTGCTCGCTGAGGTCCGTCAGGTTGAACTTGTCCTGCATGTAGTCGTCGTCCACCTCGCAGAAGAACTCGTTCCCCCGCAGCCCGCAGAACCAGGAGATCCACGACTCTTCTTCCGAAGTGCTCATCTCCTGGAGGACCTATATGCTTGCTGCGTGCAGCCGCCTCTTCCACTCCTGTGAAAGTGTATGCGTTTAATTACTGGTCCGGGAAAAGCGGGTATGCTGCAATGTAATGGATTAGATGTATACTGTGTATAAGATGGAGGGCGTTCTGGGAAAAAATCGGTGGGGCATCGATTATTCCAGGGCGGTGGGATGAAATCAATGCTCCAATGAGCAATGTAATGCAGTCCTCTGAGTTCTCTTAGATAGACTACTACTGTCCTATATCTGACGTGAATGATGTCACGGCAATACAAATGTCCATATTTGGGCACGGCAGTGGAGGACATCGAGGCAAAGCAACAACAACATTGTCTTCAATGTTTGTGTTTACACACTTTTATCTTCAAGGTTTGAAGATATTTTAATTGAGGGGCTAGCGCCCCTCAATTAAATAATACATCCACTGAAAAGACACTGAAGGCCCCAACAAAAAAAAGTAATTTCCTCTCAAAAGCCAACTGTGAGAGGTGGAAGTAGGTAATGCTGACTAACAGCACAATGCTAATCACCCCTTCCCAAGCGTGTCTGGGGACCCCCAGGGGTCCTTACGGCAGTTCCAGGGGGTCCCTAGCAAAATGAGGAACAGTACATCTTACAGTGGGCCATACGTAATGTTTCGGTTTATTCGGAAGCTACAAGCCCACACAATAACAACGCATCACACTGCAATGCGTTAGTGAGCTTGCAGATGTGTATATCTCTTTTCGAAAAAAGTTTGATAAATCTTGGAGTGGGCGGACAGATAGATTAAAATCCCGAAGAGCTGCATGTGCATTCCACGGTGTTGACGGGACATCTGTTGCAAATCAACATGAACAGTCAGGCGTGTCCAATTTCAGTTGGCATTCATTATCTGGCACACCTGTGGCACTAAAAGGCACTCTGCATGATTAACGAAGCTCACGTTGAGCTATTGTTTTGCTCTTTTCTCGAGAACAAAAGGTAACATTTGAAGATTTCTAAAGTGTGGCCCAGTGGGATTTACGGGTTCTTAATAACACGCTGGCATGGCTTGTTAATTACATCATTTTCTGTATTGAGTATCTTGGGCCAGCGTGCACAATAGCAGCGCCCTGACACGTGTTTGATGTCTGAATGGAACGGACAACCTTAATTAGTATCGTTCATTGCTCACACCTGTTTTTGCCATACTATTTCATGCCAATATGGCTGCCATGGTCAATTTGGGCTTGTGAGTTTGACTTGAGGCGAACCAATAAGGTTATAATATATCTAGAGTACGGCCCCCGGCACTATACCTATTCATTGCAATGGAAGTTGCTCACCAGCACATGAAGCACCTGGAAGTACCCTCTTCTGAACCGAATTTTGGTGCTCTAACGTGGAAGACTTGAGCACCGAGCAGAGCACGCACACTGTCCAAAAAAATCTGAACTATAATCCTTAAACCCTATAAACCCCAATGCACTTGCTCTCTCTCTCTCATATTGACGTCGGTGACATTCCTTCAAAGTCATCATTAAAGCACACCACCACAGGGCCTGTGGCGTGACAGTTGGACCTCATGTTGCCAGGTTGGAAGCTTCATTGGCTCATCGACCGTCCTGTCCTGTGCACTGAGGAGTGAAATAATGCCGGTCCACAGCCACATTACACCCTATTGACTCAAAGCTGTCACTATGTGGCATGCTGTGCACGAAGAATAGCCGTGGTGAAATATAGATTGCAGGGGGGGGGGGGGGGGGGGGGGCTGTGCCATAGGGTGCATTTGTGAACAGGCATATAGTTGCTGTCGGGTTGAAACCTTGTATGTCCAAAACCGTTCCTTTTTCTATGTCACATTGTGTCTCCCAAATCGTTTCAGCTGAGATGCCCAAAAGATGCGCTTTGGTGTCCCCACTGGACCCAAACTTACAAAAACATACATTATGAACTAGACGAATTTGCTCCTCGGAGCGCAGGTACATTTTTGTCAATATTATTATGAAATATGAATATGAAATATGTCATCAAGACGGGTCCGTCTTGATGACATGATTATAGAGATAATGTGTGATGTTTGAACAAAATCAGTAGGAGTAATGTAATGCTTTCTTTCTCTTTTTTGTTTATCCGAGTGGGGGATGAGTCGAGTCTGAGGGGATCGAGTCCGAGACTCACGGGAGGCAAGACCGAGTCGAGACCGAGACCAGATTTGTTTTTCTCATTTGTTCTCATTTGATAGGTACAGAAAATACTGCAAGACCACAAAGCAGACAAGCGCGTCAGTTGGACGCAGCACGTTGCAGCACACAGCTAAATAGAACTAGCATGAGTGAAGAAAAAAGGGACACAAGTAGCATGTGCTGAAATTCATATTTAGAAAATGTTTCAGATGTCAAAAATGTCTGACATGATAGAATGGTGATGGATGATGATGGTCATGGAATGGAAGGGGAACCTTCTGAAAGCTTCATGGTCAAAGATAATCAACTTCAAAATCTAAACAAAACCCAGTCTAAATGACTGCTAGTGAGTGTCAAGATAGCTGTCTGTAAGCACCAGACAGCTCTGGTCAAAGACAGAGTATAGGTCTTGTAGGCCTACTACTTGTGTGCAAGGCGCAAGTTAGCACCTCGACCTCGACCTCGTGCATTTCTAGTTGGTCTCCAAATGTAAACTTTTTGTTTTCCTAAATCAATGCCTTATTGTGTCACGCAAAAATAGTCAATCTACAAGCCTCACAACACATTGCATCACCCTTGTAGATGATATTCATGCTATTACGTTGGCTTTTTTGTTTTGCCACCACTAGTCCGGCAGCCGGGGTTATGGGGTGGAAAAATAAGTATAGTCTTTTTTATTGGCCTAAAATATTGTCTATATATATATATATATATATTCATGATTCCACTTGCTGACCGGCTGTCACTTTTGGCAATTTCTTTATTCACTAACATCCTATATGGCAGGCAAAAATGTCAAACTTTCCTTTTGCTTTAAGTAGCATGTGATATGTGAAACTAGGGGGTTTCCATGATTCTGAATCCATTCCAAGCATTAGTTTTGCACAAAATGCACTCCTTGGGCTAAAAACGGCCATAGACGTCATGACAAATGTGATGAGGTCAGCACATTTTGGGCACATGGGCAAGTGGCTAAAGGAGTGTTTTTGCCTAATATGTTAATGGTAGGGTCACAAGAAACCCCTATTAAAAAAATGCCCAATAGTGACAGCCCGTCAGCAAGTGGATTCATGAATGTATGTACCGGTATATAGACAATATATTAGGCCAATAAAAAAGACTATATACCAAATTTCCCACTTTAAACAAAAGAAGCCTGTCGGCTGCCAGACTACACTTCCTTCTAGATACAACCAAAGGTGTATTGAAGCTTGAATGGATGGTGTGTGTATAGGAACTTCTAGGAAGGGAGAAGAGAGAGGGACGGAAAGAAACTGAGCAAATTAAATATGAAGATGAGAATAAACTGCGGGGATTAGCACAGATGCTGGCGTCCATAGAAAGTAATAATAATACAGTGATATCCACAGGGAGGCAGGGTCCCCGCGGCAGCTCATTTTATTACTGCTGTGGTCATGCTGGGAGCCTGAGAAATGCACAACAACAAAAGAATCCATTACGAATGAACAATTTTATGGGGAAAATGGCCAATGTACTGTACAAGCCACAGTGAGCCATCACTGTGTAGGCTTTATGAGGCATTCATTCATTCATTCATTCATTCCAGTAGTCGCCGTTTTTCAATTAAACTTAACAGATAACAATTAATCAAGCATTTTCCGGTTCTATCATTGTGTGTTTTTCTATGAATGTGATATAGTGTGCGTGTGGCAGATTTGGGATGGTTCAAAAAAGCCCCCCCCCCCCCCCCCACCTTGATAGCCACAGAAACGTCTCTGCTTTTGCATGTGATGTGACAGACAAGACAGTGCACTTTTCATTTCATTTAATTCCTCATATGAAAGATGCCATTGCCTGGGATGGGCCTGTATCTCAAATGGACAAATAAATATTTTATTAAGGAATATAATATTAATATGCCTTTTGTATTCTTTCTGTATATCAGTATAAAATGCAGATTTATATGTTTACCATTGAGGGAAATATCTGAAAAGGCTTTTGTGCCAGGGACCCACATAATGTAAGAGATTTTTCTTGAGTTTGTAGATCTGCTATTTTGTAGTATTTTCAAATGGCAAAAGTATACATACGATGTATACTTTGGCTATTTGAAGATAGCTACAGTACATTATAAAATAGCTAAACAGCATATTATACTATATACTGTATAGGCTTCAAGTGGTTCAAAGTATTTTGACGCTATTTAAAACGAAATTACCCCACTTTGAGAACCACTGTACTATATAAAGTCCAAGCACACCTTCTTTTCAACAGACCACTCTGTAATCCACTCACGTCACCCTTTGTTGACGCACTCACTTAAACGGCTGCCTTCGTTCACACTGTGATTACCAGGATGGAGGCGTTGGGAGGGATGGTCTGAGAGTGGGGACACATGTGTTCCTGACAGCGTGATGACGAATACAAGAACGCTCGCCCCCAAAAAACACGTCTCGCCCCCATGCAGGTCAAATCCAGCTGCCTTGGTGCATGGCGACATACCAAAGCCTACACAGGTTGTGCAGTCGACGTGCTGTGATTGACAGCCTAAACCTAACCCTAACCTTAACCTCAGTAAAACTATACCTAAACCTAACCCTAACCGTAAACCTCAAGAAAACTATACCTAAACCTAACCCTAACCTTAACCTCACTAAACTCAACTTGCCCGGGGGCGTGGTTATAAACACAACCTGTTTAGGAATTAGAATGTATAGCGCCTCGGTGTCACGAACTGTGTACTTTTATTGTGGTGTAGTTCCTAGTGTTTCCTGTCTGCACTAATGTTTGCTACCTGCCTTGTCTAACCTTGTGATTAGTCTTATCAGTGTATTTCACCTGTGTCCTGTTTAGTGTCAGCCTGAGAGCCTATCGTTTGTTGATTATAGTTACGTTGCACCTGTGTCTAGTCTATTTAAACCTGCCTGTGTTCAGTGTTCACTTGTTGTCACTGTGTCCTGCCCTTGTATGTTGTGAATAAATCATCTTTGTACTGAATGCCTGCCTGCCTGCTTGTGGTTCTGCATTTGGTCCAACACATTCACCGTGACACTCGACTTTATCAAATGTGTCAAAATCGTTATATTGAAATCAGTGCTCTTTTTGGCAGCAAATTTTGATTATAGTTTTAGTCATATAGTCTCTTGAATAGTTTTCATTTCGTTTTTGTCACATTTTACTCACCTGGAATGTTTTAGTGTCTAGTTTTAGTCGACTAAATCTACAGTTGATTTAGTCAAACAATGTATTTTGGCAGGCCTTGATGCTGTCGTAATGGCTGATTTTACACTTGCTGAATAGCTGCCCGCAACGCGTCACGCTGCGACTCGTTGTGGGCTTGTAGATCGTCTATTTTTATATATCCACTAGTCCCTAACATTTTTGTCTAGTTTTTATTTGTTGATGAAATTGTCAGTATATATTTAGTCTTAGTTTTAGTCATCATAGCTTAGTTTTTATATAGTTTCCGTTTAGTTTGTCAGTGGAAAAAGGTATAGTCGACGAACATTTTTCGTCTTAGTTTTAATAATAATAATAATAAACTTTATTTATTTGTATAGCACCTTTCATGACATGACAACGAAATCAACACTGATTGAAATGGATAATTATTTTCTAACTCCTGTTCGATGAACTGTCGCACCCCTAGAATAGTTTGCGTAATTGAAAGTGTCCCATGATTGAGATTGGTGTGGCGGGTGGGGTGGGTGTTTGTTTGTTGGGGATGGATGGATGGATAGTGGAGAGATAAGCAGCAGCTCCTGAACGCTGCTAATCCCGTTACCGGCGGTTCCCCATCTGTCCTTATCAGAGAGGAGGAGAGATGGGGAAAGCAAATAAACAACGTGCAGCTAGCAGCAGATGAGAAAGGTAATAGACTAGAGCGTGCACATCCACTCTAGCCCATGGGTGCTGGACAAAATGGCAGTACAAGAGAAATAAATAGAGTCCGCAAGATATAAGGAATAACTCAGCTCCACTGGGTTTATTGATTTAACGTTTCGATCACTGGGATTTTCTTCTCTAAGGCAGATGAGGACACAATTAAACTATCAGTTTGTTGTCTCCACTCTCCGCCAGGCCATTGTCGTGGCCGAGACTATGTTTCGCCCCCCCCCCCTGTCTGTCCATCCGTCCGTCCATCCGTCCGTCCATCCGTCCGTCTGTTTGTGAACAGCTAATCTCTGGTACCGTTGGCCCGATCGAAGTGCAACGTGTGCACGCCACACACACTCCCTGGATGCCAGAGCACGACCTCTGCCCCACGGTTTTCACAATGGTCTGTTATAGCGCCACCAGCAGGCTGATTTCTTTCCGTTGCAAGAAACATTTTCATCAAATGTTGTCCAAAATCAGTGAAAATTGTGACGTATTATTTATTTTACATATTAAAAGAAAAAAAAAATACAAAAAATAGGAAGCTCAGAACTTCTCCTTTCCTCCTGCAGGGACATGATGTGAGAATGGTCCAGTATGGGGAGAAAAATGGAAAATGCTCATTGTGGGGGTATAGGGGATATTTTATTTACCTTGCAGCACGACACGTTTTAGCTTATTTGGCTTTCAGGTTAAGGTAAAAAAAATTACGGAATGGAGTCATAAAATTGCTGTACTAAAATGTGCGTTGTGTGTGTGTGTGTGTGTGTGTGTAATGGGGTCCAACATTTAATCATGTGGCTGCCTCCTCCGTTTTCTCATTACTTACTGCTTAACTGCTGTGCACTGGACAGATTAGCTGCTCTGCGGCAGATCAATCAATTTCCACGGCAAACGGAGCTCACAGCCCCGAGGAGGAGCCTGTGTGTGTGTGTGTGTGTGTGTGTGTGTGTGTGTGTGTGTGTGTGTGTGTGTGTGTGTGTGTGTGTGTGTGTGTGTGTGTGTGTGTGTGTGTGTGTGTGTGTGTGTGTGTGTGCGTGTGCGTGTGCATGCATGCATGCGACACATGTATGCTCACGGGAGATAAGGACAAGTTCTTGTCAGATGAAAACCAAGCATCTCCCAAAAATAGCTGGTGACATTAACAAAATAACAGTTTATTTCAGTTTCCAAATAAAAAAAGTGACATTGAGTAAAAATCACACCACAACTCTGTGTGGGGGTCCCCGGGGGGGTCCCCAGAACTTCCAGGCCCACAGGAACGCGCCCAGGGTTCCGGCCCGGTTCCGGAGAGCTGCCCCGTGTCTGAAACGGTCGAGAAATGACAGAATTACTGGGGGAATTAGCAGACAACTCTCTGTCTCTCTCTCTCTCTCTCTCTCTCTCTCTCTCTCTCTCTCTCAATCTCTCTCATGCACGCTCCACATTGTAATTAGCAGGCAACAGTGCAACACTATCTCTCTCTGTTTCTATAGCACAACAGCGCCACTTTTGCCCCTATTGGTACCCTAAACATAGAGACATACGGACGGACATTATGGACATAGGGAGGGACGGACATTGCTGTTCCTTGGAGTGGTTGCACCGGTCAAAAATGCAGATACTTTTTTCCCACCACTGCAGTGCAAACACGTTGTTTGTGGAATATCTAAAAAGCTGTGACATTTAGTTTGGACACTTTTCCGACAACTGTTCGCCTATAATGACACACAGCCAAAGTAATGGAATTAGCTAGGGGGTAAAGTGGTTAATAACTGACATTTTGCTGAATATTTGACATTTCACGAGTTCAGGCGTCACATCTAAACGCACATCCATCATCTCACGTATACAGATCAGTGGTTCTCAACCTGTGGTCCGGGGCCCACTAGGTGGACCATTTGGATATTGGTAGTGGGGCCCGCCAAATAAAAAATAGCGACAATAGCAGATCTACAAGCCCACAACGTGTCACGCTGCGACGCGTTGAGAGCTTGTAGATCAGCTATTTCCGGCGCGCAACCCAGCACTTTAGCTATAGTGGAGATGCGATGTGTACAACATCGATTTCTAAACAAATTTGTTCAACGCAAAATGCTGTGTTCAAGTTCAGGAGACTGAAGTCAAAGTCATACGATTTGTCACACACGTTACCGCAGTGAAATTTGTTCTCCGCATTTGACCCATCTCTTGGAGCAGTGAGCCGCAGCCAAGGAGCGGTGAGCTGCAGCCGTGCCACGCTCGGGAATCATTTGATTAGTAGATTTGAATGCTGCCTTCCGGCATGGCATGGAAAGGAGCCCGGGCTGCCGGGCATGTGCATTTCTTTAACCATAGTAAATGCTGCATTCGTAGTCTGGAGAGGGCAGTTGTTTTTCAGAGTAAAAGGGCAGGGGCTTTGATGTCTATGTGCGCACGTGCTAAATCATTTTTGGAGGTCCTTGACGTGACGCTAATAGAGCGGCAACATAGGTTTATTTTTTATTTTTCAGAAAACTGTTAGTATTCAGAAGACATTTGTGGAATTGGCCTCAGGCTTTAATGGGTTAATTCACACAATAGAGAGAGAGAGAGAGAGAGAGAGAGAATGTGACAGGTAGAGGAGAGAGAGAGAGAGAGAGGGGGGTGGTGGAGGTGAGCAGGGCAGACACATGAATGAGGAGAGGAGAGTGAAAGAGGATAGATGAGGAGAGAGAGAGAGAGAGAGAGAGAGAGAGAAAGGAGAGAGAAAGGAGAGAGAAAGAGAAGGAGGGAAGAGCGAGGAGGGAAATGGAGAATTGAGAGGAGAGCTATAGATGAGGAGGTGAGATGAAGGTTACAGCATAAAGAGAAGAGTGCTGTTCAAACACCTTGGCTGCCAGTCTGAATGAGGCCAGTCGCTGCACGGAAGCAGCATTTAGAACGAGTCGGTGCTCGCATAGAGGTGCGTGACGTGCACGTTTTCATGCCAAGGACCCCCCAAATTGATATGTATTTGTTCTGGGGACCCCCTTCTGAAACGGTTTTGGTGGTTTGAGTGGTTATTTAACAACCTGTATTATAGTCTAATGTATAGGGGCATAATGTGGGGTATATTCACTCAAATATCGCGGATGTTTTAATGCCACTATTTTTTTAATCAATTTGAGAGAAGTGTAGGGGTTCAACCTTTCATTGTTTGTTGTTAATAATTATTTTTTAAATGGGCTAGTAGCCAAAGTAACTAAAGTAACATAAAAAACATGATTTATACACCTAGTAATAGGTGTATTTATCAGCATAGGGATCTTTGAATTATAACAATCGGTTGTGAATTGGCTGAGTATGGCCGGTTAAATGGCTGGTGTTCTACAACCAAGATTTATTTTTGGGACATGATGCAGTGATATTTGAGCGTCACAGTCCCATGCCCTTTCAAAACGACGAGGGCCCAGGAAATAATTCCCCATTCATTTTCGCCATAGACGTTTCAAAAAGTTTTTATTTAAAGACGTTTACGCCGCAGACAAAGCCAACTCGGCTCGTGACAAATCATGACAATAAACACAATGTTGTCTGCTTCATGCATTTCTTTGTGTGTGAGATTCAAATGCAGCGGAAAAGCAGTGATGGTGCATGTCATCAATCTGACAGCCCAGCAGATGTTCTGCTGAGACGCATCAACATTTCCCTTTGATTAAATAAATGATGACTGTCTTCTCCATCCCCACTGAGGAGGACTGAGATGAACCCAGATGACAGGCTTCTGTACTTCACAGCAGATGGAAGAAGTTGATGCTTTACTCAAGACCTGAGGGGGGGGGGGGGGGGGGTCTTTGAAACCTTTGTTCCACAGACCCCCCCCAGAAGCAAAGATTTGAGTTCAATTCAATACATATTCAAAGATTTACCAAAATGTCCATTATTTATGTATCTATCCATTTACATCCATCGATCCATCGACCGAGTACTTTTACTTTTGGTAAATTAAGTACATTTTAATGCCAATTTATTGGCTTCTTTTAATGAAGTACATTTTGAATTCTGGACTTTTGTAACAGAGTATTTCCATATTGCAGTATTGACACTTTGAGCACTTTTCCCACCACTGCATGTCACAGATGGCGAACGTGTGCTCGCTGAGAAGTGAGCTGCAGGGACCGACCGATCCACCGATCGATCAATAGCTGGAGTTTACGCTTACGGCTCAAATCAGACTCAAAATGGGATTGTAACCATAGACACACGTTGGCAGGGAAGGGTCTGAATTGAATGAGAAAAAATAAGAAGAAAACACGATTGTGCGTGCGTGTGTTCGTGCGTGTCGTAAGTACCTGCTACTTACGAGATATGTAGGTCACTCAATACTGTGAGAAACAGATATCAAATCTCCCCCCCCCCCCTCTATCTCTATCTCTCCACCCTCCCTCTCTCTCCCCCTATATCTCTCACCCCAGCCGGTCTTTGGCCTTGGATTCTTATATGGATCAATAGTTTGTATTTTATCATTCTCGGTATATAGAGGGTCAATAACGTTTCATTTGACGCTGGCTTTCATTGTCTAGCTGTCCACAAAACAAGAAGCTGACCAGAAGACCGTACAAACAGTCCAAACACACAGACCTTTTTAACTTTTAACCTTTTTAAGAATATCTCTTTATTTCTTGAACGCGTTTCTAACTCAGTAGTTCTCAAACATTTTCATGTTGAGGACCCCTCAAACTCATCATATTTGGTTTTAAGGTCTTGTGAAAGGGACCCCCCCAGAAGAGAATATGCATGTTGTTGTTTTTTCCCTAATATTTTTGGCTAGATGCTGTGTTAATTTTAGTGTAGAAGTGAAAAAGATTTTACACACACCATTTCAGATTTAAATTAACATTTTAATTTTATTGATTTGTTAATTTTTTCTGGTGGTGGTAATGTCCCACTCTGGATGAATGCCCTGTAATAGGCCCGCTCCATTCCCATCAAATAATCAGCATTGCATTATTGCATGGCAGACTGCCAAATTTGCTTTTAACTCTCAACCACAACCCCAAGAAAATATATTTTTTATGATTTATCTTCCCCCTGAACTTTTTTCACAATTTGTATTTAACTACATTGCAAAAGTAGCATTACTTTTCATGTAAATGTACTTAATTTCTGTGCAACAACTGTAAACATGCTTTCTTGTTTAGAACCTAGCTCGAGTTAAAATGTAAAAGTGAGTGGTGCAACTCTGTGTGGGGGTCCCCGGGGGGGATGGGGGGGGGGGGGGTGGACCCCGGAAGTTCCAGACCCACAGGAACGCACCCGTCCGAAACGGTGGAGAAATGACATGATGTGGGTGTCCCCGGGGGGTCCCCAGAACATCCAGACCCCCAGGAATGTGCCCAGGGGGGCGGGCCGGTTCCGGCGTGCTGCCCCGTGTCCAAAACGGTTGAGAAATGACAGTTACTGTGTGGGGTCACTGTACTGTACTGTACTGTACTGTACTGTACTGTACTGTACTGTACTGTACTGTACTGTACTGTACTGTACTGTACTGTGGGGGTTCTCAACCCATGGGTCGTGACCCCTCGGGTGGTCGCCAAATTATTTTGGGGGGTCCCCACATTTTGTTTTTGGCTGGGGACCCCCGGAAATGCTTTGGCCATGTCTCATGAGTCATGACCCCCGCCCCGCCCCCCTCCCTACCACCAATACAAACTGACCTAACTAACCTTAATAATAGAGAAAATATATCATAAATGAATACTGAAACCAGATATAATCTTTAAGGAAAGTTTATGCATGCACCACATACTATGTAAACTCTTCATTTCCGTTTTCCAGCACACCGAAATCTTCATATATACAGATAATATGTTCGTGTGTGTTTGTGTGTGTTAGGTTGCGCACAGGTGGTGAAAAACAACCATGCTGTTTCCGTGCTCAGATCAGCCAGCCAGCCAGCCACACACATAGCATAGTAAGGGAGTGGTTGCACCACTCAAAAAAAGCTTTCTTTGATGGCATCTTAGGATAGATGTAGACCTATTCGACAGTGCAGAAACATAATTGCCTTCCTTGATGTATTAATGAGCATCAACGACCATCACCTGGGCACAGACACACAGGCTCTGCAGGCTTCTACTACTACTTCTATAGATACCGGTATACAATATATCGTTACATGCCCAGTACAGTACAGTACAGTACAGTACAGTACAGTACAGTACAGTACAGTACAGTACAGTACAGTACAGTACAGTACAGTACAGTACAGTACAGTACAGTACAGTACAGTACAGTACAGTACAGTACAGTACTACTAGGCTACTTCTGCCCGAAACGTTCTGCTGAAAGAGCTCTGCGGTCTGAAGTGGAAGTTCCCCATTAGGTTTTTCACTGGCGTAGTCGAGGTATATAAGAGCTGCGTGTTCATTTAATTCTGGGGACGCGCTTCGCTGGTTCCGCTGAATGCAAAGGAAGGGAGCTTCAAGGGCTTTGGGATTAGCCCTCCGGGTGAAAGAATTTCCTCCGTTTTCTTGCAGGGGGGGAATTCTAGGGGACATTTCTCTCTCCCCTTTCGTGATCGTTCTAGCTTCAACAGAATAAAGTCGTCCATCCGTCCGTCCCCCGCCCACCCTTGGTCCAACTTAGCTGTTTGTGGGTTTGTTGATGTTGGCCAGAGCATTAGAATTGAGATATATATATATATACTATAATTGCTCAGTGCTGCACTCTTCCCTCTATAATCACCAGTGCCATGCTCTGAAGCCGGTCGACTACAATGGAGATATAAATGAAAGGATTACCTATGTGTTGAACCCATTAAGACCTGAAGCCGATTCTACAAATCTGCATGTTCGTGACGTGCCGTGCTATGAGCTTGTATTATCTATTATGCGGCGGTGGCTCAGGGGTAGAGTGGCTGGATGGAAACTGCAAGGTTGCCAGTTCGAACCCGGGCTCCCCCAGAGTTAGTGTCGAAGTGTCTTTGAGCAAGACACTGAACCCCTAATTGCTCCTGATGTGCAGGTTGGTGCCTTGCATGGTTTCTGCCGCCATCGGCGTATGAATGTGTGTGTGAATGGGAGAATGTAATGCACAATCTATGTAAAGCGCCTTGGATAAAGGCAACATTTACCAAAAAGGTTTGAAAATATAATCATTTTCATTTTTCAAGCAAACATTTTTAAATCAAATCTTTGCTTCATGGGGGTTGCTGTGTGTGTGTGTGTGTGTGTGTGTGTGTGTGCGTTGGCAAAAAGAGCATCGATGCAACATGGGAGTATTATAAAATACTTATACAAGCAGGTCTAGCTCTGTATAGATTTATACTGTACACATACAAGCTCTCGTGAACTTATTTTGCCACCGAATGAATGAGAATGTTTATTACGCTCAAATATGGGCATCACTTCACGCATGTTTCAATGTTACCTTCATACAGCTGGTGCTCATTATGAGATGGCTCCTGTGGCCACACATCTTCCACACTCGCGCTTTAGTCCCACCTCCGGGCGAGGATTATCTTGCGAGTCCGGAGGAATCGAGCCAGCTGGACTAATTGACGGCCACGTTCCAATTCATGCATTTCGTGTTGTTGTATGTTCCGTATTTCTCACATGCGAGCTGTTTGATACGTATATTCTCGCACAAAACATCAACCCATTATTCGTTTTAAATGAATACCCACAACCCCCCAATAGACGCAGAGGCTGATGAATCATGTGCTATCCTATCTATGCCGGTCTGTCTGTACCTGCATGTGCTCCACTTGGTGGGGGGAGAGGCTGCTCTGTTGACCCATTTAGGACTGATTTAGGACACCAGATTCTACAAATGTCTTCTAAATCCTGACAGTTTTCTGAAATACCTATATATGTATATCAGTGGTGCTCAATAGTTCATGTCAATGACCCCAAAGATGATATGTAATTGGCCACTGATCCCCATCTCAAAATATGTTGTTCAAAGAACCCCCCCTCCCCCCAACAAATATTTGAGTTAAAAACGTTCGCTCAAAGATTTGCCCCACATTTTCACGATAAAGAAAAATTAGCAGATCTACAAGCTCGTGAGCTTGTGGACCTGCTATTTTTCAACAACTAATGTGTAACATAATGCTTGAAGGGGTTCCCGCCCAGAATGAGGACAGACAGACAGACAGACAGACAGACAGACAGACAGACGGTGCAGCTTCACTGGCTCTGTAATGGCAGCTCCATTAGAATGAATGCCACAGCGCTGCTGCTGCTGCACGGGGGAGTGAAATGAGGCCAGTGGTTAATATAAAACACCTAAGCAAGGCAGACAGGGGACGTTAATGGAAGAGGGCGGTCATTTCCTTAATGCAGTTCCATTTGAGAAGCAGAAGGAAGACGCGGTCGGATTGCGTGCGTGCGTGCGTGCGTGCGTGCGTGTGTGTGAGAGAGAGGGAGCTGGGCCATATAATTGGGGACAAAATTGTCCACCGAAATGTGCCTTTTGTCAACGTCAATTTTGGTGGTTCCCAATATAGGATTTTATACTAAATGTGGTTTGGGGAATGGGGCATAGGGTCTAAGGAGCCATATGGATGAATATGTAAATGAATGCAAACATATGCCTGCACCCGTGCGTGTGTGTGTGTGTGTGTGTGTGTGTGTGTGTGTGTGTGTGTGCGCGCGTGTGTGTGCGCGTGTGCATGTGTGATCATACTGGACTGTATACTCATAACATCCCCCACATTCCAACATTCCCTCATGTGTGTCATTGGCATCATGTCAGTTGATTCATAGCGATAGCGGCTGATCCGTGAAAACATCCTTCACCTTAAGTGAAGGATGTTGGTTGTTGTTTTTTTCCACTGACAGAGATAAGCCTTCTATTTGTAAACTGCCATGGAGGGGTATACTGTCACGGTGTGAATCAAGAACGTAGGACCCAAATGCAGGACAGGGAGGCGCAGAGGCAGATAAAGTCAAAATGCAGGAGGTTTTATTCACCAAAGTCCGGGAACAAGAAACATCACACAATGGACTGACAAGGAACTAAAAAAACAGGGAGTATATAAAGACCCGAGTGGAATAGTAAGAGAGTGGCGACACGCTTTGATCTCACCGCAAAGCGGGTGCCTATTGACCATTTGCAGACCTCGGCCATGTTTCCATCAGAGTTTGGAAGCACTCGTTTTCAGTAAAGCAATGTCCCGTTGCCTCCTGCTTTATGTGCTAATTCAAAACAGGTGGTACACATGGCAGTTGAGTGATATAACGAGCACTTCCAAACTCCAGCAGTTAGAAAAAGAATCACCTGCAAGGACACAAAGTAGCTCATAACATGTCTACATGTTATGAGCTATTCATTATTATGAAACAAACACAGCAATAATTCGAGCTTTCCGTACAGCTGCAATGTTGGTGAGTTTTGGTTAACACAACTTAATTTGTCCACTGAGGTTTAACAATTCAAAACACATCTTAAACACCTGTTGATTGTGCTCTGCCAGGCAACACTATGCATTATAACCATCAGTCTGCAGGTATCAGGGGGATACTGCTCAGTTCATAGGGAACTGAGCAGTTAATAGACGCCTTAACTCATTCGTGCGTGCGTACGTGCGTGCGATCGTGCGGATGATTCTACAAATCATCTCTGTCAGGTGTGGAATATGTCCAAACCTCATTATGTCCAAAACTGTTATACAGAATCTAAATCCAAAAACATCAGAAGTAGCAGATCTACAAGCTCGTAGCTCGTACCTTTATACGTTTGAAAATGTTGTGTTTTGTTTCTGCTATTAAATTGGTATGACCTTCGATCAGATTCTTAGATTTTTTCTTTCAACATGATTTTGTTTAATCCATTCATTAGAAATGCAGCAATGTTGAAAACGGATTTCTTTCTTTATTTATTTGTTTCATTATACGAGATTACTGAAATCTCAAAAAGGTGGGCATAATAAGCTTCGGCTTCAGCCCTTTCCTTTTCGGTCAACTGTATCATGACATCCCCTTTTCCTTGTATGTACGTAATAATGTTGGATAAACCATGACCGAGACAAATAAACTATCTATCTATCTACCTTTGTTCTCTGGACTGGTGGATAGACTTCCGAGCTCTGGTAGCAACCACACGAGCCTCAACAAGTGGTAACTGTATTGTTCCCAGGTGTAACAACTCATTCGGACAGTCTGCCTTCTCAGTAAAGGGAGCAAACCTATGGAACTCTTTGCCTACGGTTCTAAAACTAGAAACGGATGGTAACGTGTTCTACAGAGGACTCAAACTATGGTTGAAATCAAATCAACTGTGTTCACATGTATAGCTTGACTGGTTACTAGAGTGATTAATGTTTACTTGTGTATTGGAGATTATTTAATGGGTATTGTAATTTTGCTGTAAATATTATATAAGTGGTGGTGAAAACTAGCACATGTGCTAACACACTGTAAACGATGCATCTACAATTTGTACAACTGTGCAATGAGCAATGCAATTGTTAAGTCCATCAAATAAATAAACATAAACATATCCGCTACGTGTGTGTGTGTTGCTATGTATACAGTGTGATCAAGTACGCATGGGGCGTTAATTTACGACAAAACACAAAACGTTTCTGCCCGGCAGCAACAAATTGCCATCCAAATCCCAAGAGTTTGCTGAAAAACGTATGTTGCTACAGACTACAGTAGGTTATGTATCGCATATAGACCGCCGAAGTCCTGACGTCACTCGCTCATCCCGTGGTTCACGGATTTCTCTATGGAGAATAACATGGGGTCAACTTAAAATCGTTTCATATAAGCATTGTGGTCCAAATATCGTTTGCATCGTTTGCGACAGTCAGTCAGTCATATATGATACAGTCTGTTTCTAGCGAAAATGGAACTAATTTAGTATAGCAGTAACAATAGTGTTTTCTCTCAGTCAGTTGATTCTACATATCCGTATGAGTGAAACGGCCAGGATGATTTGTTTATTTTTCAAACACAGTTCATATATGAGGTGATCTAAAATCCCCCTATGGGGGTACATGAACCAGTGGACTTCTATCTAATTAAAAACGTTTTATCATGGCGGGGGTGGAGGGGTTCAAGTACAGCGGTTGGGGGAGGAGGGGGTTGTACTTGGGAAGCGAAGAATCTAAATCCTTTTTCCACTTCTTTTGGCAGAACAACAAAGAGCCTCTGAGCCAACGGTTGCGTGTCGTTGGCTTATTGTCTCTCTCTCACACGGCATGCACCAGTCTTGGAAGTTTTTACTTAAGTGAAAGTATCAATACTTCAATGTATAAATACTCTGTTGCAGGTAGAAGTCTGGAATTCAAAATGTAAGTAAAGTACCCTCAAAATTGTACTCATGTACAGTAGGCTACGTAAAGGGATATTTCACTTTAAAAAAAACTTTTGGCCATTCCATCGTCTACTCTGGCTTATGTGTGAACACCCCAGACAGTTTTTAAGTTGCTTCATTCAGTATTTAGATATTTGATATTCATTTTAGTGGCCCCGCCCCCTCCCTATACAAACCCATTATAACTTCAAACTCGAGTCCACTTCAATTCGGCGTACAGATCTACAAGCTCACGAGCTTGTAGGTCTGCTATTTTTTTTAATAGTGAAAATGTGGCACAAATCTTCCTGGAACAACATATTTTCAGCTGGGGGTTGGCGGCCAATTTCAGATAATTCTGCTGGTCCTTGTTATGATTATATTCTAAGTACTTGGACCCTCGTCTGGTTCTGGTGTGTGACGACCCTTTGGCATTTCCATAGGCAAGACGGACAGGCCGGCCCGGGAGAAGAGATTAACATGACACGGAGACTTGGTCACATTAATTCATTCACATAGTTTATTACACATACAGAATCATATATAGCCCTGGATCTCCGTGTCCTGATGACGTGCCACTGAGACATAACAATAACAACAGCTAGCAGCAAGTCGACCTTGCTCTATGAGCTGTCTCCAGTGGCTGATAGACAGTCAGTCTATTACCCTCCAGGCGTACACAATACATCTCAAGTACTGTTATCAGTACACAGCATGTTGTATATCACAACAGTCCTTAACATGAAAAAGGTTGAGCACCACTGACATACATAGGTTTTTCAGAAAACTGTCATGATTTAGAAGGCATTTGTAGAATCGAGCTCAGGTCAAAATGGGTTAATTATTCCTGACCGGCTCCTGTCGCATGAGAGTGATCCGATCATACCCTTGACAGACTACACTTCTCTGAAGTGAGAGACACCCGCAGCCGCAAGGCCCGCAACACTAGGAGCGACCATGATCTGTTATAGGCCTATATACCACCCCACATTTAGAACACTGTACACATGGGGACAATTCTACCACTCACTGTTCCACCAAAATGAGGAATGTCCTGACACCATCCATTAAAAGATGTGAGCCACGGGTTTCTTTCCAAATTGTCCTCAAAAGTAAGGAGACCACAAAAGGGGAGGTAAACGTGAATCCTCCACTGTTTTCCTTCTGAAACGCCTCGCCTCTCCCTGGGGCAGGTCAAGACGCGTCGGTCTCCATCAGGAAATCATGGCATCATTACTTAAACAAACACGCCGACGCTTATTATGTGCCCCGATTCTGTGCCGGATGAGGGATCGTCGCCCGAGCACATTTCCAAATCCTATTTGTGTATTTCACACTATGAGAGTGTGAGAAAAGGGGGGGAAGAAGAGAGAGCAAGAAGAGGGAGTGAGTCACAGACAGTCATGAAATGCATGGCCTGGCTGGCCGGCTGGTTCCGCTCCATCATATGCACATTTTCATTCATGCCGGAGTGAGTGCTTTGGAGCTTAAATGCGTACGGAATGGGAAATGATGGCTGCGGGCTTCTCTGAATGCACGCACGCACGCACGCGCGCAAAGTTGTGAGGACATACATTTTAGGACCCCATCGAAAATAACTGAAAAAAACATCGAAAAATTGCAGATCATGTAGGCCTAAAAGTCCCAAAAAGGAGTGTGGACTATATTATTATTTTAAGTCTTTTTATAACCTTTAGCTGTTTTTATTGTGCGAAAAAATAAAACATAAAACCGTTTAAAAGATCACAATTTTGGTAAATATTTCTCCAGCACGATAACATATAGGGACATGGCAGGTTGACAATGCTTAAAAGGTCAAATGTCAAGTTTATATTTATTATCATTCGATATCGCTCCCGTTTGGTGGAATTAAATTACATTTTTAGCAGTGGTAGAAAAAGTGCTCAATTGTTTTACCTAAGTAAAAGTACCAATACCGCAATTTAGAAGTACTTTGTTACAAGTAAAAGTATGGAATTGAAAATGTACTTGAGTAAAAGTACAAAAGTATCGGCATCCAAATGTACTTAAAGTACTAAAATTAAAAGTACTCATATTGCAGAATGTCCCATTTCACAAGTTCAAAATGTGTACAAAATCTATTGAAAATAGATCTACAAGCTTGTAAATGATTGTAGTGGAGTAAAAGTACAAATTGTACTGGAAATTGGAAATACTCAAGTAAAGTACAAAATACCTCAAAATTGTACTTAAGTACAGTATGCAAGTAAAAGTACTTACCGGTAGTTACTTTCCACCACTGATTTTTAGTGCAGTGGGACCTGCATCGGTGCAATAACCCTCCCCAGCTCGTTGACATTCAGCGCAGCATGCTGCGATTTTGGCCTTTTTTGATTTTCTGTCTGCGGGGTTGAAATCGATCACTGATCTGACCGCCGGCCAACGTCCGACGTCCATCTAGCGCTGATCTGGGGTCAGGTGTCTGCTAATGATTCCCATTATCATTACAACCAGACCTGAGACAAGACAGACATCTGATCCTTTCCAGTGACCCTTTTGACCTTCCAACAATTATTAAGCGACCAAAAATGATTTGACTGTAGCTGCTTTCAACATCTTTCATCTTTCAACGTCTTTCAAACTTAACGGACCACTTCAGCACTTTTCAACTTGTCTTCATATATGATTTATTGATTGATTGATTGATTCTTTATTTAAGTGTCATGCTTCCGAAGAAGCCCAGCCCATATGGACTTACAGGACACTTTTTACAGTTTACATAAACAATGACAATAAACCGACATGACGGTTTGCAAACAATGATCAAGTTAATACCAAACTGACTAATACACTTACAAGGTCCTTACAAGGTAGATTACATAAAATAAAATACCATAAAATAAAATATTATAATTGGTCCTCACTATAATGTTCATGATAAAATACCACAAATCTTTCCTGCTCAGTCTGTGTCTCATAGGAGGGCTGTGGGTAGTTCAGCAACCTCTCCACCACTGCTAGAATCAGAACTAAACAATTAAGAACTAAGCAATTCGTTTTTGTGCACCACATAACTGGAGCACGTACTCCTTTTATTGCCTTATAATTGTTCTGCACAGTAATTGCACTCTCTTCCTTTGCCTAATGTCTTATGTGTATTACGTATTACAATAATCATAACTCATAATGCATTCATGCATGCAATACAAATAAGTGTGTCTTTCCCTTGCAAATTTAACGGCCTCATCCCACTGCAATTTTAACCACGCACGCACGCACGCACGCATACAGTATGTGTATATTACGTGTGTGTCTCACCTGTTGAGTTGAGTTGATCAAGCATATCGTCTCTGTCAGGTGGAATAACTGTTACTTTTCAGGATTCTTAAACTCAAAAGCATCAAAGTTATAGCAGATCCACAAGCTCAAGACGTGCCGTGTTTCGAGCTTAATGTGCCTCTGCTACTTTTGATACTTTTCTGTGACGCTGTAGTACATGATACATATATATATATATATATATACATAGATACATATGATGGTAGCAGGGCGTTCATTTAAAAAAAAAACACAAAAAGTTTTGATATGGAGATTTAGATTTTGTCGACTAAAACTAAGACGAAAAATGTTCGTCGACTACCTTTTTTCACTGACGAAACTACATGAAAACTGATGATGATGACTAAAACTAAGACTAAATATATTGACAATTTCGTCAACAAATAAAAACTAGACTAAAATGTTGGGAAGGGACTAGTGGACAAGAGATCCAGTATAAGTCATTTGACACTTGGTTGCCGATCTACAAGCTCACAACGCGTCACGCTGCGACGTGTTGTGAGCTTGTAGATCGGCTATTTTCAGCAAGTGTAAAATCTGTCATTACGACGGGATCAAGACCCGCCAAAACACATTTTTAGTCGACTAAATCAACTGTAGATTTAGTCGACTGAAACTAGACTAGCACTAAAACATTCCAGGTGACTAAAATGTGACTAAAACTAATTGAAAGAGACTGACTGAAACTAAAATCAAAATGTGCTGTCAAAATCAACAGTGGTAGTACCACTGATAGAGTCGGAGCCTCTCCCCAGAGGTCATGAGAAGATATTTATGAGGGATAAGGGGCGCCACTGAAGCATTGATTGGTAAGGTATATAGGCAGGTCCGGAATAGAGTCTGTAATTACATCGAATTAGCTCCCTCTGAGCTCCTCATGATCAACACCATCGTCTGAATTTCCACCGACGTCTGCGGGCAGGAAAGCGTGTCTGGATTGACAGCATGACGGATTGCCCCGATAGCCGGATTGGCAGCTGTGCTGGCATCAGTAATTCACTGCAGCAGATGGTGACTTTTATGAGAACCAAAACCTTTTTTTTTTTGCCTCGATGCAAGACCCAGAAACCCAAATCACACTTTTAAGGCAGGTCAGCTCTGAACATAATTTTCACTCAACTTTCAAAAAAGTCTTCCAAATCCCAACCGTTTTCTGAAAGACGAATGTTGCAATATTAGTGGTGCTCAAACTTTTTCATCTCAAGGACCCACACAATTATATGTAGGCCTATTTGGCCACAGACCCCCATCTCAAATTGTGTTGTGCCTGCAGGACCTAGCAAAGATTTGTTGTATACATTTTCACTTCAAAAATATACATTCAAAGATTTGCACACATTTTCAGAATGTTTCAAAGATAGGCAATAACAGAGAGAGAGAGGGGAGAGAGAGAGAGAGAGAGAGAGAGAGAGAGAGAGAGAGAGAGAGAGAGAGAGAGAGAGAGAGAGAGAGAGAGAGAGAGTTATATCTGGCTGAACGTGGTGACGGTAAAGACAACCTTGAATGTTGCGATTTGTTCATGGGCTTTGCCTCTGGTAATGTATAGAACATATTTTATCATGCCAATAAAGCATGAAAGAGAGAGAGAGAGAGAGAGAGAGAGAGAGAGAGAGAGAGAGAGGGGGGTGGAAAAGCTAAAGTACAATTTGATGAAGCCAATACAAGATGATGAAGCCAGCCAGAGTAGGACCTGGACAAAGTGCAAATAAATGCAAAATATCTACAGTCGGAAAGTTAGTTCAGGCTAAACCACAGAGAAATCTAAATAATCTACAGTTGGGAATGTTAACTTTAATCTGTATGAACAAGCAAAATACCTTCAGCTAGCTAGACATATATAGTGTAAACATCTCATCTTGACAAATTAAAGCTTGCACTGTCTACATAATTATGTCAAGACACTCTGCGGTGATTCAATGAAGAGTTTCATTCAGTGCACTCCGATGTTTGTCTGGACTTGCTTCCCAATTAGCACTAATGGATTCCTGTGTGATGTCTTTCTGTCAAGGAGAAATGGAAACTATGTTGGAGAAATTGTGTTGTGAGATGAACAAGACATGCCCGTGTGCACGCACGCACCCACGCACGCACGCGTCGCACACACACACACACACACACACACACACACACAAACTGACCCGTCAACCTAACCCTGATCAAAACCACAAACCTGAAGCGCTGACCTGTGACCCTAGCCCTAAATGCCTCATCCTAACCTAAAGACAACAAATCCTTTCCCTCAAGGAACAGTTTCCCTACAAGGTGAAACACACAACCAATCAAGTCAAGCACATTGATGGGTCGTATTGACAAGAAAGGTGGAACTACATAGCCTATATAGGCCTATATGTGTTCTAATCAGGATCTCAGACAATTATGATAGAGGTCCATTGATAGAGATGAAATAAAGGACAATGGATGAAACACAATGACATATTCTTGCAGCCCACTCGCTCACTCACTCAGACAGACAGACAGACAGACACACAGACAGACAGACAAGCCAGTCAATAAACCTTCAAGTCACCTCAACTCAAGCACCATAGCTCCATGTAATGATAAATGGTGCATTTATATAGCGCCTTTATCCAGGGCACTTTACAGAGATTGTGCATTACATTCACCCATTCTCACACAGATGCCGGAGGAAACCATTCAAGGCACCAACCTGAGCAATTAGGGGTTCAGACTAGAGTCTTGCTCATGGGACACGTCGACACTTAGTTAGTGTCGGAGCGTGCACATACCCGAACAGACACACACGTGCACGCAATCACATTCAAATGTATCCCCGACACCCACACATGCACTCACACAAGCTGGCTCTCTCCTGTAGCCTATAATGTACGCACCACACACACGCATGCGCACGCACGCACGCACGCATGCACGCACGCACGCACGCACGCACGCACGCACGCACACACCTCCATCATTACCAGCGTTTCCATGGAAACAACCTAGTTGCGGCTGGCATGGGTCTTGTGTGCTGGCACAGGGAGGGGGGTTGGTGCAACACAAAGCTTTGGGGCTCTGCCCAGGGACACTGGCACTGGCACTGGCGCACAGTAGTGCATGTACTCAAGCAGGGGTGGGAAAAGCACTCACATTCTGACCTGAGATCAGATTCAAAAAATGTCTTCTACATCCTGACAGTTTTCTGAAAAAGCTATGTTTCTATGTCAGTCGTTCTTCGATTTTTCAAAAATAGCAGACCTACAAGCTCGTAGCGCGCCACTCGGTGACGCGCTATGAGCTTGTAGATCTGCTATTTTTCAATAGCTAAAGCATAACATAGTGCTAACACCAAAAGGGGTTCCCGCCCAAAATGGTAAAAAAGTACAGTAAAATAATTGATACTGCAAAATTGAAATACTGGTAAAAAGTAAAAAGGTAAAAAGGTATCTGAATACAAGTACCAAAAGTATGCATTGTGCAGAATGAATGTCCCATTTAAAAATGTCAAGTATAATGTCTATATGCTATAGACAGAGTATAGCATATTTGTTCAGTAACAGCTATAGGGGTCTCCATGTCTCTCCAGTGGTTTGATAAACATCCATTTTCAGGTATAGGTGGCAACATTTCAGCCAATCAGTACAGAGAGTATACCCATTTATCAGCTTTAAAAAATATATATATATAGTTTTCCCAGTTCCAATTTTGTCTGCTCATTTCTTTGTGACTCACACTCTTCTCTATCCTGATTGGATAGAATTGGTATCCAGTATCCTGTATATCCGGACCTTAAAATGTATTTTATGTTTAATAAGGAGCTTGCCTGTTACTGAACGAACACTCTAATGTGTATTGAGTACTATCAGTATTCAACTATAATATAAAGCTATTTAACATTTATTTTCACCAAATAAAATCACTTTGTGGTATGGTGTACAAAAAAAAGTAATACAATAATAAATAAAGTCTAGTTCTTCCACCGTGCCAGTGCAAACAGGCTGTCATTAGCCTGAGGGTCCGACAAACACTAATTATAAAAAGCTGGCTATCGGCCCACAGGATAAAAAAAAAAAAACACTATCGTCAGAACAAGGAGGATGCTGGGAGATTATAGAGCCGCCATGGGGGAGCTCGAGATCGTGATCATGGCTTGTTATATCACTGTTTACCAAACAATGGTTAAGGACCCCTTTTTTTCTTCTTCTTTTTTTTCCTCTCGGGTCATCTTGGCATGCTTAGTCTTAACCAGTACTGTTGTTGATGATGCGTTGACCTGATTACTATAACGGAATTCCTCTTAAAGAGGGCTCAGCCCATTTAGACCTGAGACTAGATTCTAGTTTTCTGAAAAACCTATGTTTCTATATCAGTGGCCGCTCACACTTTTGCACGTCAAGGACCACCAGAATTATCAGTATTTGGCCCCGGGCCCCCATCTGAAAATATGTTGTTCCAGGGACCTCCCTGCAGAGGCAAAGATTTGACCTACAAGTTCATAGTGCGGCACTCTTCTTTGGTGTCGAGCTGAACAAGTTTGGAGAACGCCGTCTCATTATGTTGGTCTTGTATACTGTATGGTGAACTGAAGAGTGCTGCGTGTCACTGGTTTAAACAATTACGCCTTGTTAAGCGATCTGCAAGCGCACACATGCTGTGACAGCAGCGACACACATGTGAGCTTTTGATCGGCTATTTTCGAAAGATCTGTGGAGTCTTATGGGAGTCCCTGAAAAGAAAGTTTGAGATCCACTGCCATTGGCTGGGTTTCCCAAACGCATATGGTGTGAGACTTGTAGTGCTACACATGCTCAGATGCCCTCTAGTCTAGGCCGCACACAGAAGCCTGTGAACATAGACATTCCGTGCATAGATGTGCCATGCAAAGGCCTCTGAATTACATTTCAGAATGGTAGACCTGAGGCCTACCATTCTGAAATTTAAATTTATAATATTTGCACTGCTGGACAGCTGACAGTAGGCTCTCTTTACTCTTTATCATTTTTTATCACTCATTTGCACATAATGCAGGAGGCAGCAGGAGGTTGCTTTACTGATCACAGGGGGTGATCAGTGCCATATCATATCCAAAGTGCTAGCCGTGTGATGACCTTATTGTTCATATTATCAGAAAGGAAGTAGGAATTAAGTCCGATGATCTTGGAAGCAACACGGGTGATACTGAAAAGCTTGTTTCTGTTAGGCATGGATGTTGTAGCAACATGCAGAACAGGACAACAGAACTGCAGGTTGAATAATGCTTTTGTAATAGCAGAAGATGAGGGGCAACAGATAACGATCTGATAGTAGGCCTATGTGCATGCGTGCGTGTACACGTGCAGTGTTTGCTTGCAGGTCCTGTGGTATGTGAGTGTGCACTATACGGTGTGCATGCACGCCTCTATGCATCCATCCATGCATGCGTGCATGATGAGAGGAACGGCACAGCACAAACACTGATGAAGGACAACACACACGCACGCGCGCGCATGCATGCACGCACGCACACTCACAGCCCGATCTGTCAAACCGGTTTCTACTACCGGCATGTGTCCAAAAAACCATGTGTTATATTTTCACCAGCAGCTGTTAGGTTGTTTTGCCAACACGGAGGCTGGCTGAGGCTACACTATAAATGGCAATTTTGGGCCCGGCCCACATGATTGGCAAAGCAATAACATTTTAATGATAATATTATATATATATCATCTCTGTCGGGTGGAAGCCTCATTATGTCCAAAACTCATACTTTTCAGGATTTAAATTAAAAAACAGTTAACCCATTTAGACCTGAGGACGATTCTACAATCCTGACAGTGGTTCTCAAACTATTTAATGTCAAGGACCCCCAGAATTATAATATGTTGTTCCAGGGACCCCCCCAGAAGCAAAGATTTGAGCTAAATAGGTTCGCTCTGAAATCTACAAGGTATGAGCTTGTAGATCTGCTATTTCTCAATAGCTAAAGTATAACACAATGCTTTGTTAGAAGAAAAACAAAACAAAAAGTGCTGTAACCTGCCTTTTTCTTCTTCTTTCTAATTATTTGATCGGCCCAAAACATTGTGTTTATTATCATCATTTGTCACAACTCGAGTTGGCTTTGTCCGCAGCGTAAACGTCTTTAAATAAATACTTTTTGAAAAGTCTATGAGGAAAATGAACAGAGAATTATTTTCCGGGTCTCTCGTCGTCATGAAAGGGGGCGGGACTGCGACTTTCCAATCAGTGCATTGGGACTGGAGCACCTGGCCAGTATTCCCAGTGTGCTCTATCCACACTTTTCCTGGGCTGTGTGTGCTCCAGTTCCTGTCGATTTGATCCAATGAAAGCCAATGAAACTGGTCAGATGACCAATGATATCCAATGAAATCAACAGGAACTGGAGCACACACAGCCCAGGAAAAGTGTGGATAAAGGGCTGGGAGTTGGCCTCACTCATTCTGTCTCTCCTTCCATGAGAGCAGCAGCATTTGTTTGTGCCATTCTCAACAACCCACATTACATTTACTACACATCCACTCACTTACACTACTGATCTTACTGATTAACACACCCTACTTTAGTTTTGTTTGATGCAAGATTTAATTTATGTTGTAAATAAATATATCCCTGTGTGCAGTTTTAAACAGCTGTGTGTCTCAAAAAGTGAATATACAGTATGCTAGGTTTTTGCCCAACAGCAATAATATGTAGGCTATATATAGCCTACGGTATATTCATATTGTCTTTAAAACTTTGAGTTTACATTGTTATACAGATAACAGTGTGATAACAGTACAGTGTATTATATTAGTTCCGTTGACCATCCATTGATCAGACACTAGACAGAACACAATCGATTGATCGGTCACCCACCCGACTACTTAACGCGATCGATCGACTGCCGTGTTAAGTGGCCAGATGGGTGTTTAGTTTTTTGTTGTTGGGACCTAATCCAGATTTTTTTCTTTTGAGTAAACGCATTGTAAAGATGAAGCCGGGACATCCTTATATCCTTTCAACAGCGTTTACTGCATCTAATCTTTATGTAAAGTGGGTCAGCCACAACAACGAGGTCAGAAGAATGAGGCTGCATGATGCGACCGAACCGATTTGAGTCCTCGACCGATCGATGTGCCAACCAGCGCGGAGGAGGAAAGACATGGTACGTATAAGTATAAGTAATGGCAATCCCACGGATCCCTCAGGGTCCGGTGGTGATGCCAGCCAAGCTCCTGGAAATCCCCCAGACCGAGTGCCCCATCCTGGGGGTGACAGGGCAGTCGCCCCCCTCCTCCTTGTGGAATGCACTCCCACATCAAAGAAGGCACCCCCCCCTGCACCCTCCCATCCTTCTAAAGCCTGATTTATACTCAGTTGCACACTGGTGTTGCCTGCGGTACAAGCTCACAGCGCACCATGTTCATGGCACGTTGTGAGCTTGCAGATCTGCTATTTACTAATATATTTTTTATCCCACGATTTTGTAACCCATTTTTCACCCCTGTGTCAATCATCTAATGTGATCCTGGGCTCTACACACCCTCCACCAACCGAGTCCCCATATATGGGGGACAAGGGGAGAGCAACGGACTTGAACTCATGCTTCCTTCATGCCTGAGTGTCCAAGTTGCTCCTTTACACCTGACAGGGGGGAGTTTCCCTGGTTGGACGTAGCGCGTGGAAGGAACACGTTATTCCAACCAGTTCCTTTCCCCTCCATCAGGTGCCCTGGCTGGCCAGGGGGAGGCAGTTTAGTGACCAGGATTACTGCATGTTTTTTGTGAGGGTACCTACCCTAGGGGACACGGGGAGAACATGCAAACTCCACACAGAAAGGCCCTTTCGCCAACCCCGCCTTCAGGTATGGGCACTGATGACACAGAGGAGGAAACACGCCGCCAGCACCCACAGCGCCCCGAGCGGGAATCGAACCCAGGACCTTCTAGCTGTGAGGCGACAGCACTACCGACTGTGCTATTTACTGAGCACGACACCAGCACGCAATTAAGTGTAAAATCAGACTTAAAAAAGGTCCTCAAAACCCCACCTTTTCACACATGTTTTGCTGTTTTTACATTTAGACACAATTTATTTTATCCTTAGTTTATTTCTCTTTATTGGAGTAGAAGAATAATGTACCGATAAATGTAATACTCATAAACATGGATCGAAATTGTGCCTTGAAATTAACATGCAGTACTTGAACAAACATACTAGTTAATTTCCACCACCTGTGTGAACTGAGTGGTGCAACTCCCCCCTCTCTCTCTCTCTCTCTCTCTCTCTCTCTCTCTGTCTCTCATTAGCAGGCAACAGTACAGCACTATCTCTCTCTCTGTTTCTGGCACAACAGCGCCCCTACTGGTACTAATAGTCATACTGGTGCTCATTAACGTCACATACATAGGCGGACACGGACATTGCTGTTCCTTGGAGTGGATGCACCACTCAAAAAACACAGATTGAGTCCCAGACTCCCTACTGTGCCCAGTGGCAGCCCAGTGGCAGTGTTGATTTCGTCGACTAAAACTAAGACGAAAAATGTTTGTCGTCTACCTTTTTTCACTGACGAAAACTAAACGGAAACTACATGAAAACGAAGCTATGATTACTAAAACTAAGACTACATATACTGACGATTTCGTCAACAAATAAAAACTAGACTAAAATGTTAGGAAGGGACTAGTGGAAGTATAAGTACAAGTCATTTTACACTTGGTTGCATGCTGAAAATAGCCCAGTGGTTCTCATGACCTTTTCAGGCTGGGACCCAACAAAATAATCATATTTGAACTGGGGACCCCCACCCTGACAAGCACTTGGAATTGTAGGAGTTGAGTGTTGAGCAGGGTGTTGAGGAATAATAGTTAGTTTGACTTGGTTCCATAGATTATTGTGAAAAGCAGGTACAAGCTGACGATGCCTCACAATGCTATTCATATATATATATTCTATTTTTTTTTTTAAACATTTGCCTCTTTTAACAATTCAGCCAATGTTTTTGTTGGTTACTTTTGATGCAGTGAGTAGCCTAATGGTCTTTTTCTCTTTCTTTTCTTTTCTTTTCTTTTCTTTTCTTTTCTTTGTCTTAAAAGTCCTTAAATTGTCACTTCACTGTCATCTGGGGATTCTCCCCCTAAAACCATGTGGTGGAAGCCTACCTTCCAAAGTGTACTTCCTCTGCGAAAAATAGCTAAACTACAGATTCTACAAGCTCACAATGCGTCTAGGGTCAGGGATGCGACACATTGGGAGCTTGTAGATCTGCTATATTTACTGCAACAATTCTTTTTTTTAATACTTACTAGCCTACCGCGGGCTGCCTTCATATCATGTTGATGAACGATACATGCATTCACCCATGGGACCTGTCCCCAACTTCACCCACTGCACACAGAGGGAGACTTGCTGGAGCCTTGCTAGAGGGCACATTGTTTGACGGAGGGGGAGCATTACTCATGTTCTCTGTCCCAGTTTACCCCGCTGCTCGCGGGCAGGTGCAAAACCCCACCAGCTTCACAGAGGGTTGAGTGAGTGCCTTTCTCAATGGTAACTTAACATAGTAGTTGCTGAAGGGGGAGATTCATATTCATATTAATTATGCCTATAGATTTATATAGCACTTTTCTAAGTACGGTACAGGCCATTGTTGCTGAATGGGTAGACTTGCCGTGTGGGAGCAAACAGAAAGTCCTCGGTTTGTGCCCCGGTCTATGTGCTGAAGTGTCGCTGCAGCAAGATTTTCCTTTTTTCTGTTAATCCTCCCTACTATAGAGTGTGCTGACCATATAATTAGTTCCTCCCTGTCCCCAGTGAAACGCAGGGGTCAAAAAAAAACTTAGTTTCGGTTTTGGTGGTGGGTGAGAAAGCCTTCAACTAATCAGGATAGAGGGTGGCCTTCCTCCAATCAGGATCGAGCCGGGCGGGCCTTGGTTGCGCGTGCTGTTGGCCTGTTGCGTGTCCCCCCCCACTGTAGGACGTGTGCATGTGCATATCTTGTTAGCGGGGAGGACCGTTTTGTTTTCCTTCCAAATCACCAAAATCACTGAATGCTCCCCTTTAACTTGATACTTTTGCCGGCAGTGGCTCAGGAGGTATACACTGACACGAAAACGCATCATCAGAGCGGAGGGAGGGGCGTCAGCTGCGACTCCGCGGCTCCGCCCACCCCCCAGGGTAAATTGTGATTTGCTCTCGTTCACTGCAATGCAATTTGGATGACAACAAATAGAAGAGCACAGGAAGACCAAATACAGCCTCCCCAACTGCATAAGTTATATTGTATTAACATACTCCACCACCATACAGATTTCCTTACTGCCAAAAGGTTTGTAGGTTAATTGGTCCACCACAGGCTACAGTGTTTTTTTTGGCAGTAGATTTGCACAGTAGGGGGGAAACGGAGAGGTGTTTGAACAGGTAATAAAATGTGCAACCACCACAGAGTCTTATTTTACAGTAAATCCACTGCATAAGCACAGACCCAACCATGTGGACTGACGCATTCCACTTTTACAATGTGATATACCTACGCAGTTTTCTGAAAAACCTATGTTTCTATGTCAGTGGTGCTCAACCTTTTCCATGTCAAGGACCCCCAGAATTATCTGTAGGTTATTTGGCCACGGACCCCCATCTGAAAATGTTCCAGGCACCCCCCAGAAGCAAAGACTTGAGTTAAAAAACGTTCGCTGTGAAAGAATATTTTCAAACATTTAAAAAAATAGCAGATATGCACAGCAAAACACGGCCCAACATGTCTTGCTGCTATTAACAATCCGTAAAAAGAAAATGCGTAAAAAAACAATCTGTAAAAGAAAAATGCGTAAAAAACCCCCCACCTTTTCAGACTCCATCATGGCCCATAGCACTTATCCTACCCCCTTAGATAGCATTTCGGTAGACTTAGATAGCATTTGATAGACTTATAGCATGTTATGTAGACAGCACTATAATTGCATTGTATATAGTCATAGCACGCCATAGTACATATGTATAGCATAGTAGTATAGATATATAGTTTATATGTATAGTCTCATAATATAGATATTCCACTGTTACTTTCTTAGCTTACGCATGTTTCATGATAAATGCTTTTTTGTGATGTATTCCCATGCTTTTTGTTCCTGCATAATGTAAGTCGCTCTGGATTAAGAGCGTCTGCTAAATGCCTAAATTGTAAATTGTACGTTTAGCTATATATCCATGTCTTGTCTTAAAACTACCACTCAATAGCCAATTGACTAATTCATTATTTTAGTAGCCTATATTAAATAGGGGGGTCTCAAGGTTCGGGGACCCCAGGGACCCCCAAATGGTAACTCTGTCATTTCTCAACCGTTTTTGACGGGGGTGGGCTCGTTGTGATTGTGTGTGATTGTGTCTTTGGGGGTCTCAAGGTTCGGGGACCCCTGGGGACCCCCCACGGACCCCCAAATGGTAACTCTGTCATTTCTCACCTGTTTTGGACGGGGGTGAGCTCATTGGAATCGTGTCGCCCCCCTGGGGGCGTCTTTGGGGGTCTCAAGGTTCAGGGACCCCCCGGGACCCTCCAGGGACCCCCAAATGGTAACTCTGACATTTCTCAACCGTTTTTGACGGGGGTGGGCTCGTTGTGATTGTGTCGCCCCCCTGGGGGCGTCTTTGGGGGTCTCAAGGTTCAGGGACCCCCAGGGACCCCCAAATGGTAACTCTGTCATTTCTCAACCGTTTTGGACGGGGGTGGGCTCGTTGGAATCATGTCGCCCCCCTGGGGGCGTTCTCAGGGTTTTGGAGGTTCGGGGACCCCCCGGGACCCCCCAGGGACCCCCAAATGGTAACTCTGTCATTCAATCAAGTCATTCAATCAAGTCATTCAATCAAGTCATTCAATCAAGGAAGCATCTCAATTAAGATAATACCATATCACTCACGGAACTGTCGTATAAGGCACTTTATTGTTTCAGCATGGTAGGCCTACAGTATATGCTGCAAAGCAGACGGCACAACCACGTACGTGTAAATGTGATGCATATGTATGTCACATACATATGCATCACATTTAAACGATTCTATTTAACTATCATAATGTGTGTGATGTCAGGAGATGCAGTTGGCCCTTGGGTGTTTAGATATTTTCTAATATGGCCCCCTTTGAAAAAGGTTTGGACACCCTCCCTGCACTAAACCAATCCCCCCCCCCCCTCGCAAAAAAGGACCCTGCAGAACCAATTAATAGCCTACTCTAATAAATTTGATAAATTTTAACAAATTGTCACAATTTACCTACATTACATTTATCACATTTATACAAGATTGTCTTTTTAATAGATTTTATTTTTGCTATGTTTTAGCATTTTGCTGAATACATTAAACAATACAATAAAATAATGCATGAATGAATAGTAAATAAATATATATATTAATTATGTTTCATTTTTACATTGACAACGCACGCAGGCACGCGCGCGCACACACGCACGCACACACACACACACACACACACACACACACACACACACACACACGTCTAGGCTGATGTCGCCTCCCGTTGTTTTTTATAAAATATTTTATTAAAACATATATTTTAATAAAATATAATAAAACGGGAGCGCGGCTATACTATACGGCAGAAAACTGGGGGATTTACGCCCCGCCCAACCAAATGAAATGCGACCTGCAAATAATAATAGCGAACGTGAATATCCATAGAGTTATGAGAATGAGAGAGAGAGAGAGAGAGAGAGAGAGAGAGAGGGTGCACCGAGGGAGAGAGAGAGCATCTCACTCAATCTCATTCACTTCTCCCAGAGCTCTGATTATAGCAGACAGTATACAGCCGCGCTGGTGTTAATGTTGTTAGCCTACTGCATGTGTGGAGGAGGAATTAAGATGTCATTATTTAACCGGTTCGTTCATGCATTCGTCATATCGTGCGTGTTTATTAAAATACCTCCAATTTTATTTGAACTGTACGGAACCATGTAAAGATTAAAATACGCACAAACAGCACCCGAAGCTGCTGCAGGCTGCTGCAAAGCAAAGGTCCCCCTCTAAAGCAGGGGAGATAAACCTCACCACCGGAGGAGAGTCATTCAGGTAAGAACGACATATCTCTGCAAACAAAACGGATAGCAGAAGTCTCTTTAAACTGAGATAGAATCGACACGCGTTGTTTTTATGACAATTGTTTCAGCTGGAAGGAAGGAAGGAAGGAAGGAAGTGTGGTGCTATAGAAACATTATTATTTGGAACAAAATGTATTTTCTTTTCCAAGATTCCATAGTTATACTGTCCTCCTGTCCGCATATTATGTTAAGTGCCTGTACACTACAGAGTTGAATATGTATGATGATGATGCCATCTGGGGGTGATTAACATTGCTGCTGCTAATTGCTAATTGGACGCTGTTGTGTGTGTGTGGACTGTGGAGGTTGTGGCTGTGACTGACTGATTGGGGGTGGATTCTATAGATTGTTTTTTTATTTTGTGTCACATGCTTTCATGGAAGCTCATCCCATAATAATATGGATTTACAGGAAACGAGCACTTTCATTTTGCATTTAAACAATGACAATGAACCGACATGGCAGTTTATTTATTTTCTTTATCTTTTAAAGTGTCTCATATGCTTCCAAGGAAGCCCACACACAACTATCTCTCTGTGTGTGTGTGTGTGTGTGTGTGTGTGTGTGTGTGTGTGACTGTGTGACTGTGTGTGTGTGTGTGTGTGTGTGTGTGTGTGTGTACCAAAAAGCATAAAGACACACACTCGCACGTGTGTGCACACGATAACAGAAAATTGAAAAGACATTATCGCATTGCATAGAGCCCTGAGCCCTATTTTGGTTAAGAAGTGTCTTCATCAACCAACTGTCTTAGCCTTGTATGGAGCATCGGTCATAATGATGACTGTGTGACCCTCTTACAGTTGGTTAAAATTGTGACCAGATTTGAATGAGGGACTGCCATTGGATTTCTTTAAATTTTTCATGTCATATGAAAGCAGGGAATCATAGCTTCAAATTGACATATTGGTTGTTCAGTTTGACCCACCAGTTCTGGAGATATGGCTTATAGAGTAATGTCTTGCAGAAAACAGTGAGTTGAGAAAACAGGCTTGAAAGGTTCACTTCTGTGGTCTCTAACATTACACCTAGCTACATTTATTTCATATTTACATTTTCAGCTCTGACTCTTTTTTCAGACTAGCAGGGCCGTGCAGAGAGCACTGGGGGGGCAGGGGCTCAAACTCCAGAAAAGGGCACATGTGTGCCGATTTTAGCAGGTGGTCCTTCCCTTGCCATTTCATGTCATTGGACAGTAAAATAAGCAATATGTTCTAATTAGTCTGAAACTAAAACTGACTGATGGCAGATTAAAAGATAATTCTTTATTATAGTGGAATTTATCATTACTTGTCAAATGTTCGTCTTGAAGGGCCAATGGCACTTATTGGCCCCCCACACAAGCCCTTATTGGTCCCCCACATAAGCCCTTATTGGCCCCCCACATAAGCCCTTATTTGCCCTCACACACAAGCCCTTATTGGCCCCCCACACAAGCCCTTATTGGCCCCCACATAAGCTCGTATTGCCCCCCCCCCCCCCCCACATGTCCCCACAAAGGGCAGGTGCTCAAGAACCCCTAGCCCCCCCCCCCCCTGCACGTGCCTGTTCTCTAGTATGTGAAGAGTCTGCCTGTGCTATTAACTCATTTAGAATAAAAACAACGTTTTTCCTCCTCTGGTGAAAAGCTGGAGTTTGCGCGATGGCAGGCTCTGTCAAATCTGGTCACAATTAGTCTTGATATGAGACTCGTATAGGACAGTATATGAGAATAGAGACTACACATTGATGATCAATCAATGATTGATTTTTTTATATCAGACTCAAGCCATATGGCTCAAAGGTCGACACTTGACAGGGTAGGCAAAGGAACAAGGAACAAGTATATTGTCTCAATTAGAGCAGGAATATTGTTAGAATTGAAATATTATGACAAATCTTTACAACATGTGTGGGATTGAGAAAGTTTCCAAGAAGGACTTGTAGAAGGCTGTCTGCTGTACTCTTAACTATTCTCTCTCTCTCTCTCTCTCTCTCTCTCGATCTCTCTCTCTCTCTCTCTCTCTTATGTTCCTTGTCACCCACGTCCGTACACTGCAAAAACCAGTGTAAAAATATAAAGTTAGTAAATGTTTACGCCAAGTTTAAGCTGATAAATGCCATCTAAACTTTAGTGTGAATGATGGCTTAGTAAAGCAAACAACCACGCTAAGCCTTTGGAGAGCGATGGAAGCTGTTCTGCGACACACACCCCGTTGAGGATTGGTCACAAAGAGACGCTCATAAGGCTCACAAGCAGTGTTGTTTTTGGCAGCACATTTTGATTTTAGTTTTAGTCATAGTCTCTTGAATAGTTTTCATTGAGTTTTAGTCACATTTTAGTCACCCGGAATGTTTTAGTGTTTAGTCTAGTTTCAGTCGACTAAATATCATGAGATTTTAGTTGACTAAATCTACAGTTGATTTAGTCGACTAAAATGCATTTTGTCGGGCCTTGGTGCCGTCGTAATGACTGTTTTTACACCTGCTGAAAAGCTCACAAGCTTGAATAAATGGAAACTAAAGGCCTATTCATAGTCTGGATTTTCGGTGATGAGGTGACCACCGCTCTGGTGGTGAGCTGACCACCGGAGCTGAAATAACATTGAGTGGTGGTGAGTAAAAACAGAGAGAAGGGCTGGAGCGGTGGCGGTGGTTTGCTCTTCACCGCGGCTCGTGACGTCATGTTGTAGTTCGGTGGTCACCTAACCAGCATAAATCCAGACTATGTATGAGCCTTAACGCTCACAACGCGTCGCGCTGCGAGCTTGTAGATCGGCTTATACTGCATCTCTTGTCCACTAATCCCTTCCTAACATTTTAGTCTAGTTTATTTGCTGACGGAATTGTCAATATATTTAGTTTTAGTCATCATAGATTCGTTTTTATTTAGTTTCCATTTAGTTTTTGTCTGGAAAAAGGTGGTCGACGAACATTTTTCGTCTTAGTTTTAGTCGACGAAATCAACACGGCTCACAATGCCTGTCACAATTATTACATAATCGTCTAATCACAAAATCGATCACAAAATCGCAATTATTTAGTTTGCATAGTTGTTTCCATGTTGAAAACATTTCATACATTTAAAGCTGAAATAGCAGAAATTTAACATCTACAAGCTTACAACCGTACAACGCATCACAAAGTCGGGTCAAAATCAGTTATTTCCACTATTTTATTTACCTTTTTTTTTAAGTATAAAAAAATAAAAATGTCCCCGTACCCCAGTTTGGAAACCACTGATGTGTTTTTAGAATCTGCCTTAAAGGGGGTATGTCTAAATGGGTTAAAGCTGCACTAATGTAACCTTTGTCTTCTACCCCGGATTTGAACATAGTTTCCTGCGCATGTGCTGAAATGTTTACCATTGAGCTAATGGAGCTAATGGAGCAAATAGTCAGCCTGTCTGAATTAAATTTCCAGGTCAAAATGTGTGTCCTGTGCATAGAGACTGAACCGGCACCAACATTTGGTGCCCAAAATGCGGAAGTGCAAACAGGCGCTCAATGTTAAAGCCCAGCTGCACAGGGTTTCCTAGTCATAACTCCACGGGTCCGCCTGCAGTCCCACCTCTTACCACTAGAGCGCCAAAACGTTGCAGAGCTGCACTGGGGGCTTGGTCCTGTGTTTAGGTGACATGCCCATATAGACAATATATTCTACCATACAGAATTACACTTTATTCATAAGAAAACATTTGGAGTACAGGGTGCCACTTTAACATACTCTACCATACAGATTGCTTAAAATTACGTTTTTTTTCCTTTTTCTGCAACTTCGGAAGACAAATCTCTTCGGGTCAGTCGGGCAGTGGTGGAAAAAAGTACTCGCATTTTTTGTGAAAGTATCAATACTGCAATATAGCAGTCTATACAAAAGTATTGGTATTAAAATGTACTTAAAAGTAGAATGTACTCTATGCAGAATGCCCTATTCAAATGTATAAAATGTATATACAAACAAGCTAACAATGTGTCGCTATTTTAAATGGCCGGAATGTATCTAGGGCTGAAATGGTTTTGTTGTAATAATCAAAATCTACAAAGTAGTCACAGTAGTAACTAAAGTTTTCAAATAATTGTAGTGGAGCAAAAAAAGTAGGCTATATTTTCCTCTGAGATTTATAGTGGAGTAGAAGTAATAAAAGTACTGAAAATTGCAAATACTATAATGTAAAAAACCCCTCAAAATTAGTACAGTACTTGGGTACATGTACATTATTCTTTACACCAGTGCAGTCAGACTTTATCCAAGCTGAAGGAACAACAATGCTCAACGTCAGTGGAACCCTGAGCTTTTTTCTTTTTTTTTGGTTGCCAACTTGATACAGAAGATTGGGAGCCATGTTTGTGCTGTCATGAGTGTTGCTTGGTTACCTGAGAATGACCAGCACTAATCTGACCTGGACACTGGCCGACTACTAATGAGACAACTTTGTGAAAGCTTTTGCCCGGCCTCTTTGGTGAGGGACGGCGGAATTGATTCATTGATTGACCGATTTTAAATACTTTTATTAGTCAGAAATGTAAACAGCACGTGGTACTACAGTCGGACATTGGCTAAAAGGATAACACCAATTGACAAGTCCTGGGGACTTGGAATTGTACATTTTTAATCTGCCACTCTCTGTACACTCTCTGAGTTACAGACCGATAAGGGTCCATTTGGTTCCTAACTATATCTCTAATTGAGCTAGGTACCCCCTGGAACTCCCTCAAGTACCCGGACCCCACTTTGGGAACAAATGCTCTATCTGTCAGATCGCCGGTTGCCCAGAACCAGCACAAAAGCCTGTCTGTCCCAAGACCCAGGTCATACAATATATGATTATTTTAGACCTGATAAAAAAATAAAAAAATAAAGCCTTCTAAATCCTGACAAATTTCCTCATGTTTCTATATCAGTGGTGCTCAATATTTCATGTCAAGGATCCCAAAAATTGTAATTGGCAAAACTGGAATTGGCCACGGACCCCCATCTGAAAATATGTTGTTCCAGGGACCCTCCAGGGAAACAAAGATTTGAGTTAAAAACGTTCGCTCTGAAAGAATATATATTCAAAGATTTGCGCCACATGTTCATGATTTAAAAAAAATAGCAGATCGAGCTTGTAGATTGCTATTTTTCAATAGCTAAAGTATATCATAATAATGCTTAAAACACCAAAAGGGGTTCCTGCCCTGAATGGGTTAATTTTGGGGTCCTTGACTTAAAAAAAAGTTTCAGAACCACTGTATTATACAATTTCAGTGGCATGGTGCTGCTGATGACAACAATAACAGACTATTTAGCAGTATTTAGTCAGTGTTGAGCTGAAATCTGGCAAGAGGACAAAGAGAATTTGGCACCGTCTCTAAATCCTTTTTTTTTTTGACAAATGCTCCACTGAGGCTACAAAGGCATTTTTCTCCATTTCATCTGTGCAAACATGCTGTTGTCCAGATGAATATTTCAGTGAATAAAGAGGACATCCAGCTGTGTGAGAGAGATGCTCCTCGCTCAGCCCAGGGCAGGTACTGTAACGGCCAGTGTTGTTTTCGTCAACTAAAAACTAAGATGAAAAATGTTCGTCTACCCTTTTCCATTGACAAAAACTAAATTGCAACTAAATGAAAACTAAGATATGGTGACTAAAACTAAGACTTTAATATTAGATTTTGTCAACAAATAAAAACTAAACTAAAATGTTAAGAAGGGACTAGTGGACAAGTAGGCCAAGTCATTTTACACTTGGTTGCATGCTGAAAATAGCAGATCTACAAGCAGTATCCCTAAGGCTAGTGAGAACATTTTGGAAAAAAATGCTGATCTACAAGCCTACAACGACATGTCGCAACAAGTTATTTCCCGGGTGGGCTGAAGATGCAGGGGTGGGCAACTTTGACGATGGAGAGAGCCACTAAACTTCCACTCTCACTCCAGAGGGCCGCATTGCATATTACTGTCGTAGCAAATAAAATCATTTTGAGCTTGTAGATCAGCAATGTTTTGCTAATATTTGATTATTTTTTTTGTGGCTATTTTTAAATTGGACTCCTGAAAAGTAACCTTTTATTTAATTTCAAATTAATCAATAATCTATCAGTATTCCGATATTAACCTGAGGGCCGCATTAAATGAAGGTGGGCCCGCCAGTTGCCCATGCATGGAAGATGTATGCTATTTAGTCAGGCCGGGCTGAGACTCGGGTCACCCCAGTTAGCCCTGGGCAGGCCTTAATTTCAGGTCCATTGGGGAACTCTAGAGCAGTCTCGCTCTCTGTCTCCTGCTCCTCCAAAAGCAAATTTGGACCATTTGGGAGAAATTGGGACACGAACTAGTGTAGACTGGAGTGAGCAGAGATTTGGGTATTGGAATTTCCCTCGTTTCTTCTGTTAACTCGTCAATGCACAGTAAACATCCACTGTATAATGCCCCCTCCTACCGTACTGTGCCACACACACACACACGCACGCACGCACGCACGCACGCACACACACACACACCATGGGTGACTGAACCTTCTGTTCAGCTCGACTGTGGAACTACCCTCCCGGACCAGGCACAGTCTTTCAATGCATTCAATCTAGTTTGTACATTTTGAGTTACTCGTACAAAACATGCATAATAATGACTTACTTCAGCCCTATTGAAAATAGCTGATGTACTAGCTCTGTACCTTGCCTGAACTTGTAGATCCGCTATTTTCAAAAGATTTTGAAGTATTGATGCTTTTACTGGATGCTTCCAGGGTTGACTTTGCAGCAAAAATAGCAGATCTACAAGCTCACAACGCGTCACAGTGTGATGCGTTGAGAGCTTGTAGATCTGCTATTTTCGGGGCACAGCTCATGCACTCTTAGTTAGTGGAGAATGGAGATGCGGTGTGTACGACATGGATTTCTAAACAAATTTGTTCAACGCCAAAATGCTGCATTCAAGTTCAGGAGACTTAGGGAGGGAAAAAAAAGAATTCTCCTGAATGCTGCCTTCCGGCATGGGAATCTAAAGGTGAGGTATTTCCATTTCTTTCACCATGGTAAATGCTGCATTCATGGTCTGTAGAGGGCAGTTGTTTTACAGACTGGTAAATGGGCAGGTGGCTGAAGCCCCCTTTGATGTCTATGTGCACGTCCCTGCTTTGTAGCCCTTCTGGAAGGTTGCGGTGCAGGATCCCGTTCAATGCGACATAGGTTTTAGGGCCCCGGGGGCGTTGCCCAGGGTTTCGAGTTGCATTGCTCTGGTGACTGTGTTGAATGGAACATGGCACTGAATGGTGCCAGGGGTATAGGGGCACCATTTCCTTGGTGCCTTTCCGTGTTGGGCAGTTTCCCCAGCAGTCACTCTGCCAAGGTTGGTGGTGCAGACCCGCAGGAACGCGCCCAGGGTGCCGGTCCGGTTCTCGTGAGCCGCCCCACGTCCGAAACGGTCGAGAAATGACCAGAGTTACTGTGTGGGGGTCCCCAGGTGGTCCCCGGAACATCCAGTACAGTAGTTCACCCAAAAAAGTACTTATTTTCTATCAATTACACACCCCTCCAAGCTTTGAATTCTTGGAGATTTTCTTCGTTTTTGTCGCCACCCCCTGATTTTTTTAACCGCAGTTATTTGTATGACAGTTTAATCGTTAAATTAAAAGGTCAAGGTCGTGACAGAGCCCTGGGTTCAGTTCTGACATCGAAAGGAGAATGTTTCTTTTATTGGATTCATTATTATTTATTTGTTTTGGTTGTTGCTAAGGATATATTCAAATTGTCATTTGTGGCGCGGAGCAAGCCGGTTTGGCCGGTTTTTGTATTAAAAAAGGACATTAAACAAACCGGTTTGTCCATTAGGCTACACTGCTACGGGCTACACATATTATAACGGATATATATACCACACAGAGTTTCAGTTGATGTATCCGAAATATTGGTTTTGTGTGTGTATCATTTTCTGTTCGTGTGTGTGCGTGCGTTGCATTGCATGAGCCATGTGTTCCACATCAAAGGAAATGGGCCCTGTCCTTGTCCACTGTATCCTGTGGCTGCAGTCAGTCTGTCAGGCTGTGCCGGAATAGATAAGGCTGGCAGAGTTTGATCTCTCGTCGTGATTCAGACCAATTTAGAACTCAATTCCACCCCCCCCTCCCCCCATGCATATATCTGTCTATGCAGGTCTGTCTGCCCTATATAATCTCAGCCATGTGGTTTTATGCAATTTTGGCTATAAAACCCTTTCATTTTCATGTCCCTGTCCCTATGCATGTCTGTCTAGCTATGCTTGCTTGTGCGTGTGTTTTGTCTATCAACGTGTCTCTTAGGCTGCACATACAGTATCGTCGCAGAGTCTGGTGGAAACCTCGTCCAAAACTGTTACTTTTCAGGATTTAAATTCAATAATGGCTCAAACTGCATCACATTGCAACATTGTTTTTGCATTGTCTTTCTGGTGACACTGTAGTGTAGTATGACCAAGTAGGACATACAGTATATAAAAAACATAAAAAGTATCAAATATGGACATAAGAGGTTTCTGCCCGACAGCAAGTATCTATCTGTACTGCATGTCTGCGTCTGCATACAGTTACCGCATGAGACCTGGCCGTAACTCTTGCCAACTAACTCTTATCACAGAATAAGCTCCACTTTATCGAGACAACTGATCTGCTCCACTGATCTTTTGGACTCGAGACACTGCTATAAAAAATGTTATTGTGTGTGTTTGCCAGCAGGGCATCCTGTTCAATTCAATCCGGTAATGTTGTGTGAGCAAGGCCTTGTCCCGCACGGGGAGTCTTGGTTGGCAGCAAGCCAACGACGACACGTCACACATGGTGCAGCATATAACGCCACTGTCTGGTGAAAACCTTTACTGTACTGTACTGTACTGCACTGTACTGTACTGTACAATCCCTCCTCCCTGGCCCTGTGTGTGTCTGTATCCGTGTGTTAGGCTGTGCAACAGTGACACTTGGTGGTTAACAAACGCTATAACGCTATTTTCATGCTCGGACACAGCCAGGGACCCAGGGACACGGGGACAGACCCAGGGACACAGCCACACACATGGCTGTCTATAGGAGTGGCTGAGAAGAACCACTATAGTGTTCCAATGAATGCAATGCCATTATTCTCTCCTCTGCTTACCAGAATGAGAGGGCGCTTGGAGAAAAGTAACTAACTGGGCCAAAAAAGTTTGAGAAACCCTTCTTCACGAACAGAGCTAACGGGCTGCTGTGCCCAATGTTCTAATCATTGTAGCTCAGATATTGATAAAGAGATATTGCTCATAGCTGACGGGTTGTTTTGCGTGCTGAAGCGCTGCGGTGCTGTTGTGATTGCAAATTGTGGTGTGACATTTGTGCCTGAACCGCAGGCAGCTGTTATCGTTTATTTCACCTGAGGCCGATTAAAAAGAAAAAAAAGGCTTCTAAATTGCAACATTATTATTATTTTTGCTCAACATGCAACTTTTAGCAACCAAGCTGAATTTCATGCATTAGAGATTAGACCTATAGATAACATTTCTATCATACAAGTTGATACTAATCACCATTTCTGGGTTCATGAAAATTCCAGGCTTTGAGAGACCGTGCACTATATTGACTCCATGAGCATGTACTGCATAAGTGCTAGGTAGGGAAATAAGATGTGATGAGATGGATCGTATAACTTCAATTAGTTGACATGTTTAATGTGTTGGAGCTCTCCAGTGAGGGTGGAATTAAATGAGCAGTAAATCAATTGTCTTTACATCAATTCACTGCCCTGGTGTGAAATCAATCGGTGCCAGTACAGTGCTGCGAATCTCCACGATCGTGTTCGAATTGTGAAATAGAAACATACAGGGGAGTACATTTTATCCTACAATCTTTTCAAAGCTTAAAAAAAAAGTATAAACAAAGAAAAATAATTATAATCTCGACTTTTCATCAATTAAAAAAAAAGATTTTTCAAAAGTATTTGATAAATAAAATCAAATTTCCATAAATACATTTAAAAGTTCAAGAAGTAGTGCATAGAAATAGCTGATCTGCAAGCTTGTAGATCTGCTATTTTCACTAGTTTGGGGTCCCGAGCAAACGTCTAATTTCTCTTTTAGGTTCTTGAGCTCAGGGCTCCAGCGTGCGACTTAATAGGTCGCATATGACACTTAATTTCTTAAGGTGCTACTTCAAAAAGTAAGAAGGTTGCACCTTTGATACTTGGAAAAGGCAAGGGGAAAAAAATCTGTTTCTTTGTTTGTTTTTTACTCCCCACCTCAACACTGAGGCACGGGCTCCGGGCGGCTATGTTAGTGCGATACTAAGATGACTTTCTTTTGGCTCAATCGCCAAGTCCTCTCTCCCCCCTCTCCCTCCCTCTCTGCCTGCCTGCCTCTGGCCTGAGTGCCTGCCATGCATCATTGGTGGAAAAAGTAGTCAATTGTTTTACTTAAGTAAAAGTACCAATACTGCAATTTAGAACTACTTTGTTACAAGTAAAAGTACGGAATCAAAATGTACTTAAAGTATTTAAAGTAAAAGTATTCATATTGCAGAATGTCCCATTTTATAAGTTCAAAATGTGTAGAAAATCTATTGAAAATAGCCGATCTACAAGCTCTCAATGCGTTGCGGTGTGAGCTTGTAGATCGGCTATTTTCAAATGGCCGAAATGTATAGTGTTGAAGTGGTTAATGTATGTTTTCTAAACAAAATGGTAAGTACCGGTACTGAAAATTGGAAATACTTAATTACTCAAGTAAATACCTCAAAATTGTACTTACTTTCCACCACTGCATGCATGTGAGTGACGTGCCTACTGCCTGCGCAGTGAGTCACGTACTAAGCAGCGGCAACGCGCTCACTGATCAACTCCGGAAAAAAACTAAACAAAGATGCAGACATGAACCGGACAACCGGTCAATAGTTGATTTTCTTTCAAGGAAAACAAAATGTGTCACTGTCAGAGGAGACATTTTACAACTGGATGATGATGATGCTCGGACACAGAACATGTCCCCAAACACTGTGGTAAACTTGTTGTTGTTTTGTTTGATTCAACATAAGAGTGCCACCGAAGAATGGCTTCCAATAGCTTATTTTGAGTCGAGTATAGCGCTGTGTGCAGACTACATACTGTACACATGATCGCCTCAGCCAGCAAAATGCATCTCTCACGTGAAACCATGGTATATGCTTCAGCCAAGAAAACCTTTGCCAGCCTTGGTGATAAGGAAGGTCATGTATTAATACCACGCTATATAAAGATGGTGCTATACCTATACTTCGTGGTGGCGCTACCAACTGAAAAGGTCGTTGGCACCAGTGCTACCTGTGAAAAAGTTAGTCTGGAGCCCTGCTTGAGCTGAAATGTTTGCGAAACATAGGCTACATTTCCCTAAAGGAAATGCATGCATTTAATTCAGTCTGATTAGAATCTATATAGTTTGTCAGTGAAAGAATCTAGTCTGTGAACATTTTTGAGTTGTGCAACCACTCCCTTACGAAGCTATGTGTGTGGGTGCCTGCCTGGCTGGCTGGGTATGAGCACGAAAATAGCCGCCCCCACCGGCCCAATGGATAATTTGGCCCTGCATCATGACTGCGTCCCACAGTAACTGACACGGTCAGAAAAGTGCAGCAAGGACAAACTATAAGGACATTGTTGAGTGGCACGCGGTTTAAGCGAAGGACAGGCGTGTCATGAATTATCTCTTGACAAAGATGGCTTTTCAGGTTCGGAATCTAGAGATTGGCATCTGTGTTGTGGCCGTGGACGTGCAAAAAAGGGATGTGTGTTTCATTGAATCTAACATAGTTAAAATTACGTTCATAATAAATACTCTAAATACTGAATCAAGCAACTTAAGAATTGTCTCGGGTCCTCACGAAGCACGAGTAGATGTTAAAATGACCCCAAACGTTGGTACCATAGGAGAGATAACAAACGATGAACAATAACAATTGTGTATTGTGTATTTTGACTATTTTCCTGCTTAATTTCATAATGCAGTTTTAACCCATTCTTGGCGGGGACCCCTTTTGGTGTTTTAAGCAGTATATCATTTAGCTATTGAAAAATAGCAGATCTACAAGCTCATAGCGAGCTCATACGAGCTTGTAGGTCTGCTATTTTAGACAAATTGTGAAAATGTCATGCAAATCTTTCAATATATATTCTTTCAGAGCGTTTTTAACTCAAATCTGGGGGGTGCCTGGAACAACATATTTTAAGATGGGGTCGGAAGCCAAATACATACTTTTTGGGGTCCTTGACATGAAATACAACGTAGTTTTAGAACCACTGACATAGAAACATAGGTTTTTCAGGAAACATTTTGGATTCAGAAGAATTTTTTTTAAGAATCGGCCTCAGTTCTGAAATGGGTTAAACAATAGAGTGTGAAATGAAAACCAATGGGCCTGTGAGGACCACCTGGAACCACTGTCTTTTTGACGGAGCAAGGGAGACACAGGGAAAGGAAATGGGGATGTGGAGTTTAGTGGGAAGTTAGAAGAACGGGGATGCTATCCATGCAGGTAGGTACTGAAACTCTAGTCCTTTCAGAGGGGCTCGGCCGGGCTACAAACGGTCCGCTTTCGGCTCAGAAAACCTTGTATGTCCAAACCTTATTTTTTATTATATATATATATAATTATTTTTAAACGCGTGAAAATACATGATTTACAAGCTGTGCGACACTCTTGTGTGACGATGTAAAAGGCGTTATTTACAACACTACAAAAAACAGTGAGATACAAGGTTTCTTCCCCGACGGCAAAAATATGAGTCAGGCGTGTGTGTGGGGGTGGGTTGGGGGGGGGGGGGGGGGGACAGTGCGGGGGGGGGGGGGGTACCTTTCTCTGGGCTCTGTGAAATCATCTCCATTAGAGTGTGTGACTGTGTGACTGCATTTGTCTTTTTTTTGTGTTGATTTTGACAGCACCCTTTTTGATTTTAGTTTTAGTCATGGTCTTTTGAAAGAATGATGACTAAGACTAAATACATTGACTATTTTGTCAATAAATACAAATGTTCAATTTGTGGCAAGATCAACGTGTCGCAAATGCGACGCGTTGTGAGCTTGTTTAGATCTGCTCTTTGCAAACGGCGCACAGTGAAATGTCCTGCGATGGGAAACGTGTCACATACTATACTGTAGGCCCATGGGTGTTATTGTTTTCATTATTATCATCATTGTTATGATTATTACTGGTTCCCTCCATGACAGCATCCAATATGTAGGAAATGAAAGGTCACCCATCTGTCCTGCATCAACCAGAGTGAGAGAGAGAAGGGAGAGAGACACATTTCCCACTCAAAGGGCAGCAATAACAGCATATTTCCTCTTGCCTCACTGTGTGAGGTTCTCTCAGACTACCCTTGAATAACAGACTGTTTTTGTCTCCACCAGCCGAAGGCATGGGGAGAGTATGTTTTGCACTCCGTCCGTCCGTCCGTGTGTCCGTGTGTCCGTCCGTCCGTCCGTCCGTGACCAGCTAATCTCAGCCACCGTTAACCCGGTCGATGCCAAATTTTGCACACACACTCCCTGGATGCCAACCATGAACCTCTGCCCCAAACTTTCCAGAATGGGCTGTTATAGCGCCACCAGGAGGCCGCTTTGTGCAAAACAAGTTTTTTCACAGTACACCTACAGATTTTGTCCAAACATCACGCAAATTAGTACACAGTCTCTCTAGAGCCATTCAACGAAACGGGTCTTTCAGATTTCTCACACTCCATCCTGATTGGTTAAGATTGGCTTCCAAAGTTCACAGGAGTGCTCAGTTTCAAATAAAATGCTGCAAATCATGAACACATCGCGTGATTTCCCTGAAATTGTGCACGCACATTCCCACTAGGCCGAGGACGAAATGCCACATGAACAATTTCAACTCAGCCTCAAGGTGGCGCTATAACTGGCCCAAAAGTGTTTTTACCTCTAACTGCACGGATCTGTGGATAACCTGGTGGAGACCTGTGCCCAGAAGGGCACTTTTTCTAGTTAATTCTATTTTTATGTCACCTAGGACTCGTTTGATGTTTTCCTTATTTTTTGTTAACAGAGCATTCAGTGATTTGGAAAAAACCCGGTCCAAGATGTGCACATGCACACGGTCTACAGTGGGGGGGACACGTGACAGGCCAACAGCACGCACACCAAGGCCCGCCCCCGCTCTATCATGATTGGCGGAAGGCCCCCCTCTATCCTGATTGGATGAAGGCTGGGCCACCTATAGCCAAAAACGAAACCAATTTTTTTTTGACCCCAGGGGTTAACTGCATGGGGACAGGGAGGAACTCCCTTAATGCATGCTTTCTGTTTCTGTAAGACTGTACATTGTGGCAACTGTTTGGATACAGATGTTGTTTAGTGTCTAAGTGAAGCTGAAAGGAGTGTAAGAGAAGTGTCTTATGATAATACCATTTCACGTTTGTTTCTGTTAGGACTCAACCTTTTAGATTACAATATGGTAGTAGAATAAGGTTAGGCACTGTGCCTGCAACAAGCTCTGTAAAACCCTTAGTGTTAAAGGATAGTTCCTTAATCTGATGTTGTGTCCGAACGAGTGGTACAGGTGAAAAATGACATAACATCCAGGGCGCATTTCTTTCACACAGTAAAGTGTCAATTGTCTAATGCTGTTGAATGATTTTGTATGTGTGTGTGTGTGTGTGTGTGTGGGGGGGGGGGGGGCACAGGAAAATGTGTGGGTTCCCAAAATGCATTTTGTGCTTAAACACGAAGATTTATGTATATATAATACATTTGCAGGGTTGTCCAAAGTGTGGCCCACGGGCCCTGGGAAAAATTTTGGCCTGCAAATTGGCCTGCAGCTTCATAACTGAATAGAGGGTATATGCACATGGATAAAGTGCGTAGCAGATCAAGTGGCAACTGGCAAATTGAGTTTGGATCAGATAGGACCTTTCTGTTTGAATGTATGGGCTGTCAAGTCCAGGAAGTAGTTTTTTTTTGCCACTTAGTAGGCGTTCCCGCATATCTTCCAGGTGCGATGATAATGTCACGCACATAAACCTCTATTGTATTTTTAACCTGGGCATTTTCCAGGTTAATTTCAGTATAATTTGTCCGTGTTCCTTGTGTTTCATTTTTCATTATTTTTTCCCTTGCTCGTCTAGTTACATTTGGAAAAAAGGCTTAAGTTACACTTTGTTCACAGCAAACGCCTGCCAAAAGACCATAGATATCTATGGTCTTTTGCGTGTGTGTGTGTGTGTGTGTGTGTGTGAAGCCTATACATTCTTTCAGCACACACGCGCACACTCACACTTTGCCTGCAGCCATAACCGCAGCGGTTTAACCTTCTCTCTCTCTCTCTCTCCCTCATCATCTTTCACTCACTACTTTTCTCTCTCTCTCTCTCTCCTCCCTCAGACTGAGAGGGTTTTCTTGTCAGCGAAAAGTCAAGCGGCCAGTGGCTTTATACAGTAGCTATAGTTGCTCACATCTGAACTGGACACGACAGCGATACGTTTTGGACTCGGGCTCAGCGGACCCCATATAGCTGGCCTGGGCAGATGTGTGCAGATCACGATACAGTTTGTAAGAAAAAGTACAGTTTAATACAAATACAATGCTTAAAGAATTGAGCCCAAGAAGGCAAGAAAACACTATTGCTTGTTTCTATTTGTGTGAGCATTGAAAAAAGACAAATGTGTGAAAGCTCAAATCTGTCACTCTGTTGTCCAAATTATAGTCTTTACACAGCTATGGAAAACAACTAAAATGACTCAAGTGCGCCCTCAAGTGGTCAAAATCCTGGTTTTACCGTTTGAGTCGTTTTATTTATTTATTGAATACCGGGTTTTTTTTTCTTTTCAAACCGTCACATCCTTAATACATGCGTCTCCTAGCAACCTATAGCATCATTAATATCGTTGTGAGCTTTATAGATTTGCCTTTTCCCGGCTAAACTCAAAATAGGGATGGCAGAGTCGATGTGGTTAATGACCAGCATCTGGCGGCCACCCTGTAGTGACTGTGTTGGACCCCCTATTGAAGACCCCTATAGCTGTACCGGAGCAGTGCTTCTCAAAGTGGGGTTCCTATTGAAGCAGTGGTGTTTTCGTCAACTAAAACTAAGACGAAAAATGTTCGTCGACTACCTTGGAAACTAAATGAAAACTATGCTATGGTGACTAAAACTAAGACTAAATATATTGACAATTTCGTCAACAAATTAAAACTAGACTAAAATGTTAGGAAGGGACTAGTGGACAAGAGATCCAGTATAAGTCATTTTACAATTGGTTGCATGCTGAAAATAGCCGATCTACAAGCTCACAACGCGTCACAAACAGTCATTACTAATTTATGACGGCATCAATGCCCACCAAAATACATTTTTGTCGACTAAATCAACTGTAGATTTAGTCGACTAAAACTAGACTAACACTAAAACATTCCAGGTGACTAAAATGTGACTTGAAACTAAATGAAAACTATTCAAGAGACTAAATTTGCTGCCAAAAACAACACTGCTGCACTGCTGCACACGCATGATAAGCCCTCTGGGAGCCGTTCCGTTCCTTATTGAACATCATTTAATAAACCACCACCGCTCCTTCCTCAGAATGAAGCTCTGTTCTTCTCTGTGCGTCTGCAATATGTCAGGACAAAAGACTCGTCGCAGGCTTAGCTTTTCTTCTTCTCATCTCATTCAATGCCAGACAAATAATCCTTTTAATTCACCCACAGTGCCACAGTCTTCTCAGAGCATGCTCTCTATTTTGAGGCCCAACAACTCACAACGTTCACCAAGCTGTGAACAGGAATTAAAGATGGCTGTGTAAGGTGTCCCGTGATCTTATTTTAATTCACCTGAAGCGTAACATTTTGTAGACCGTGATTACAGACCCTTTTGTCATGGGCCGTGAATAAAGCTTGTTTTGAGTCAGTCAAACCGGCATATGAGTAGGACGACTTGGGTGCGGCAAGTCGTGCGGGAAGTAGGCTACTGGGAGCTGATGGAATCCATCTCCCAGGTCAGGGGTCTAGCACATTGTAACGGGGACAGACTCCATCTCCCAGGGGTCTAGTGAATTGTAACGGGGACAGACTCCATCTCCCAGGGGTCTAGTGAATTGTAATGGGGACAGACTCCATCTCCCAGGGGTCTAGCGCATTGTAATGGGGACAGACTCCATCTCCCAGGGGTCTAGCGCATTGTAATGGGGACAGACTCCATCTCCCAGGGGTCTAGCGCATTGTAATGGGGACAGACTCCATCTCCCAGGGGTCTAGTGCATTGTAATGGGGACAGACTCCATCTCCCAGGGGTCTAGTCTAGCGCATTGTAATGGGGACAGACTCCATCTCCCAGGGGTCTAGTGCATTGTAACGGGGACAGACTCCATCTCCCAGGGGTCTAGTGCATTTTAACGGGGACAGACTCCATCTCCCAGGGGTCTAGTGCATTGTAACGGGGACAGACTCCATCTCCCAGGGGTCTAGTGAATTGTAACAGGGACAGACTCCATCTCCTAGGGGTCTAGTGAATTGTAACAGAGACAGACTCCATCTCCCAGGGGTCTAGTGAATTGTAACAGGGACAGACTCCTGTGTGTTACCAGCTGATACTTAGTCTAGTTAGAAGCCCATCACACACCGTCTGCGACCGCCGTGCGTCAAAACAGCCACCTCCGTTATTTTCAATTAACTTATCGCACACCGGCTCCGTCCGCCGCGTCGCCTGGCGCGCCGATAGAACCAGTTCTATTTCCCAGGCGGCGCCGCGCGGCAACGCGTCGGACGGAGCCGGTGTGTGTTGGGCTTAAGTCAAGTAAATACCATGAGTCTTTAATCGACATGTAATGCATGTGGGACGTACCGTAATGATGTCGAAGATTTAATTTGATGTTTTATTGTACACTGTATGATGATTTGAGGGTTCCATTATTTGAGATTCCTTGGAACACTTAAATTAAGAACAAAATGAATAAATCATAATGCCTGAGCTGTGAGCTTTTAGATTATTTTTTTTTGGAAAATTCTCAATATATTTAGTCTTAGGTCAGATTCTCACCTAATACTTCGGTAGACTCGGATGCGTATGGGCGGGGAAATTGAGGTTCTTGCATATTTAATTGGCTGCGGTTTGCCTTCACACTGTCATTCGCAGCAATTGGAAACGCAGCAGGGGGGACCTTTATCAATGTGTTCCATTCATAAACTAGCCTACACAGTGAAATCTATGGTGATAAAATTACACTCATAACGTGCATGTGTCGTGCCGTCTGGGACCCCCCCCCCCCCTCTCTCTCTCTCTCTACGCACGCAGCCGCCACACACTGTTCTTTTGGGCATGGAGGCACAGCGCTGAGCGCACTGATATAACTCCCCAGTCCCCACACAGTGACAGCACTCCATAGCACTCCATGTTTACGGCACGCACAGACAGACAGACAGAATATTCTGTAGGCTATAATAGGCTACACTGCAGTGTTTTTATGTGTTTTCTTAAGCAATTGATTAATGTACACGTCCTCATTTCGATCAGGGCTTCAGTCTCCTCATTCGACCACGTCTATCCACAGTAATGGGACATCTTTGCGCTGCGTAAAATATGCCTTCTCCGTCTCCAACTGTGTTCAGCTCCTCACCCGCCACATTGTTTACTTAATTTCCTTTATTTACTGCGGATTGCATTCACACCTGCACCGAATCGTAGTCAAGTGCGATTGGAAGTGAAGCGAAACCCCCGTTTTTGGGCGGAGTAAAATGCGGTTCTTTGCTGCGCATTAGGATTCGAATGAGCCTTCACACCTGCCAAACGAAGCGCACTTTCTGAAAATCCGCAGCAGGATTCGTTTTAATCGCAGCAAAGCTCTCTGGTGAGAATGTGACCTAAGTCATCATAGCTGAGTTTTTATTTAGATTTCATCAGTGGGAAAAAAAGACGGCCGAACATTCTTCATCAGTAACTTTTGGTCATTGAAATCAACACCCAAGGATGCCTGGACTGGTTATTTTCTCTGCTCTGTGATCTGAAGCTCGGCTTCTTTTAGGTCTGTGCAGTTTGATTGCATGCCGACTATAGTCTCCTCGTCTTGATCCATGAGCCACGGGCTGTGGAATAAATATGACATCAGCTGAGAACAAAGTCAGCTTTTCCTTCACAGCACCATCATCCCCGCGCAACGCAAACGGACATCTCATCATGTTTGCTTTGGCAACGGCAATCCCAGTGAGGCTGATTACTCTGTGTTTCACCGTGCTGTCTGTCTGTCTGTGGTGGAAGGAACTATACTCTTATGTTTTTAAAACAAGTTTTTTTTGTTTCAATGTCTTAATCCATAAATCATTAACCACCAGTCAAAACATTGTCTACTGTATATCTTGCCCGCGCTTATACTAAACTTTTTTTGTTGAAAAGAAAACCTATAAAATAGTTTTCTCCACAACCATCCACGCACTGATCGTCTGAAAAGACACAGAGTGTCCGTTGAATGTGGTTTGTTTTCGCCAAAAAGATTTAATTTTTTTTTTATAAATCCTAAAACTATTCAGCCATGAAAAAGTTGCCATCGTGTGTTTTCTGGGTGTAATCTTCTCGTAAACCACTGAAAACACCACATGACAAGTGTCTTGTCAATGGCATGAGTTGAGACCTGAGACTACAAAATGCCTTCTAAATCAGTCGTTTTTTTGTGCCAAGGACCCCCAAATTGATATGTTTTTGGTTAAGTGAAGTCTGCTGCAATCGTAGGAAAGCCGTCTTAAGACATTAGGTTGGTGTGCAGTAATGTTATCGTGTTCTGTGTCCACCGAGAACTAATTACCACACAGTGGCAAACCACTATGGAAAAGATTATTACGTGTGCGTGTGCGTGGATTGGATGATTGCAATTGCAAGAAACTCAAAGAAAGTGTGAATACCAACCACTTGCCATTTTGGCAAATTCTTTGAAGGTGCTACCCACACGTTTATCTTTGTTGCTCATTCCACGAAAGCCAAATCCTTACAATCTATACCTCGTTGTAAAGGTGACTAATCAAGGATTAAAATGATACACAATACAATACAATACCTATTGTTGTTATTAACGTGGATAAATAATGGACCAAAGTTAAGTTTCCAAACTTCTGTTGCTGAGTTTATTTGTGTGTGCATTCAAATTAACTGATTGGCAGGCAATGAGTTTAAATGCATGCTTTATTCCACTGAAAATGTTGACAAATGTGACCAGATTTGACTGGGAGCCTGCCATCACGCAACCTCCAGCTTTTTTCAAAAGGAGTTAATAGCACAGGCAGACTCTTCACATACTAGAGCATGTCTGAAATAAGTGTCGGAGCTGAAATCGACATAAAATAAATGCTAAAACATGTATCTAGGTGTAATGTTAGAGTCTACAGAAGTGAACCTTTTCAAGCCTGTTTTCCCAACTCACTGTTTTCTGCAAGACATTACTCTATAAGCCATATCTCCAAAACTGGTGGGCCAAACTGAACAACCAATATGTCAATTTGAAGCGATGATTCCCTGCTTTCATATGACATGAAAAAATTAAAATTAAAAAAAATATAATAGCAGTCCCTCAGTCAAAATTGGCCACAAATGTTTGACTTCACATTTTTAACATTGATGTAAACGACAATAACCATGTCATGTCATGTGTCTCCTACTCTCTCGTACAGGTCACGCCCCCTCTTGAAGCTCCCTCCCAGTGACCCCCCCCCAACAATGAAGCGCTGGAGGAAGTTGCTCCTGGCGGCCATGCTGGCCTGGCTCCTCCTCTTCCTGTCGGTGCTCTCGCACTTCCTCGACCTGCCGAGCGCCGTGGCGCCGCGGTCACGCTCCTCCGCGGCCTCCGGACCCTCGCTCAGCCGCACTGAGATCCGCCGCCTGGCGTCCATACAAGGAGGGGGAGGCGGCGGGGGGAAGCCCGGGACCCCCAGGTCCTCCACCCCTTCCTCGGGACCTCCAGGGAGTCGGGACCCTCCAAACGTCCCCAGAGGAGAGGCCCTCAACGGGGACACAGCCTGGGCTGCGGGGGGGAGGAAGCAGCAGCCCCCCGCACGGCGACGGGTCAAAGGGGACTCCTCTTGGAGTCCGGAGGTGGAGGAGGACTGGGAGGAGAGGAGACGCAGGAGGAAACTCCGCATCCGGATGAAGAGGGCCAGGAGGTGCGACACCTCCCCCTAGTATTCACATTTAACCTTTCATGTTCAGTTATTTTGCATGCAAATTGTCCCCCAACTCTGAATTGTTTTAGGCGGATGAATCTGATTTCATCACAATCGATGCCTCGTCCATCTACTGTACATGTCATACACGTGTTATAATTTAGTTTTGGGAATGTCACTATAGGCAAACATTTTCTCTTTTCGCTCCCCCCCCCCCCCCCCCCCCCCCCAACAAATAGTGAAAGTAGAAATGGGGGCTATGGTGGTAAGTTATTTGTTACCACGCCCCTATATCTTTCTGACATTACACCTCTGAAGGTGGAGCCGTACAAGAGGAGGAGGAGGAACGGCCAAGCGGGCGGAGGACGAGGAGGACGAGGGGGACTACTTCGTGTCGCGGAGCAAGGCGGTGGTGCAGAAGCTGTGGAAGGGCGACGCGTCGGCCGACATGCTCAGCGGGCGTCTCCAGAAGGCCCTGAAGGACTACCTGAGCGCCAACAAGCACCACGTGGCCTATAGGTAAGCGGTAAGGTCTGGGGCGCGTGTCCACATGGCCTACAGGTGAGGCCTGGGGGGGCGTGTCCTTGTGGCCTACAGGTAAGGCTTGGGGGCGTGTCCTTTTGGCCTACAGGTAAGGCCTGGGGGGGCGTGTCCTTGTGGCCTACAGGTAAGGCCTGGGGGGACGTGTCCTCGTGGCCTACAGGTAAGGTTTGGGGGCGTGAACTCGTGGCCTACAGGTAAGGCTTGGGGGCGTGTCCTCGTGGCCTACAGGTAAGGCTTGAGGGCGTGTCCTCGTGGCCTACAGGTAAGGCTTGGGGGCGTGTCCTCGTGGCCTACAGGTAAGGCTTGGGGACGTGTCCTCGTGGCCTACAGGTAAGGCTTGGGGGCGTGTCCTCGTGGCCTACAGGTAAGGCTTGGGGGCGTGTCCTCGTGGCCTACAGGTAAGGCCTGGGGGGGCGTGTCCACGTGGCCTACAGTTGCATAAGTAGCAGATCTACAAGCTCAAAACGTCGCTTTGCGCTACATTTCGAGCTTGCAGATCGGCTGCATTTGATGCTTTTGTGTGATGCTGTAGTATGATCAACTAGGCATCTTAATTTTACAAAAACCAAACAAGAAGAATATGGAGATAAGAGGTTTCTGGTCCAACAGCAGAGATATGTGACCAGTTTTGACTGAGAGCCTGCCATCGCGCAAATTCCAGCTTTTCACCAGAGGAGAAAAACTTTTTTTTCCTTTCCCCAAAATGAGTTAATAGCACAGGCAGACTCTTCACATACTAGAGCATGTCTGAAATAAGTGTCAGAGCTGAAATCGACATGGAAATATTAAATAAATGCTTAAACATGGAGCTAGATGTAATGTTAGAGAAAACAGAAGTGAAACTTTCAAGCCTGTTTTCTCAACTCGCTGTTTTCTGCAAGACATTACTCTATAAGCCATATCTCCAAAACTGGTGGGTCAAACTGAACAACCAATATGTCAATTTGAAGCTATCTTTCATATGACATAAAAAAAAAAAAAGGAAATTAAAAGAAAATCCAATGGCAGTCCCTCAGTCAAATTTGGTAACATATGATATGATGGAATGAGTTAAAATCCTAATCGATGCCCCCGTCCCGTCCACCCCTGTGCCCACACAGCGGGCAGCGGACGCCGCGGCAGAGCGGGCACCAGGTCCTGTGCGAGCTGAAGAGGCGCGCCCGCCTCCGCACGCTGGACGGCACGGAGGAGCCGTTTGCCAGCCTGGGCTGGGCCCGGCTGGTGCCCCCGCGACCCCTGGACAAGCTGCCCCCGGGGTCAGAGTTCAAGACCTGTGCCGTGGTGACCTCGGCAGGGGCCATCCTCAACTCGTCCCTGGGGGCGGAGATAGGTGGGTTCAGATGACCGCTATGCCTCGTCTGCGTATCGTCAGCGTGCAGCGCCCACTTCAACATGTCAAACGGAACACTGGTTACAAGTACTGGTCAGCTCCTTAGAGTATATATTAATAGAGACTGCACCGGATTTCTCCTCCCATCCACTTGCATTAAGTTGCTCAAAAGCGTATGAGGCGATTTCTCCTTCCGGGTAGGAACAGAGTGCAATTATTTTTCCCAAGGGGCCAAATTATAAACCAAAAATATTTTGGAGGGCCGGGCCAAAAGGCTGAACTTAATTTAGCATAATATCAATTTAATTTCTATACAAAAAGCAGTAAATGGCCATTTATGATGTACAATAAGAGCGCCCCTCATTTCACTTGCATGCTTGAGACGTTTCCTTTCCCAGTTGAAAACTATGTTTTTGTTTAAGTTACAAGTCATGTAAATACTAGCATTTTATTTTAACAATGAGAACATTAGAGGTAGCTATTTTAATAATAGTTGTTCTTATACGGAGGACCCTGGAGGTGCCACTTTCACAACCCACATGGCGCACTGCTTACTACTATCAGCGTGAGATGAGGACGAACGACGTTCTGAAAACACAATAACAAGCCAACCAGTGATGATATTGTTGAGACTTGGCAGCCTGGCAGGCATTGATGTGTGCACGTTCTGCCAGATTTACTTTGTGGTACAACGGTGTCGACTTGTGTGCCGAAAACAGACGATCCACAAGCTCACAGCGCATCGCCCAACCGTTCTGAACTTAAGAAGCATGCCACATATCGCAACACCGCCGTATGATGCTGCATCTTGACTTGACACCAACTTTATTGTCGAGGCGGGTTAGAGTGGGTTAAATAAAGCATAATGGGATTTAACTTGTCCTCCTGCGAGAAAGTTTGGTAATCATGTGCCTGCCCTACCGTGTTGTGGAGCTGCATGCATGCAAGCTGGGCTTCATGGCTATTTGCATTAACCGACGCTGTTATCACCAATAAATGCCCAGGTCTGCTCTAAGGGTTGTACTGGTCAGCTCCCAGACAGTGACCAACAGTAAGACTGGTTGTACTGGTCAGCTCCCAGACTAGCTCTGGTCTATAGCTCTAATGCCCGTCGCATTTAGAGCGATGTTACTCTCGAATTCCGGGGCTCGCATGAATGCAGACCAGCCTCTCCTCTGTAGCGAAAATATAAGAACGTTTTACCTACTCACCAATACAAAGACGGCTTGTGTTATTAGAAAGCCTACTTTCCTTAGTGGACGCACTCTGAGCGTATAAAATGCACTTTTTGTCCAGAAAGGGATTTCTTTTCCATCGGAAGTTGCCTGATGAAAGTCTGAACGACCGAAACGTTGCTCAATAAATCTAACTCAAGTTCCAGTTATCCGATGCAGGTGTGCAGAAGGAATTTTTTTCTTATTGTTTTTCTTTTATTTTCCACTGGAAATTTTCCTTCTGGTAAAAAGAAAATCCCTTTTCTGGCCAAAAATTGCTTTTTATACGTGTGGTGGGGGTTAGTGCGTCCACTAAGGAAAGTAGGCTTTCTAATAACACAAAAGCCACCTTTGTTTTGGGAGTAGGACAAAAGTTTTTTTACCCTACAGACGAGAGGCTGGTCTGCATTTATGCGAGCACCGGAAGCTGACTGTAACATAGCTCTAAATGCGACTATTGGCCAGAGCTACTCCCAGACAGTGACCAACAGTAGTAGACTGTGGTTGTACTGGGCAGCTCCCAGTGACCAACAGTAGTAGACTGTGGTTGTACTGGGCAGCTCCCAGTGACAAACAGTAGTAGACTGTGGTTGAACTGGTCAGCTCCCAGTGACCAACAGTAGTAGACTGTGGTTGTACTGGGCAGCTCCCAGTGACCAACAGTATTAGACTGTGGTTGTACTGGTCAGCTCCCAGTGACCAACAGTAGAGACTGTGGTTGTACTGGTCAGCTCCCAGTGACCAACAGTAGTAGACTGTGGTTGTACTGGTCAGCTCCCAGTGACCAACAGTAGTAGACTGTGGTTGTACTGGTCAGCTCCCAGTGACCAACAGTAGTAGACTGTGGTTGTACTGGTCAGCTCCCAGTGACCAACAGCAGCTTGTAGATCTGCTATTTTCAACAAGTGTAAAATCAGTCATTACGACGCCATCAAGGCCTGCCAAAATACATTTTAGTAGACTAAATCACATTAGGCGACTAAAACTAGACTAACCCTATAACATTCCGAGTGACTAAAATACCCTAATAAAACTAAATGAAGACGTTTCTAGAGACTTTGACTAAAACTGAAATTTGCTGCCAAAAACAACACAGTTTTGCACTCCTTTTTTCCCTCATGTAGATGCTTGGACTCAGTCACTAGACTAGACTGTGGTTAGTGAAAATATTTCAGTAAATGAGGTTTTGCTGCCCTCCTGTGGTCATTAAGGGACATGACTTTACAGGGAGCAGCCATATCACTACATTTGGATTTGTATGCCTTTTCAGTGCATTTAAATGTCTACATTATGAACTGGTACATCACACCTCACCAATATAAAGTATTTGGTATGATGTTTATAATACACACTTTTCTCCAAATCAATATAAGATGGGTGCACATAGGCTACATGCACATACGTAATGCCATGTAGATGTAGGAATGCGTCGTAATTTTTACTGAAAGTAGTCGGTACTCGTGAGCTTGTAGATCGGCTATTTTAACCCATTTAGACCTGTGGACGATTCTACAAAATGCCTTCTAAATCCTGACAAACACATGTTTCTATGTCAGGGAAGGACCCCCAAAAATATATGTAATTGGCCTCCGACTCCCATCTGAAAATATATATATGGAACCCCACCAGAAGCAAAGATATGAGTTAAAAACATTTGCTCTGAAAGAATATATCCACGGAATTGCGCCACATTTTCAAGTTTAAAAAAAAATAGCAGACCTACAAGCTCGTAGCACCGCGCTATGAGCTTGTAGATCTGCTATTTTTCAATATCTTAACATATACTTAAAACACCAAAAGGGGTTATCCCGTCCAGAATGGGTTAACTAGTTTGGTGTCCCAGGGTATAGACATCACATTTCTCATTTGGGTGTTTGTTGAGTTCAAATGTATAAAGAATCACTAGGCCTACATTATATAGTTTTAAATAAGGTGTGCATTTATTAATACACCTGTGCCTCTGCAGACTCCCATGATGCAGTGCTTCGCTTCAATGCGGCGCCCACAAAAGGCTTTGAGAAAGATGTCGGGAATAGGACCACCATTCGCATCATCAACTCACAGGTGAGTCTCCTCTCCTCTCCTCTCATCTCCCTCTCCCCTCCTCCTTAAACAACTTTCTGGGGTGCTCACAAAAGCCTGAGTAGATGTGAAAAGTGAAATATGCCTCAAAGTCTCAGAATGACAGACCCGTAAGGGTCCATTTTGAACCTCCTCAGGCACTATCTTGTCCAGTAGAACACTGAGGATATGTGGATACCATCCACTGCATGAATGTCCACAAGAGGGCAGTGCATCCACACAATTAAGTTAATCCATCACAAGGTCTGTGTGAATATAAATTCTGTATGTTCATATTGACTGGAACAATCAATGCATGTTATAATGTCAAATCGTATGTCACTGCCACAAACCATGGTTTGGCACTTAGCCTGTTGGCTAAGTGCATTTAATTGTGTTGTAGGTAGGCCTATTGTATTTTCTTTCTGAGAGGAATTCGGTGAGGGAACACACTGGCTCACTTTTACTTACGCCTATAGCCCAACTTTGTGCATAGGCCAGACATCCTAGTCCTGGCCCATTTTCTCAGAACTCTTCACATCTGCATCCAGGTCACTTCCTTCTCCCCTTGTGGCTTCCTGAACAGGGCAGATATTTGATGCAGGTTTGACTGAGAGCCTGCCATCGTGCAAACTCCAGCTTTTCACCAGTGGAGAAACACCTTTCTTTAATCCAAAATGAGTTAATAGCACATACAGTACTAGAGCATGTCTGAAATAAGTGCCAGAGCTGAAATCGACATGTAAATATGTAGCAGGGTGTAATGTTAGAGGCCACAGAAGTGAACCTTCCAAGCCTGTTTTCTCAACTCGCTGTTTTCTGCAAGACATTACTCTATAAGCCATATCTCCAAAACTGGCGGGTCAAACTGAACAACCAATATGTCAATTTGAAGCTATGCTTTCATATGACATAAAATAATTAAATTTAAAAAAATCCAATGGAAGTCCCTCAGTCAAATTTAGTCACATTGATGCAGGTTTGCCAAGAGTGCGGCCAATCCATGGGCCATCCATCGGATATCGATTTATTTTTCTTTGAGAAACTAAAAAGGGATCCAGAATAATTCTAAATCGATAAAACTGTATTTCTTTTATAGATAGAAACTTTATAGATAGAAATAAATAATGTAGGGAAAGAAATTTGTATTTTTACTCTAGTCGTGACTCGTGACCCATAAAAATGAATCCGTGACCACAAATCCACTGTTTGGGAGACAGTGTAATAGAGCCTGCCTGCATGCTTGCTCATGGCATACATTGAATCGTGACCGTTTGGGTCAGGATTTGTGTCAACGTATCCTGTGTCTACGTACTACCACATAACTTTGTGTGAAAAATGAACAACCTAGACAACAAGGCAGTTGACGTGTTTCTTAACAGATGCCTAGGAAGAATACTCCGTATAGACTGGCAAGGTCACGTCTGCTAGGAAGAGCTGAGAGTAGAAGCCGCTGAGTGAGGCAGTGAAGCTGTATAGATTGATTTGATTTATTTCACAGGAATCCAATTGAGACCACAGTCTCTTTTTTTTCAATGGCGCCCTGTATACAAACAAAGAACATTTACAGAAATGCAAAAAGCAGGTGCATACGCCTTCCTCTAGTGTGAGGCCAGTTAAAATTCAAAGACATCCAGCTTCAACTTGTCTGTATGATTGGACACATACTGTACTACGACAGGACCACAACAATGGACTGCAACAGGGCATTGACATGGGAACCACCAGAAGGGAAACGGAAGAAAAGGAAGACCAAATACCACCCAGAGGCGCACCGTTGAGAAAGAAAGACAAGCAGGATGGAAATCGTGGTCTGAAGTGAGGATTGCGGCAGCTGAATGTGAAAAGTGGAAGCGCTCTGTGAAGGCCAGTGGTGGAAAAAGTACTCAATTGTTTTACTTAAGTAAAAGTACCAATACTGCAATTTAGAACTACTTCGTTACAAGTAAAAGTACAAAAGTATCGGCATCAAAATGTACCGTACTAAAAGTAAAATTACTCATATTGCAGAATGTCCCATTTCACAAGTTCAAAATGTGTACAAAATCTATTAAATAGCAGATCTACAAGCACCTTCTTATCTCCATGATTGTCTGCCTAGATATATCCCTAACCACCCCCCTCAGGTCCTCCACTGCTGGCCTACTCGAACTCCCCAAAAAGGTGGCTAGTAAGAAATATGGCGAGGCAGCATTCCGCTTTTATGGGACAACAGCCTGGAATAAATTACCACTGCGGTCAGACAGGCACCCTCTATAGACATTTTTAAGACACAGCTTAAGACTCACCTTTTTACTCTTGCTTTTAGTTGAGTTTTAAAATATCTGTTCTTATTTGTACCACTGCCTTTGACACTGCGTTATTGTCCTATTGTTTTAACTGCATGCCCGTTTTAATGCTGTTTGGTTTTGGTTTTGTTTTGATGATCTTTTCTGCTCTGTAAAGCACTTCAAACTACATTTATGTATGAAAGGTGCTATATAAATTGCTATATAAAAAAGTTTATTATTATTATTACTATCGAGCATTTTCTATTTTGTGGAAAGACATAAATTCTGTACAGAACCAGTATCTTTTACTAGGGCCTTCAAATACAGAACATTTCTAACAGGCAATTGACCTTTTTACCAATTAAATAATATTAAAGAAACTTAACTGATTAATATAACACTGCCACTTTAAAAGCGTAATTGTGTTTACCCGGTCAGCGCTGGTTGGCATTTATTTCTTGATTGCCTCTTGTCTTGATTGTTTAAACATGACCGGGCCACTATACCGCTATGCTCAATAACAAGCTTGATAAGCCCGAAGCTTATTGATAACGTGTACTCGATAAGCTTATCTGATTTTTTCCGGTTAACGGTTATCGAGCTCCATCCCTAGTGAGAACGCAGCAGAGCAGAGTAAGCATGAACTCTATACAGCCAATAAACAACAAAGCAAACAGAGAACAATGTAGTGCCTCAAAGACACTGATACCAAGTAAACAATGAACCAACTGCATCTGTCTAAACAACTGGCTACATAAACACCATTCATCACTCGACTCTCCATCTCTTCTGAGCTGTGCACGCACGCACGCACAGCAAGGGTTTAAGCAAGCCTTGCATTTCCTCCGCTGTCGGCCATAGGTGCATCATTATAAAGGTCTTTGGAGAAAGGTTCTATAGATGCACCCACCGACTTCTAAATCATGAAAAGAAAAAGTTTTCTGAAAACCCCATGTTTCTATATCAGTGGTTCTCACACTATTTCATGTCAAGGAGCCCCACAATTATATGTAATCGGCAAAAGTAGGCATTGTGATGTGAGTTTTGCAATGTTTGCTTTTTTCTTGTAGATCTGCTATTTTTAAAAAATCATAAAAATGTGGCGCAAATCTTTGAATATACTTTCAGAGCAAACGTTTTTAACTCAAATATTTGCTTCTGGGGGGTCCCTGGAACTACATATTTTCAGATGGGGGGGGGGGGGGGGGGGCGGCGGCCAATTGGGGGTCCTTGACATGAAAATGTTTGGGAACGACTGACATAGAAACATGAGGTTTTTCAGGTCAAAATGTATCAAGCAAGAGCTTGTGACTAAATAACTGGAACACTCAAGTTTATTTCATCCTTTTTTCCCCATTTCCTGAAAAGTAACAGTCTCCACCTGCCAGTGATGGATGTTATGAAGCATTCCGAAGCCTCAGGCTTTGAAAACCTCTCCCTGAACCGTTCTGTGAAGAAGCATGAGAAATTATGTTCCGTGGTAAAATGGGAACACGATGTTACCGGATCCACTTCACAGACAAAAAAGCAACAACAACATTACATTCACACAACGCAGTGCATGACTGTCACTTATATATATATATATATAGATACTTCTGGTCAAATATCACTTGACTTGAAGTACAGATACTCAAAAGCTTTTCTTGGGTATGTTACCAGAGTTAATCGGTCTTACTGTCCACCCACTGAATGGCAACATTGTATTCCGTCGTATCCCTTTACAGACAAACATGACGCACATGATTTGCATCAGGTGTGCATTTGTGCATTCATTCATACATGGCTGATGTCATCGGTGACAGCATCATGGATACATTACGAACTCACGGGAACGCTGCATTTGTTGCATAAAACGTTGTCAAAACATGACACTGGTGTCCTGACAGGGCTTGTTGTGAGGACAACACAATGGGAATAGTTTCAGTTACTAGTACATGCACACATAGACATCAAAGGGGGCTTCAGCCACCTGCCCTTCTACCCATCTGTAAAACAACTGCCCTCTCCAGACCACAAATGCAGCATTTACTACGGTGAAAGAAATGCCAAATGCCCCTTTTATAGATAAAGAGTACTGGGTTGTGGCCCGAAAATAGCTGATCTAGAACTGCTATTTTCACTATTTTTGTCCAAAAGTGCCCTCTTACGGGATTTCAGCCCCTGCGTCTAACACACTCTGCACGTCCCTGGGTGGGTAGGTAGTGATAAGGCAGACTTTTATGTAAACGGTGAGAAAATAATTGAAAAGTAGTCGTCTTAGCGGCTATTTATTCCAAGTAAGATGTGTAAAACACAAATGAGGAGATTGCGCTCAGCTCAGCATGAGTCGTCGCAAGAACACAAAATAAATGCACTTTGCATCGGGTATATAAAGGCACATTATCAGGAAATAGGAAGGGGCAGAATTTGGGAAGAGGGTAGTAACAGTGGTTGGTTAATGCTGGTTGTGCAAGGCCTGACCTTGAGGCCAGGAGGTGCCTGGAGAGAAATACGACACACAGGCACTTCCTGACAACTTCAAGCCAGCTACAAACGGTCTTTGACAACTGCAGTTGTCCAGAGCACAAATGTCCATCTTCACATAACATTCACATGACTGTGTGGTTTAGGCCACCTTTAGTTATTTTTCAGAAAGGAAGCCATTGAGGGTTAAAATGGGTAATGCTTCCAACTCGAGTAGAATTATGAATGTTTTGTGTCCATGACAAAGAAAATATATGATGTGGAGACAATAAATACTATTATCATTATTATTGATGGTGGTAACAGTCCATTTGCTCAGTACAATATTTCGGGGGCATATTTAGAATGTGTGCAGGCTTGAGTATGTTGAATCTAGTTTGCAATTAATTTAACTAGGATTTAGTTGACACAATGAAATAAAATGGCGATAGTATTCCGTGTGGGGCAGACAGCCTGTCACAGACAGATTTGGGAGAGCAGCAGCTTTGTTGTTGCGGGGAAAGCGGTAAAATGAGACTTTCGTGGTTGTTTTCGTCTCAGATTTAGTCCGACAGAACGTCACAGTATAACTCTATGGGGACAGAAAAGCAACACAAAGTCGGACCCGGAAGTATCTCTGGAGGGGGCACTCACATCACGGCTAAAATACTGATTTGGAGACCTACAGTATGTTCCTTAGCCTAATTAGTAATTCTCCTCAACTGGTCAGCCTCACCAGGGTAGTTAATGAGGTGATTAGTTTGGTCAGTCAGTTCAGTTCAAGCCAGCACACGGTCAAGAGCGGCATGTTGAGTTACCCTTTCTCTCAGGCCTTGGACAGGATAAGTCTGTAAGTTTGTGTGTTATTTGTAGGGCCGGGACTTTAACGCGTTAATTGAGATTAATTAACTACAGAAAAATTAACGCGTTAAAGAAATTAACGCATTTAATTGCACCTTTTTTTTCACTGCGGAACGTTTCTCACTGGTCTCGTTTCTACTGAATTGGCTTCGGCACGCCTACTCTACACTCTGCTCAACAGCTCAGCAGTACTCTACACTACAGGCTACAGCTCCGTCAGAAAGCCCAAACCCAAATGAATCGAATGAAGAAGCCGCTTATATCGCTTTTGCTCCATGGATGGGACATTTAGATGTAAAAGCCATTGGATGGACGCGTGGATAGCATGGCTGTGTGCAATGTCAGAGGGAAAGGATCCATATATGACCAAAGTTAGCTTCCACGATAGCTGCTTCAGCTTGTCTCACAGGACACCGGAGACGTGTGGTGATTTCACCACAGCACGAAGCTGAGGTGTCCTCGATGCGAAACATACTGAAGTAGCAAGCGTGGGAATTCCGTGGTCAGACAATGGTCTGCCCAAACCTCATGTGAAATGTTTCCCCCTAATAAAGTTGTTTTTATTTGTTTTCTCATGCCCCGCCATGTAAAGCACATTTGAGTATTCATAATACACACTGAAGTGAAGACACTTTATATAGGCACTTGCTGCACAAGTTTTATGTGCACTGGAAATAATAAAAAGTCCCCCCATTCTGTGTTGCCTAGAACTGGAGGTCTGAAAAAAACAGTAACATTATGAAGTACATTTTTGTGATGTCACTGAGATGTACTTCATAATGTTACTTCAGACATCCAGTTCTAGGCAACACAGAATGGGGGGGGGGGGGGGACTTTCTATGCGATTAAAATGCGAGATTAATTCATTACAAAGCCTCTGATTAATTAGATTATCTTTTTTAATCAAGTCCCACCTCTAGTTATTTGTTAAACTTTATGGCTCTTTAAGCTCTCTTGGCTCTTATCATATATTATGTAGATTTTAATTATTACAAAAATATACATTAACCTCTTAACGCCCTATTTCATCTTTGGATTCATCTTTTGGAATTTCAAAATGGCCAGACTACAAGCTCACAACGCAACGACGTGGTGCGACATGAGCTTGTAGATTGGCTCACAACGCGTCTCTAAAGGGTGCCGTGTCATTAGTCAGAAGGTTCATTGTTCCGAAATTACTATCCCTATCTCTAACCCTAACCTAAACCTAACCGCAAGCACGGGAGCAAACCTAAACCTAACCGCAAGCACGGGAGCAAACCTAAACCTAACCGCAAGCACGGGAGCAGTGCATGTTCGGACTAACGGGACTTCGGATCTATGGGTTGTTCCCCTCTAAAGTGCAATACCTCCTGCTTTAATAATAGCACTTATCCCGAGGCTGTTCGCCTCCTGAATGCTGACCCTCTTTTCACTCGCACTTGACAGCGTGAAGCTGATTTATAAAAATGATGAACTGCGATGAATTGCTATTTATTTATTCAACATGAATTGTAACGTTTTGCATTCTTCTTATTTATTGGTCCCCCTCATGATCTTTGTACTTTTGTATATTTTTCTACTGTCTGAATATGTGATGTGAATGTGTCTTTTGTACGTCTGTTTTTAGTGCACTGAAACAAATTCCAATCAACTCTGTTGACATTGGCAGTAAAGTCTTGAATCTTTAATTGATATATTTAGTCGACTAAAACTAGTCTTAACACTAAAACATTCCTGGTGACTAAAATGTGACTAAAACTAAATGAAGTTTCATTCTAAAGACTTCTATGACTAAACTCAAATTAAAATTTGCTGCCCAAAAACAACACTGCCACAGAACCTCACTCGGAGCCGGGCCTCGGCCTGCTCTTTGTGTCCCACAGATCGTGGCGAGGCCCAGGCACAACTTCAACGCCAGCTCCCTGTATCAGGACGTCACCCTGGTGGCCTGGGACCCGGCGCCCTACTCCGTGGACCTGCCAAAGGTACTTTATTTTAGTATTCATTTGAAAAGCATTAAAACCAAATGGGTCCTGCAGGCCAGGGACTTATTTCCGTTGAAGTCATCTCACAATTTAAGGGGATTTAGGCTGATTAGGCCCACTGGCAGAGCCTGAGCAGAGCCTTTTGTGGTGGTTCCGGAGAACCGTGGGTCCGACTGACTCGATACCTGGCACTGCACTCCCTGCGGGGGTGTGGAACGTGTGTGTCGAATCTGAAGTCTGTGGGGCAAACGGTTCAAGAGTTACGTGCATTACAACTGTACACACACACGCAGTAGCGCATTTATAGTAGGATTAAAAGTTAAAAGTACATTACAAAACACATGACAGCAACATATACTGTACAGTGCCCAGTGGCGTGCACATACATTTAGAGGGGCAGGTTCTCAAGTGGAAAAAAAAGGGCACCTTGTGCAGCGTGTGGAACCGACTGAGATTTATAGATTTTGGGGCATAAATAATATATTAGAAGCTTTTTATCAATAATTGATCAATGTCACCCCATGGTCCACATACTGTAGCCTACAGTGTACACTGTACAATATATTTTTTTTTTTCAAAATGGCACATTGCTGACCAGAGGGCAAAGGGCAGGTGATCTAGCTGCTAGAGCTAGAGCAGGGTTCCCCAAAACATTTTCCTCAAGGGCCATATTTTGACTAGCGTACCAGGCTGGGGGCCGAGTCTGCACGCGCGAGGTCGAGGTCTTGCCCTGAAAATTCATTTTCAGGGCAAGACCCCATTTGAAAAGGATGCCCAGTTTGACATGCATAGGCTACTGACCCCCATTTAATGCAATTTATATCTGGGACCCTTAAAATTCTTTCATGGGCCACAAGGGGGCGCTCTGTGGGCCGCAAATGGCCCGCGGGCCGCCTATTGGGGTACCCTGAGCTAGAGTCTAGCACCACCTAGTGTCTTATCTGTGCACGCCACTGGTTTTGGAACATACAGATGTTTCCACCCCGACAGAGGGTTGGAGTGTCGGCTGTCAGGAGCAGTTCTTATCATCGCTGTGAAGTGTGCGAGTTCTGTCTGCTCCACTGTGCCCCGGACGTATTCAACAGTTTTAACACATTTGTGTCGTCGCCAGGCACAAAAACCACACGTCTCCATTATTTTAACTTTGTGAATGTTCCTTCGTAAGGGAGTGCCCTGCTCGATCACAGTACGGCGTCGCTTGAAAGCATCACAAGCGACGCGTTTTGAGCCTGTAGATTTGCTGCTTTCAGTAGTTATATATTTTAGACATGAGGTTTCCACCCGACAGATTATATAATGCCTACACCGTCTCACAAATACAGTGGAAGATTGTATTTTTTTAATTGAATTTTTATCAAAAACAAACCAAAACAAATATATAAAAATAGCAGATCTAACGTACTTTGCTCACAGTGTGTTATGTGTTGAGCTTGCAGCTCTGCTATTTTATTCCCCGAATAACCACAATATACAAAATGCCGCTATGGTTAATGTACATTTTGTAACAAGTAACTATAACTAAAGATGTCTAATAATTGTAGTGAAAGAAAGTGAGAAAGAGAAAAACTAAAGTACAAGAGTCTTGAAGACTGGAGATTGAATGGAAATATTAAAGTAAAAAAAAAGTATCAAAAAATTCTACTTCAGCACGGGAACCCCTTTTGGTGTTTTAAGCATTATGTTATCCTTTAGCTGTTGAAAAATAGCAGATCTACAAGCTCTCTGTGCCACGCTACGAGCTTATAGATCTGCTATTCTTGAAAATTTGTACAAATTTGGCGCAAATCTTTCAATGTATATTCTTTCAGAGCAAATATTTTCTTCAATCTTCTTCTGGGAGGTCCCTGGAACAACATATTTTTAAATGGGGGTCGGTGGCCAATTACATAACAATTTTTGGGGGTCCTTGACATGAAATATTGAGAACCACTGACATGGAAAACATAGATATTTCAGGAAACTGTCAGGATTTAGAAGACTTTCAGGCCTAAATGGGTTAAGTAGCCTACAGTATTTGATACATGAATGTATTTTGCACCACTGCACCAGATGGCTGCGAATTGCAACTAAAAGAGATGGAAGTGACATAGAGTGCATATAATCACACCTCCATCCGTCAGGCTATTATAGTTTGTCTGCAAAGCAGCTGCACTTATTTCCACAGCTGTCTCTTCTTCTATCTTAGTCCATCTGCCAGAATGTGAGCCCGCAGGCATGTTGAGTACACCAACGTTTTATGTTAGAACTGTTGAGTATGGGTCCCCAGCATGTAGAAACTGCCGGATGCTAACTTGCATCATTATGTTGAGCAATTTTCATAATTGGCATAACCTATAGAAGGCAAAAAAAATCAAAATTTCATCATGCTTTTTGTAGCATGTGTAGCATTTCCAGCACTTACGCCAGAAATCTGCCCACTGCGTTTCATTGCTGTCGGGCAGAATCCAGGTATCATATTGGACGGTTTCCACGCGCCCACGACAAAGATATCATTTTTCAATTTTCATGTGAGTGTCTTTGAGAGCAGCTATATTATTATACCTGATATTAATCCTATTATCCCTTCGATATGTGCATGGATACCTGCATCATCCGAGGTCATTGTCACATCGACACAGCAAATGTGTGTGTGTGTGCGCTGCACGATGTACACAACCTGCAGACAGACCATTCTTCTCTTCTCTGTCTGTCCATGTATACCACACATACCACTCATGTATCTCCGTGAACTTCCCCTCGTTTATTCAAAGAATGCTGCCGCATAAACCCAATGACTCCTGACTACTACTTGTACTGTATACATGCATACATTAGAGGGGGTTGTGTGTGTGTGGGTGTGTGTGTGGATAGATATAATCAAGAAAGTTTAATTTGTCACGCACAGATATAATCAAGAAAGTTTAATTTGTCACGCACAAGTAGACAAATGCAGCAAATGTTTCATTTTTTAAACCCATTTAGGTACCTGTATCCAGGCAGGTATCCAGGCCTGACGTCAAAATAAAAAAAACGTTCTGAAAGAATATATATTCAAAGATTTGTGCCGCATTTTTACGATTTTTCAAAAATATCTAAAGTATAACATAATGCTTAGTTAAAACACCAAAAGGGGTTCCCATCCAGAATGGGTTATTTAATAAGCACGACCCGTTGTGAGCTTGTAGATCAGCTATTTTCAAAGCGCAAGATCACAACCAAACAACATTACTGTATTTTAGTTCTAAATGGATCTCTTCTCCATTTGTCCCTCCCTAATATTTATTTTATTTGTTAACAACATTGTCAATATATTGTCTTAGTCTCAGTTATCCAAGCTTAATTTAAATGTAGTTTTTGTCTGAAAATCTTTCACATTTTGGTCGACGAAATCAACATTGCAGTCTGTCTTTGAGCAGATACATTTGCTTATCGATATGCGGTGGTGGTGATATGTGGAGGTGATGTGAATATACACTGTACAATACTGTATATGTTTGAACTTTAACTGTGCAGGCAATGTGCATAATGCATATCATGAATAGCAACAAAGTGCTGTACTTAAAGGAGAATTCCATACTAAAAGGCTTTCATACCTTTCTTTGTAGTTGTTACGTCCCCATCAAAGAGGTCCAGGTGTTATTTTGTGCAAAAGCTCCTTATTGGCTATTTCCCCTACCATAAGCCCTAAATGAATTGCATTGAATTGAATGGGATGTATGGGGTGTTGTGCTAATTCGCTAATTTCCATCGCTCAAAATTATATATTTTTTGTATATATCCTCTCTTCATAATGTAAATAATAACCCAAGCGGCACACTTTACTACTTATTTAGATGGAAATAAGCGAATTAGCACAACACCCCATACATCCCATTCAATTCAATGCAATTCATTTAGGGCTTATGGTAGGGGAAATAGCCAATAAGGAGCTTTTGCACAAAATAACACCTCTTTGATGGGGACGTAACAACTACAAAGAAAGGTAAGAAAGCCTTTTAGTATGGAATTCTCCTTTAAGTGAGACAAAACACCAACAAGAAAGTATGCAACAAAAACAAAGTCACTCGCAAGTCACATCACATCAGATCAAGACATCAAGACTCAAATGTGATTTTAAAGCGATGGAAAAATGGTAGCAAAGGCACAGTTGCAGCTACTCGTTAGCCTGGTTTTGGGAACCTCCAAAAGTAACTGTGTTCAATGTTGTTTTCTTTACTTTTTTCTTCAGAAAAGACACATGACTGTGATTAGAACCAATCAGAACTATTAACTATGATAACTGACAGTCTGACAGCAAACCAGAAATATGTTTTAAATGTAATTCTCGTCGTAGCCCGCCTCTGGTATCCGGTAATATTTTGCGCTCACCATATGCACGGAGAAAGGCTGTTTCCGTATCCAGTTTTAACCGGATCTCCATCTACAAAGTGAACTGAGCCCATAGAGTTGAGTGGAAAAAACCAAGTGAAAGTAACGGAGGGGTGTCATTGACCAAAGTTCTACTTTAATTCAGAAAAGCTGTAGTAAAAAAATAATATATAGGCCTATAATAACATGGCCTATTGTATTGTATATTGTAAATTGGATCACCCTCCCTTGGACTCAAAGTGGACTCCCCTATTTTCTTCCAGGCCCCCTTTCCCTTTTCCTAAATTTTGACTGGTCCCTAAAGTGTATTCTAATATTGAGAGGGAGCCAATGCACGGCAGCTAAAACGGGAGTTGTGTGTTCGAGCTTCTTTGTGCCAGTAAAGAGGCGAGCAGACACATTATACACCAGCTGCAGGCACAGTGAATACAAGGTTAATGTCGTACATCTGCCTATTTTTGAACATTTTTGAAAACTCTTGAAAGGGTGATTTTTAGAAGGCATTTGTAGAATCGGCCTCCGACGAAAATCACAACCAATACAGTACCTTTTTAATAAAAAAAATCGATAACAATAATCACCAGAGTACACGTTCTTCTCACTACTGTCTGTGCCTTTCTTATAGCTATTTTTCTTTGCTATTTTTTCCCAGCCATAGATAATCTCCTCTGCATAGATAATCCCCTCGGTCCTTGGCGACTTCCTCCAGCGCTACTAGGCTTCACGGATGACAGTGGAGTCATGCTTTGTGTGCGTAGAATGACTCACGGTCTGATATATAGTGTACTGATGTATTTCAGGGGAATGGCCGCTTAATCCTCTCCGTCGCTGCTCTGTAGTAATTCATTGCTGTTCGGGTGTCCAAAAGCCTTCCTTTTTATTATTATTAAACACTTTGAACAATTAATATTGAATACTTTATTTGATAGAAAAGTAAAACGGCACAGCTGGGTACAGTCAAACAATTACTCTTCACCATTTCTGTGTGACACACAGTATAATCAGAATCGGCTATATTGTCACATTTCAGATTTACAAAGTAAATGCGTGGCTGAAATTCGTTTTGTTTTGTGCATAGTTCCCTTCGTATGTTTTTCTTCTTTTTTGAAGACAGAGGGGGACAAAGGGGTCAGTTCGTTGTACATGGGATTAACATGCAAAATGTCATCAACCGCATAATCGGTTGAAAAGTGGAGATACTTGGGTTTGTGCCAGACAGGGACGATTTGATATAAATCTTTTTTTTTAAATTATGAAAATAGATCTACAAACTCGCAATGAGGCGCATCGCAACGCATTGTCACGCTTCTCCTCGGGCTCATTCATAATGTATTTTTGTATGCTTGGGTACTGCAGGGGACACCAGATCTATTTGTCTTGATCTTGAAGCTAAGTTTGGGAAGGCCAGCTTTTACTGTGGCTTTCTTTTTTAGCGTTCTTGTGTGTTTACATCACTGAATCCATGGGAAAAGCTTAACCCAGTCAAACGGCTGCGGGCTTTAGTTCCGACATACTATTGGTCCGAGTGTCATATTAGACCGACAACCTACTATATCAAGTTAGTTTTGGGCGGGAACCCCTTTTGGTATTTTAAGCATTATGTTATGCTTTAGCTATTGAAAAATAGCAGATCTACAAGCTCGTAGCGCGGCACAGAGTGCTGTGCTACGAGCTTGTAGCGCGGCACAGAGTGCGCAGAGTGCTGCGCTACGAGCTTGTAGATCTGCTATTTTTGAAAATTTGTGCTACGCTACAAGCTTGTAGATCTGCTATTTTAGAAAAATCGTGAAAATGTGGCGCATATCTTTGAATATTATATTCTTATATATAAGTCATATCTTTGCTTCTGGCGGGTCCCTGGAACAACATATTTTCAGATGGGGGTCGGCGGCCTATTACATATAATTTTTGGGTCCTTGACATGAAAATATTGAGAACCACGTAGCACGTACTGACATAAAAACATGAGGTTTTTCAGAAAACTCAGGATTTAGAAGGCATTTGTAGAATCGTCCTCAGGTCTAAATGGGTTAAACACCACATTTCCAGAAGGCTTCAACAATACAAATAATAATTAAAATGGAAAACGGGGGAAGAAACCACATCGACCTTTAAAAAGCCATTGAATCCCAAACGAATTACAGGAGATATAGATACTCCAGGGCAATAGCATAAACGCAAAGAACCATTTAGATTCAATTAGTGAAAATCAGACCAACCCTGCTGATGGTCTGATATTGACACTAATGGGTTTGACACCAGTGGGTGTAGGTAAACAATGCTTAACCCCCTCAAAGGTAATCACACATGAACCCATTTTGGCCTGACATTGAAATTTTAAATCCTGTTTTAAACAGTTTTCTGAAATACCTATGATTCTATATAGATCTGCTATTTTTCAATAGCTAAAGTGTAACATAATGCTTGAAACACCAAGGGTGTTTTTTTGGGGGGGGGACAGTTAAGCAGCACATCTGACAAGAATATCTTTGCACATAGTCACCCATTTTTTTCTTTTTTTAAAACATCACAAAGCATCACAGAAACACAAACATCAACAAACAACGTACACCCCCCCCCCCCCCCCAACAAAACAAGGACAACCAGGACAAAAGTAAATAAAAAATAAATAAAAGTAAAAACACAGGTCACAGGTCACATCATGGGTCACAGTCAGAGGCACTGTCTGTTAATTCTGAAATCCACAGTCCGCTATATTTGGGTCACACCGAGCAGTCTAATCCAGGGAGGTACGAATATTGAAGTATTCTATAAAGGGTCTCCATGCCTTAGTGAAGCCTTCGACGGTTCCTCTGAGAGATAATTTTATATTTTCTAAGCTTAGGAAGTACATCACATCGTTTAGCCAGATTGAGTGAGAGGGTGGGTTTGGCGACTTCCAAGATAGTAGGCTAATATTCTTCTTCTAGCTAACAGTGTTGTAAAAGCAATAATCTCTAACTTCTGATTCGTGTACGGGGTTTGACGGTGTGCCGAAATATAGCTATCAGTGGACAGGGTTGTAGTGCAATTTGTAGCACGTCTGACAGTGTGACAAAGTTTGACCAGAATCTCTGTAGCTGGGGACAAGACTGATACATGTGTGTGAGATGTGCTTGTGTCTGGGCACAGCGGTCAAACTTCGAGTCTGCCTCAGGATACATTTCAGGCACCCTGGCTTTACTAAGATGAGCTCTATGTACTAGCCTACCGGTACTTTCAGTTGAATTAGGCTGAGGTGTGCACATGAGGTGGTTGAGTTGACTCTGTATAGTGCATCTGCCCACCACTCATCTGTCAATACAGTACTCTATTCTCTTTCCCATTTGTTTTTTAAGAGATGAGATAAATGTGTAAGAGTCTGAAACAAACCCATTTTCAGTTGGTAGCATTAGGAGCAGTTTTTCCCATTTCTGGTCATTTGGGGCGATGTGGGAATGAGCTGAATACCTGTCTTACAAACTGACATTTAAGTAATTCTAGTAAGACTAAAAACATAATTGCCAAAACTCTTCAACAAAGATGGAGAAAGCAAACATTCTTTGTTCTGTACTTACACATACAAAACACTGAAGTCCTGAAACCAGAAACCTCACCGCAAGCACAGAAGCAGAGCACGGAAGCAGCGCATGTTCGACCGTTTGTTCCCGTGTATCGGATCTGTACGTGTGCCTCCCCATTAAATCCAAGAATGCATCTGTGTCACTTTAGTTTTTAGACATAATTATTTTATATACTTTGGTGGTCATTCAAAGATAGACACAGAACTACAGGCTTATAGAGCGGCACAATGTGCCAAATGCATATCATTTTGCGGGTCCTGTGAAATTGCTTGAGCACCACTAAGTAAGTCATGATCATAGCGCAATTTTATTTGTAAATCAATCTGTATACCGCCACTACGACTCATATACTGCTACTAAACAGTACAGACACATGATGTCTCTTTGCTTAGCGTATACAATCCGTACATTAATCATTAATGCACTTTGTAACTTCCCAAATTTGCCGTGATGGATTTGTGGGAAGCTGTCAATTACCCGATTAAATGTTTTTCTTTAGTTCCCCTTCTCTCTCTCTCGTAGGTTTACAACAGTGTTTCTCAACATTTTCAGGCCGCGACCCCGCCCACCCAAAATAACCGGGGAGGGACTGGGGAGGAGTGTTTTTCGTGCAAAACTAATGCTTGGAATGGATTCAGAATCATACAAAAAAAAACAGTTTGACACGTCACATGCTACTTAAAACATGATGAAAGACATCTTTGAAAGACAAAGAAGAGGTCCCACACACTGTCAGACACTTGTTGCTCTTTATTAGGTCGCTTAGACCTTCAGGACTGTCTGACCTAATAAAGAGCAAAACATTTTTGGCAAGTGTCTGACAGTGTGCGGGACCTCTTTGTTGTCTTTCAAAGACACCCTTTTCATATGCTCTATTGCCCTATATACGCACCTGTCATCGAGGTGTGCATCGGCCTTTTGCTATAAAGACTTAAAGCATGATGACATTTGGAAATGTTTGCCTTATATTGGTTGTCTATGGTGAGGTATTATGTGGACCTTAACCCATTTTGACCTGCACGATTCTACAAATGTCTTCTAAATCCTGACAGTTTCTGAAAAACCCTACGTTTCTATCTCAGTCGTTCTAGAACATTTTCATGTCAAGGACCCCCAAGATTATATGTAATTGGCCACCAACCCCAATCTGAAAATATGTTGTTCCAGGGACCCCACCAGAGGCAAAGATTTGAGTTAAAAACTTTGGCTCTGAAAGAATATATACAAATTCTAAGATTTGCGCCCACATTTTCACGATTACAAAAAAATAGCAGACCTACAAGCTCGTAGAGCGGCACTTGGTGCTATGAGCTTAAAACACCAAAAGGGATTCCCGCCCATAAATGGGACCAAATTAATAGAACAAACACAAATAAAACGAATGTCATGTACATCACAGGGCCTCTCAACTTTTGGGTGACTGGCTCCCCGGCTACAATCAATCGTATCTCTGTCTTAAAATGAGTTGTCGCTCCAGTGTTGACAAAGTAAAGATAATGGCAACCGTGGTACGTGGGGGATTTGCTAATAATTAATGGCTTCATAGTTTTATCTTGCTCTCGTGTGCGTCACTTCACACTGATGTGATTTTTTTAAAATATTATTTGTGGTGAACTAATACTTTAAGAATGTACTCGATGAACCTTTGTGGCACGGCTCCCCCCCACCCCCACAAACGCACTTATTTCATTCCTCGTCAAAGTTTCAACCAATTGCCCTGAAGACCTTTTGAGATGATGGTTTAATTAGGTTGATGAACACGGATAATGAAAGCGGCAATGCAGCTCCGCTGAGTACAAAATATTCTTTTAGTTTTGTGTCTGAGAGTCTACATCTCATTAAATGGTGGTCTGTGGCTCAAATCCATAATAAACTAGAACTGCACTCTGTCGAGTGCCTACTTGCTTGTTGCACACAAGTAGTGCGCAAGTACTGTCTACCGCTATTGAAGGAAATGTCTCTATGTATATGTTTATGTAATTTGTAAGTTGATTAGCGGTATACTGTGGTTACTTTGCGTATGCCCCGTTTGATGCACATGTATCGTACGTAGCAGCATATGACGTCAGGGTATAACTGGTATAACTAGCTCTCAATGATGTGGATTAAAGGACCCAATTCCAGGGTGTAATTGGTTTTCGATGGTGACGTAATGACAATATATTTTAGTGTCGGGAGGATTAAAGCCCCAATCCCCCGCTGGCGGGGGCAGTGGCTGGCCACCTCATCAACAGCTCTCAGCGGGTACATGGGGCTGGTCAAGGTCTCCGGTTCCAACTCCGATATTTTAGATTTTCCCTCCTGGACCCCCCTGGGGTTTAAGAGGTTTTAAAGGTTATGCCCCTATGTATACATGTATGTAATCTGACACCACTGCCGTATCAAGCACAAGTAGTCATTACGTCATACGCTGGCACGGCGCATACGCATCAAACGGCGACAGACGAAAACTATTACTTGCGCGCTCTGCTTGCACAAGTAATAATGGTCCTTAATATTAAAAGGGTTGAGCGTGAAGGAACACACTATGGAAAACAGTGACTTGTGATGGTTCACAGAATTTATGCGAACAAGGACATTATAGTTAACTTAAACTAAACTTAAAATTAAAATGAGGTGAAAAAAAAGTTCACTGGAAAGAAAATGTGACTGGATGGAATAAAAAACCCAATAAATAAAATGTATTTAGTTTTAGTCAAGAAAATTTGGTTAATGTATCAACATAAGCATGGGCAGACATTGTTCCGTCAGGTGTAAATCTCATGTGCCCAACTGTTACTTTCCAAGACTCAAATAAAACGAGGCAATACAGTTGATCTACAAGCTGCAGATCCGCTATTGTTTTGCTACATTTGTGTGACACTTTAGTTTGACGAAGTAGGGCATTAATTTACAAAATAAAGTTAAAAGATGGAGATAAGAGGCAGACTAGTGTTCCAAATGCCTTGACGAATACTACTAATGTAATAAAAACATAAAATAAAACTAACACAGAAACGAATAACTAAAACCCTATTCAAACAAGAAAAACTGAACTGAAAACTACAGATTGTTAAACATTAAAAAAAACTAAACTTCCCACTCTGGGATCTAACTGAAACTGATTCGAATTGAAGAAAAATTAAAACAAAATGTATTAAAAAACAAAGGAAGCAAAATGCTAAACTATAACAACTAAGCACCTGTTTCTCATTGACAGTCATGTTGTTGAACGTCGATTCGACACTATTTACTTTTGTAACTATTGTCTTTGTGAAATTCATTCGCGAACACATTTTCACCCAGCTTTTGTTGTCGCCTTGGTTAACCAATCTTTTGTCAATGACGAAATGCCCGGGGCACAATCTATATTAGTAAAATGTAAGCTATAATACATTCATGGGGTTGTGTAAATGATGAGAATTTAACTCACTTTAAATAGAATAAAAAAACCATTAAAAAAGCCGGTTGTGGAGTAGTAGAGTTCTCCTCTTCTCCAGTAATGATGCTGACTAGTTCCCAGTGGAATCACTTATGTTCCAGTGCCCTGCTTTCTTTCCCATCTGAACGAAGGGAACCGTTTTAAGGGCAGTGATCTCCTCGTCTTCCCCTTTCTGCTGTCCCATTGCCTGGAACTTGTTCTCTGCCTTTTTGTTTTAGTGGGCCCGCTGGAAGCCAGCACACTCATGTTAGTTTTTCTGTTGCTGTCAGTAGCCATGGCCGCCAGTTCCCACCTGATGTCGTGTGGGAGTTCCGACTGCTCCAGACTGTACTGAATAACCGCCAGCTTGCATAACGTCTTCAAACTAGGAGTTAGGTCTAAGATGTACAGGTCGCACACCTCGGAGTCATCGTCATCTTCGAGGTCTCTATCGTGTACCGGAATGGGCGTGCAGCTGTGTCCCCCGAACAGGACGACACGATCTCCCACCATACAACAGCACATCTTAGACATCCACGAACACGGGCCTTTCCCCTTGCACTCCACCTTCGTCCAGGAGAAATTCTCCGGGTTGAATTTCCACAGATCGTTGACGCTTTCGCCCAGACGGAAGTTGTCGCCGCCGAATATGTACAGCTCTCCGTTGTAGGCGAAGGCCGAATGATCGGCGCGTCCTTCCGGAAGAAGCTGTGCCGACGGCGTGCTCAGCCAGCGGTTTGTCTCGGTGTCAAACACTCTGACGATGTTGTACTGTGCCTTGTCCTGGTCCCCTCTGCCCCCAAACACAAACATACTTTTACCAATGATGGTGGCGGAGTGACATGTCGTGGCGGGTGCCTGCGTGTCTCTCGTGTTAACAAAAGTCCAAGCCATCGTGGCGGTGTCCAGCTTATGAATGTCATTAGTGTATCTGGTCAGCAGGTTGAACCCTCCGAAGATATACATGACCTTGCCCAGGACACAGGCCGAGTGGTGGTACCGCGAGTCTGGAACGGCGCCCGAAACGCGCGGCCTGAACCACGCGTGGGTGCCGACGTCGAACGTGTGGAGCACGTTGCTGTGCTCCCTGTACGTGCTCCCGCCCCAGATGTAGACGACGCCCCCTATCAGCACGGCCGTGTGGCTGTGGCGCATGTAGGAGACCTCGAGGGGAAGCTCGCCACTCCCGGCCGCCGTCGCTGGCGGCAGTTTGATCCAGCGCAAGGACACTGTGTTGAAGACGTGCACGTCGATGGGGTCCATGTAGCAGATGTACATGCACATGTAGCTCCGTCTGTCGGACACGGCAGGGATCAGACAGAACCCGCCGAAGGAATACACCTTGTGCCCCACGGCCACAGCAGCATGATAGACCTTCTTTAGGCCTTTCAGGTGCACAGGCCAGCAGAACATGTCGCACACACAACCAGAAAGACGTGTGTGGGTCAGAGCAGAGTTGTTATAACGTTTGCCCTGTCAAAGAATGGGGCGGCTGAGGACTGTCGTGCACGCTAACGCTTATATTGGTACAGTGCGACACAAGTGTCAGGTAAAGCTTGACCAATCCACAAAGCCCCGTGGGCTAACTTGGGTTGGCCAATCAGTCGGATGCTTTATGCTGCCTTATAACTGACTCCCTACTGCCTTATGCAACCCTTATAACTGACTCCCTACTGCTGCCTTATAACTGACTCCCTACTGCCTTATGCTGCCTTATAACTGACTCTTTACTGCTGCCTTATAACTGACTCCCTATCCCTACTGCCTCATGCTGCCTTATAACTGACTCCCTATCCCTACTGCCTCATGCTGCCTTATAACTGACTCCCTACTGCCTCATGCTGCCTTATAACTGACTCCCTACTGCTGCCTTATAACTGACTCCCTACTGCCTTATAACTGACTCCCTACTGCTGCCTTATAACTGACTCCCTACTGCTGCCTTATAACTGACTCCCTACTGCTGCCTTATAACTGACTCCCTACTGCCTCATGCTGCCTTATAACTGACTCCCTACTGCCTCATGCTGCCTTATAACTGACTCCCTACTGCTGCCTTATAACTGACTCCCTACTGCCTCATGCTGCCTTATAACTGACTCCCTACTGCTGCCTTATAACTGACTCCCTACTGCCTCATGCTGCCTTATAACTGACTCCCTACTGCCTCATGCTGCCTTATAACTGACTCCCTACTGCTTTATGCTGCCTTATAACTGACTCCCTACTGCTTTATGCTAGAGCTCTTCACTGGGGCCCCCGATTCCGAAAATACCCGAGTGGACCCGAGACCTGCCGGGTCGGAGCAGTGTTTTATCATAATCACTCGGGCAGGGACGGAATCACCCTTAACTTTACTGCCTCATGCACCCTTAATACTGCCTTATACTCCCTTATTACTGACTCTAATTCCTCATGCTGCCTTATTACCAGTGTAAGAGGAAGGAAGACTGGTTCTCGATCACACGCAATTCACGTGCACAGTTGACGTGCAGATTGCATGCAGTGTGAGAATACATGGGCTTCAAAATAAAAGTAATGCAGTTTTAGTCCACCCATATGGTAATGAAAGTATGTTTTATTTTAAGTAATCTTCCGTACAATGCCCAGGTCTGCACTAGGTTGTTGAGGGGCGCGCGGCCGTGTGCCTATACTGTATGTACAGTAGTTGCTCCTGTAATGACTGAACGTCCCCCTCCTGTACTGTGTGATGATCAATACCATGCAATCTAAGCCGCTGAGAATCCACGGCACACGTCTAATATTCTGTCACGGACACTGCAGAGATGAATCCACTTAGATCAATACACAAATCACTTTTTCTTTTGCTTTAATGTTTGCAAAGCTTGGCAGACACATCTGCGCTGTCGCTGTCCGGTGTATTCTAGAAACCTTGTATGTCCATCTTTTTTATTTTGGAGTCAATGGAAATGGAAAAATCACACCCGTGTGAAGTGAGTGGTGCAACTCTGTGTGGGGGTCCCCGGGGGGGGGGGGGGGCAGTTCCAGACCCACAGGACCACGGCCAGGGTGCCGGCCCATTTCCGGCAAGCTGCCCCACATCCGAAAAGGTAGAGAAATGAGAGACTCACCATGTGGGGGTCTCCAGGGGGGGGGGATCCCCGGAACATCCAGACCACCAGGAACCTGCCCAGGGGGCCGGGACGAATCCGGCGAGCCGCCCCACGTCCGAAACGGTTGAGAAATGACAGTTACCGTGTGGGGGTCTCTGTACTGTACTGTACTGTACTGGCACACTTGAAATCATCATATATACAGTTAATATGTGCGTGTGTGTTTGCGTGTGTGTTAGGTTGCGCACAGGCGGTGAAAAACAGCCATGCTGTTTTCATGCTCATACCCACCCAGGCAGCCAGCCACCCACACACACAGCTTCGTAAGGGAGTGAACGGTTGCACCCCTCAAAAAAATAACCTCTGTTCCACAGAGGCAGCACAGAAGTCAAGGTACCGATAGGTTGCAGAGTGAGAAATACTGAGATATACATGTCCCAGAAAGAATAAACATCACAAAACATAAGAAACCCACCCTGGGTTTACTTGTAAGCAACGCAAGTGAACGCAAGACTACAGAAATACACTGATTTTATACAGTATGACTTCTCATTAGAACGGAATGCTCTGCTGCTATGTGCGGGGGCACATGTGCATGGGGGCAACATGGTACAGTATGGATCAAAGAAAAGCACAAAATGAGTACCGTACATAGTAATTTCCCATTGCAAACGCTACACCATTTACATTATCCTACCGGATGGCACTTAAGCCCTTGATTCACAATGATCTTCCATACAAATCGCATCAAATGCCAAGTTGAGGTCGTCCATTATTGTTCCAAAAATAGGCCAGCCGTGTGAACCCCCACTCTGAGCCGCCATGGCGTCGAGGAGGAGGATGGTGTAGGAAGATGCCAATTACAGTTTCTTCCCATTAGCTGGGAATTCTACAATGGACAACACTGTGTGACTGACTTTTTCTTTTGCACTTCCTCATGGACCTAGCTGTGGATTATACCAGAAGGGTTCCCAGCATAATTACTTAATCCATTCAGGGCAGGAACTCCTTTTGGTGTTTTAATTTATACTTTAGCTTTAGCTTTAGTTGAAAAATAGCAGATCTACAAGCTCGTAACATGGCACTCTACAAGCTTGTATATAGAATATATATTCTTTCAGAGCGAGTCTTTGCTTCTTGGGGGTCCCTGGAACAACATCTTTTCAGATTGGGGTCGTGGCCAAATTACATACGTTTGGGGTTACTTCACATGAAATAGTTTGAGCACCACTGATAAACATAGGGTTTTCAGAAAACTGTCATGAATTAGAAGACATTATTAGAATTTTGACCTCAGGTCTTAATGGATATAGCATCACAATCATGTTAACCACTCTATTACCATGTTTATACTTTGGCTATTCAAAAGTAGCATTGTAACAGAGAGGACCTGTGACACATGTGGACACTTAGCCATTGGCACAATTGTACAGTTGTATTTTACCGAGCTGACCACTCAGATAACTAGTTCCACCTGGGGACAGAAATATTTAGTGATTGGCAGTTTGGGGTGCCTGATGGAGGGGGAAAGGAACTGGTTGGAATAACGTGTTCCTTCCATGCGCTACGTCCAACCAGGGAAACTCCCCCCTGTCAGGTGTAAAGGAGCGACTTGGACACTTATGCATGAAGGAAGCATGAGTTCAAGTCCGTTGCTCTCCCCAGGTTGGGGAGAGCAGAATATGGGTGTAAACAGCTTAGTGAATTGGGCCCAGGAATGAGTGCAATTGATGATATGCACAGTTGCACACGGCTGCCATCTTGCCAGCAAGGTGCTACCTAGGTGCAACTTCGCATAGACAGCCCATTCATCCAAACAGAAAAGTCCTATCTAATTGTATTAAATAACGTCAAACTCGCCAACATTGCAGCTGTACGGAAAGCTTGAATTATCCTCTTTCTATCTGCAATGTGTTTGTTTAATGCAAATGTTCATTTTTCAGGAAATGAAAAATATAAATTTTCAGCAAATTAAGAAAACCTTATATTTTGAAAACAAAGCAATGCCCCATCAAAGTGGGTGTTGCGACTTTATATATTGTCAATTACTTGAGACGGGGAGAGGTGGTGGAGTTAGTTGCTTTAGCAGACAGTTTGAGGGTCCAATGGAGTTTAAGAGGTTTTGTACAAAGCGTTTTTTACTACTTTCCATTGGTTCAATATTTTCGAAACAACACACAGACGTAAAGGGTGCACTGATTTATGCGAAATAATCAAAAACCTCAAAATTGAGAATTTTATGCAGCAAAAGTGTGTGCAGCAACACACAACTTTCTAATTATCTCTCTGGTGGTGGAATATTGTCTCTTTCCTTTGTTGCTCCTGGTGGCATTCCTTCTCACTAACAATACACCAGACAGCATTTGTCCTTTATTAAAACAGAACAAACACCCACACACTGTCTTCAAATGCAGTGAACCAACTTTTAATACGGAAACTTTTAAAAGTTGGTTCACTGCATTTGAAGACAGTGTGCGGGTGTTTGTTCCCAATGACCACCGTACCCTCTCCTATGCACCTGTCGCCTGTAGGTGTGCAAAAGCCTTGCTTTTTATTCCTTTATTAAAACATGCATGTTGTATGTTGTATGTTTGATGCTTTTGTGATCATGCATGATCGAGGGCGTTAATTTGCAGGGGAAAAAAAACATGCACAAAAAGTTATAATACGAAGTGCCAGGGGCGGAGCTACCGGGGGTGTAGGGGGGGTGGTCACACCCCGGCCCGGACCTCCTGAGGGCCCGGGCTGTCAGCTGACCGATTGACGATTTTTTACACAGTCACTCACGACTGATAAAACCAGCGGGCCCCGCGAATCCCGCAATTAACCAGATACAGAGCTTATATAGCCTATATAATAGCCTACACTTTAGCAAAATATCATGTCTGATGAGAATGTACTGCGCTGGACTGTACAAGCACCGTGGAGTCTATCTCAAGCCCACCACACACCGGCTGCGTCCGCCACGTGGCGCGGACACAGCCGCCTCCATTATTTTCAATGAACCTAACGCACACCGGCTCCGTCCGCCGCGGCGCCGCCTGGAAAATAGAACTGGGTTCTATCGGCGCGCCAGGCGCCGCCGCGCCACAGACGGTCGCAGACGGTGTGTGTCAGGCTTCACACTCTCTCCAACAGACATCCTCAGCCACGCTCCAAAAGTGCAGCACCTGTCACTCATTAGTAGGCTAATCACTCTGTGAGGATTTAGGAGAGCATTATGTGTGGATAACTTCCTTTTCTCCACAACGGACTGTTTAGATTCTAAACCCCTTCTTGTTTCTTTTCCCTGTGTGCGATCACTCAGAAGGTGAAACAGAACACAAAGATGAGTAGTAGACTATTTATTTTTTAACACACTGACGCACGCACCTCTCTCTCTCTCTACGTCTCTCTCTCTCTCTCTCTACGTCTCTCTCTCTCTACGTCTCTCTCTCTCTCTCTCTCTACGTCTCTCTCTCTCTCTCTCTCTCTCTCTCGTGTGTGCACTGCTGCGCAATGTCACAGACACAGGCGCGATCAATAATATATAGCATAAATAATAGGCAAAATATAGCACTTTCCCTCTATCTGTGACTGTGATCAGCTCCTCACACACAACTCCTCTCGCGACTCTCGTTCATGCACGCCTGCTCAAATTAGCAGCAACTGTTTGTGTAAATGTTTTTTTTTTTTTTACCGTCGGGGGTTCGGTGAGGCCCGGTCGTGCCGTCTCTCACCCCGGCCCGGGCCAATGTTGTTCCGCCACTGCGAAGTGCACAATTTGCACTTTCGAGAAAATTTGGAAGGAATGGAGAATGACAAGAAAAGGGAACACGGGTCAGATATGTCAATTTTGTGCAGCATAGAATGAGAACACAATGGTTCCTTGATTAATAATAAGTGGGTGGAATGAGGTGGTTAAAAATAGCAGCGGATATATGACTAGATAAGGTGTATGATTTAAATGTAAACCAGGCATGTGATTAAAAGACCATTTATTTTTTACTTATGTCAGACCTAATCTCTTAACGTTACCCTGTCCTCTCTTTTGTGATTCAACGAATGAATACTCGGTCTGCGTGCGTGCGTGTGTGTAATGCACGTAACTCGAGAACCGTTTGCCCCACCGACTTCAAATTCGACAAACGTTCCACACCCCCGCAGGGAGTGCAGTGCCCAGTATCGAGTCGGTCAGACCCACGGTTGTCCAGAACCACCACAAAAGGCTCTGTTCAGGCTCTGCAAGTGGGCCTAATGAGGCCAAGTCCCCTCACCTGTGCAATTTCCAGCCTCTGCCTCAGCCAATTGATTGGCATGGCAACCCCACACCTGACAATTGATTACTTAACCATTCCACTTTTCACAGTCAGTCAGTTTGCACTCTTCAGACACGGGCAGATACAGAGATCTCCATGTGGGACAGACAGTTAAAACGGGTGCTATGACAAGTTGACAACGGGGTGGCCGACGGGCACGTACAGCTCTAGTAAAGCTAAAAGGATAACGCAAAGAAATGTCCTGGGGACGTTTCCATTGTGGCCCCATGTATTCTATTCATCAACATAGCATAAAAAAGTTACAAAAACAACATACAAAACGGCGGCAGCGAGTGACACCTCCTTTCAATTGGAATTAATTTACCTCCCCTGTCATCTTTTGAAAGAGTTTGAAAGAAGCCGGTGATTCCCATATTTGAATGGATTGTGTGGTGTTAGGTGGTACCAGGTCATGGTCACGCCCTTCGTTGTTGTGGGCTGTGGGTGTCACTGTCTGTCACTCACTTTTTGGTCACTGTTGCGTCCAGTGTGAGGGTATTGATCCCATTCCATTTATATTAGCTTAACCCTCCCCTCCCCTCCCCTCTCCTCTCAGTGGTTTGAGAACCCGGACTATGACCTCTTCACGCCATACAGCGAACGGCGGCTCCGGCGGCCGGACCAGCCTTTCTACATCCTCCACCCGGTGTTCATCTGGAACCTGTGGGACGTGATACAGGCCAACACGCAGGAGAACATCCAGCCTAACCCGCCTTCCTCTGGATTCATTGGTAGGTCCCTCAGTTACAGCCCATCCTCTGGATCAGGGGTGGGCAACTTAGATGATGTAAAGGGCCACACTCTCTCCAGAGGGCCACTACAGTTCCACACTCACTCCAGAGGGCCACTATAGTTCGACACTCACTCCAGAGGGCCACTACAGTTCCACACTCACTCCAGAGGGCCACTATAGTTCCACACTCACTCCAGAGGGCGACTATAGTTCCACACTCAATCCAGAGGGCCACTATAGTTCCACACTCACTCCATGTGGGCCACTATAGTTCCACACTCACTCCATGTGGGCCACTATAGTTCCACACTCAATCCAGATAGGTCACGTTGCATAATACTGTCGGGCAGAAACATATTTTCTCTGGGGGGGGAAGACGATGCAAACTACAGTATAGGATGCCATGTCGAAATCCTCTTTCTTACCTCTACTCTCTTCTACCTCTCCTCTACCATTAAAACAAACGCATCCGGCGTGTGATCAAAGCCTAATGTAGCAGATTAGCTGAGCCGGTAATTGCCTCCACACTCACTTTAGTGGCGTGAATAAATCAGGCAAGGTTTCAAACTATCAACACGTGTGTGTGTGTGTGTGTTCGTGTGTTCTGTATAAGCCCTTTAACAAAACAGATCGATGATTCGTTGTACTTGTGTGCCCGAATATGTGCCGTGTCATCCTGTGGACTGAAGAAGGTCTCCAGTCACACACACACATTTAGAAGACATTTCTTTAAATGTTGTCGTCAGGCCTAGTTTGTGATGTGATAATGTGTCCCTGGGCTCTATCCCAAAGTTCTGCCGCACCTCCAAATTAATTGGACTCAAACTGTGCAAATAATTGTGCAATTAGGCGGTTGCTTGGATTTAATTCTGCTTAATTCGTTTGGCTTTGACCCATTCATTATTGTTCAGGCTGGGGGTCATAATTATACCCACAACCCATTTGGAAGGAAATTAGCCTGTTAGTCATTGATAACAGCATGAGACGTCCGAAGCAGAGCTCATTTCCTTCGTCAGGCTGTGAGGGTTATCTGCCTAATTCAAACCATTAAAATTTTAAAACACTGGAATGAAATCAACCCATTTATTAAGACCTGAGGCTGATTCTAAAATGTCTTCTGAATCCTAACAGTTTTCTGAAAATAATAATAATAATAATAATAAAAAAAACAAAAGCATATGTTGCTATGTCAGTGGTGCCAAAACATTTTCTTTTTTTTTATATATATTTGGTCGCCGATCCCCCATCTCAACATAATATGTTGAGATCCACTTATACTTATTTTTAAAGCAAACATCTTTTTGTTGGCATATTATGCCAACAAAAAGATGTTTGCTTTAAAAATAAGTATAAATCTACAAGCTCTGCATGAGCACGCGTAGATGGCTATTTCAACCAATCAGATTGCTTCCTCCAAACTTACCTGTTGTATAATGCTCCCTACCAGGGCCCAGGAAATGATTCCCCGTTCATTTTCCTCAGATATTTCAAAAAGTATTTTACAAAGCCAACTCAACTCAATCATGACAACAAACACAATTCTTTGGACCGAACAAATAATTAGAAAGAAGAAAAAAATGGCAGGTTACAACACTTTTTTTGTTGTTTTTTTTCTTTGTAATTATTGGTTTGGTCCAAAATATTGTTTGTTGTCATACAGTAAGTTGTCACAACTCCAGTTGGCTTTGTCCACGGCATAACCGTCTTTAAATAAATACTTTTTGAAATGTCTATGGGAAAAATGCATTTTGAATAATTTCCTGGGCCTGGCGTCGTCATGAAAGGGGGACTGCGAAACAATAACATTTTCTGCCTACTGGTAATGATGATGTCACTGTCGGGTTGCTGAACTGTCCACAGAGTTGAACAGGTTACATCGTCTTTTTCTAGCGTAATTTTGAACCCAATTAATTGGTTCAGATCCCTAAGGGTTGTTCTTGCCCTGAAGTGATAACCAAAGTGGCCGTGTCACTATTCAGATTGGAAGATGCAGAATGTCATATAAACCATATCAATCAAATCATACAAAATCTGACCCGTCTGAAGTGAGCGGCACTGTACTGTACTGTACTGTGCTGTGCTGTACTGTACTGTACTGTACTGTACTGTACTGTACTGTACTGTACTGTACTGTACTGTACTGTACTGTACTGTACTGTACTGTACTGTACAAGCCCTCCTCCCTGGCCTGTGTGTTAGGCTGTGCAACAGTGACACTTGGTGGTGATAACAAACGCTATGACGCTATTTTCCTGCTCGGACACAGCCAGGGACAGACACAGCCACACACTTAGCTGTCTATAGGAGTGGTTGCACCACTCAATAAAATCCACATAACCTTGAATTCCGAAGCATTAACAAAGTAATGTCGTGAACAACAGTTTTTCGCATGGCCAGTGACTCACACCACTTTATTTCAAAACGTGTCGCACCAAACATTTAGAGAACACCGTGAAGCAGCATCCTGTCCTTTAACCACGGAAACACCAACCATGTGGGGGTGGGGGGGAGGGGGGGGGATCACATCTACACCGTCAGAGCTGATATGTAGACTGTATCTGCTATACAATACTGGTGCTTCTCAAACTTTTACATTTCAAGGACCACCATGACTGAGCGTGTACAAATGGAACCGTAGCCTCTGTACAAGCCACACACGTCGCAACACTTTACATCTTTATATCTGCAAAAACAAATTGCTGAATGTTCTCCTGTTTTTGCCAAATGTTCGCCTATTAGCATGTGCTCAGAATAGGGGGCACTATAGGGCGTTCATGTTGTTAACGACAAAGCAATTTCAGTTTGGACGCACACAGAATCACAAGCAAGTTGACGATATAAAAAGCTACACACATTTCATTTACACACACTAACATGTGTATCGCAACGACTCCCAACATGTTGTCCTGTGGGGGCAGTATTGCAATGTCCTCCCCAGTAATAAAAAAAAATCACACCCGTGTGAACTGAGTGGTGCAACTCCTCTCTCCACCCCTCTCTCTCTCATTAGCAGGCAACAGTGCAGCACTGTCTCTCTCTCTCTGTTTCTGGCACAACGGCGCCTCTACTGGTACTCATAGTCATACTGGTGCTCATTAACGTCACAGTCACATAGGTGAACCAACACATAGGTGAACACGGACATTGCTGTTCCTTGGAGTGGTTGCACCACTCAAAAATCACACCTATGTGAAGTGAGTGGTGCAACTCCGTGTGGGGATCCCCAGGGGGTCCCCGGAAATGGCCTAATAATGGCCATAATGGCCTCATTCATTTTAAATACGTAAACCAGGGGTGATCTACCAGTAGATCACAAAGGCTGTGCAGGTAGATCACAGGACATGTCCCTAAATAATATTTAATTTAAATATATAAACTATTTTTGGAATCTGCCACTTGAGTTAAAGGTGACTTCATTGATTGACAATGCAATATTTTGTTTTCAACAGTGTTGCTGTGCCCAAATTAAATACAGAAACCCCCTAACTATTCGATTTCTCCCGCTCTATTTCCCATTCCAAGTGCATTTGTCCTATATGTATTCGCCAGTGCCCCTATTCTAAAGCCCCCTCAGGTACATATTTAAACTATTTTCACCAATGGTGGGTAGATCTTGTTGAGCTGATTTTGATTTTGAAAGTAGCTCTCGTGTCATAAAAGTGTGGCCACCCTTGACGTAAACCCTAGGCCTAGTATATCGTTGCTGTTATCTCCACATTTTAATTTATTGAGGGGCGCTCCTATAGGCGGAGCAGAACGTTACTCTTTTACCTGCTTTTTACTAACACTAACATTACAAAGATGCCCAGAACATCGGGATGAGGGATGAACCTGTGTCGTTTATGGCTGCTCCAACAGTAGTGGCAACATAAAAAAAAAAAAGTCAAAATATCCACCTGAGACCAGAGCCATAGAGTAATGGTTGAGACGAAGCTGTGAAAGGTCCTGAAAGATGCATAACGTCAGTCTTTCCCAATACCCAATCTTTCTGTTTCATGAACACAAGGCTGCTTGCTGTACTTTATACCTCATACTAAGCATTTCATGTATGAGGTATAAAGTACAGCAGCCTTGTGTTAATAAAATAGTTTGTTTTGACACAGTTTGTTTTACATCATCATTACATCACCTAATCATAGCATGATAAGAGCACCCCTCACTTCACACGGGTGTGTTTTTTTTTCTTTTTCTTCTATAATCGATTTATTTATGTATTAACAGTTTGCAGAATTACAGTACATTTCAAGTACAACTCAATACAAAAACTGGTAACTGTGAGTGGACGACACCATGAAAGCGTTACACTTGTTTACAAGAGGGCCCACCATTTTCAATACATCAAAAAAATCAACGTCCTACTTGATCATACTACAACGTCACACAATTCACCCTTTGTCAGCCTTCTGATTTGTCCCTGACTGACCAACCAGCAGGCTCTTTCTGCCTTGTTCCGCCCTGGTTCCGCCTTGTTTATGTTGAATTTGCTAAAACATCATTTTTGGGAAAAACTAAAAACAAACATGATATGCCCTGCCCTGCGCCTGTGATGTTCCTTTTTACTTAGACCAAGTTTAAAAAAAGAATTTAATTCACAGGATATCGGTACGAAGCAACTGAAAAACACCTTATTTCAATGGTAGTGGATGGAGAGAGAGGATTTTTGTCCCACCACGAAACGGCAACCAATGGGTGCGAAGAGGGGCACAACCACAGGCAGGACTTGACAAAGGGTGAATTGTAGAAAAACGTACCGCCTCTCACCACATTTTGAGCTTGTAGATCTGCTACTTTTGATATTTTTGCAGTTTTGGACATTATGAGGTGTCCTCCCGACAGAGAGAGTACTGTATACTTCATTGACTGGGGTCCCCCGGGGTGCTGTCTCTTCAGTGACAATAGCCAATCTACAATACAATGTAGTGCATTGTGAGCTTGTAGATCGGAAGGGTTCTCCTATTATGACCAGAACAATGCATTTTAAACTCAAACCTTTGCTTCTGGAGGTCCCAAAATGCACAACATTTTCAGATGGTAGTCCGATATTTCCACCTGACAGCGATGATGACATTCACAAAATGAACCTGGCAGACATTGTGAGCCGACAATGAGACGTCTCTTTTGTGTGGTAAAACGAGACGCACGCGGCGGAGAATGTACCTTCACTTTTCACAGGAATGGCACTTTTCCCTTAACCCATTAAGGAATGTCTTCTAAATCCTAAAAATCCTTTCTACAGTATATCAGTGATTTCTTTTTTTTTTTTTTTTAATAGCAGATGTACAAGCTTGTACATGATCCACTGTTTTTGAATAGCCAACGCAAAAATAATAATAATAATGTATTGTAAATTGTACTGTAAATGTACAGTTTTAAGGGGTTAATGTATTCACAGAGACTTTAATTCTGCTTTTTCAATCTCACAGTTCTTTTTCTAGACCTGACATTGCAATTATCGTTGAAGTAAGGAAACCCCCAAATGCTGTGATCGGGTGATTCTGATCGAGTCCATTACCTTTGGATTGTCGGTGCTGATAATTGGATTTTCCTTTTTTTTCCACTTTGACATGTCCTTGTCCAATTACACACTGGATTTTAACATGATATGAAATATTTAAACATCGCTGACACCAGTGACATGCCAGTACTACAAAGAATAGTCATGGTGGGAAATTAAAAGGTCATATTTAAATTTAGATTTATTTTATTTTATTAATGTAAAACTCTGTGAACTTGCTGCATATTTTTTTTCCCTTCACATTTTCTGAAGTATATAGCACAGATTGAAGACCTTGCATGGCGTTTTGCTGTCGGGCAGAAACCTTGTATATTGATGTCTCAAGTCGTTATGTTTTGTTTTTTCCCCATAAATGAATGCCCTATACTTCACTGGTTCTCCCTCTTTCTCATGCCACCCCCACACTGATATATATTGTGTCAGGGACCACCAGAGGAGAAAAGATTTGTGTTATTTTCTAATTGCCAACTACAAGCCATCCAATAATATGGATAAAGTGGTTAAAATGATTGTGTTTTTTCCTCTTTTTTTTGCATTTTATCGATTTGATATTGGTGTGACAATGTTAATTTGTTTCATATGTTTATCAATAGAGGTCAAAGACAAATGCTGTATTAATGCATTTGAGTGGGGACCCCCAGGGACCCCGTGGCTAGTGCATTTGAGTGGGGACCCCCAGGGACCCCGTGGCTCGTTTTTGGAGACCCAGTGGCTAGTGTTTGTGTAACCATGTCGTTCACGCTTCCCAAGGTGGACGTCATCTTGAATGAGATTTGAAAAATTGATTAGTCCTGTAATTTTTTTTCTTTTTAACCAAAAGTAGCAGATCGACAAACTCTGTACACTCAATATTTTGTATGCTTTTGTGTGACGCTTGCAGTGACGCTTGCAGTATGTTTAAGTAAGGTGTTAATTTACAAAACATCACACTTGTGTGAAGTGAGTGGTAGTTTGTTTAAAGTGCTCTAAGCCAACATTACAAGTCAATAAACTTGGCTGCTATGACGTATACGATATAGAGAATATGACACAGAGGTGTTTCCGGCATGAACGGTATACCAACATACTGTATAGGTGTTCCAGGTCTAAATGTGTTCATTGTGCGGATACCTCTTGCTTCAGTAGACATAGTACGTGGGGCATACATGCATTGGGAATTTGCCCATAACCATGGTGGCCGCAATGGCACAATGGCTTCAATGAACAGCAGCAGCTAATACTAATATATTGAAATGTATATTTCAATATACTGTATGCAATTTTATAGTATATCTATGGCGAAGACATAACAGATGCAGCGATGGATGGACCGTGCAGTTTGAACACCGTGCAATGCAAACAACATTCTTTCATGAACAGCTTATACTTCTTTATAGGAGGTCATTCGTGAGCTCTTGTGTCGTACAATACCAAAGACAACTTTAATAAGGGCACAACACAGAGGTTCAGGGTGTCACCGCACATGAGCACTGCACTGAGAATCTGGGATGATGACGTCTAAAAATCGTTGTCGAGCCATCTCGTGGGCTATACTTTCATCTTGTTCTTTATCTTCTTTTTTAAATAAACTCGTATGGTCAAAACATAGTTGCTTCTCGCTCGGGTGAGTCCACCGTTGCTCTTTGGGTGATTCCCAAAGTCACCGGTCCACGGCCACAGGCCGACAAGAGTTTTATAAGTGACAGTTTTGAACTGATTTATTGAATAAGTATTCAGACCTATTATCAGTTTTAGCAGGTTGTTAGAAGTACAGACAAAGGTTATATGCCGAAAGGATAAGGACCCCTGGGGGGGAGGGGCTTGATTGATTCCTTTGTGGTCCATTGTACTCAATTCATCAGTAACGTAATGTTGTTGGAGTGTTCACACAGCGCTGCGTCTGGTCCCGAGACGTGCCATTGGCTGCTGGCACGAACAACACGTTGTTGTGCTTTTTTTCTTAAACACTTTTCTGATACAGTATAAGGTACAGTAGGACTAATAATCACAAATATTTCTCTACTCGGTCTGTGTCTCATAGGAGGGCTGTGGGCAGTTCAGAAACCCGTCCACCAGTGACATCATCGGTGGGAAATCCAAGCTAATAGAAACTGCAGGCTTTCTAGTCCTGAAAAGTTGCAAAAATATTGTTTAACTATGATGTCACGGGTGGACATGTTCCTGAACTGACCACAGCCCTCCTATGAGACACAGATTGAGTAGAAAAAAAAGGTGCCATTTTGTCATGATTGTTAGTGAGGATCTATTATATGAAGATAGGTTGAAAAGTGGTACTTGTGGTGCGGTGCCTAACCGCTCCAATGACTGGCTGTGTGTGCAACTCTGTCTGAATGTTTGTTTGGGGTAAAACGGCTGCAATACCGCTGGGTGACCTACATTGACACTGTTGAGCAGCCTAAAAGGGCCATTCGCACTGAGCACTATAACTGCAGCCAGCCAACAGTGTTGTTGAGCAGCCTGCACCGCTCAGTTCACACGGGTGTGATTATTTTGTATTTACTACTTTTTTTTCCCTTTTTTTTTTTTATCCCACAATTTTGCAACCCATTTTTTCACCCAGTGTCAATTATCTAATGTAATCCTGGGCGCTACACTTACTCTAGGGGGGGGGGGGGGGGGGGCAGCGGACTGACCTCATGCTGCCGTCTATGCATGAGGAGTCCAAGCTGCTTCTTTTCACCCGACAGGGGAGTTAACCCGGGCGGACGTAGCGCGTGGAAGGAACACGTTATTCCGACCAGTTCCTTTCCCCTCCATCAGGCTGGCCAGGGGGAGGTAGTTTAGAGACCAGGATTACTGCATGTTTTTTGTGAGGGTACCTACCCTAGGGGACATGGGGAGAACATGCAAACTCCACACCCCGCCTCTGGTATGGGCACTGATGACGCGGAGGAGCGAACACGCCGACAGCGTCCCCAGTGGGAATCGAACCCAGGACCTTCTGTCGACAGCACTATCGACTCTGCCACTGTGCCCTCCATTTTGTCTTTACTTCATCGTAATGACAGTATGGCGTGGCGAAAATTGCCGACCTACAAGCACCGCGACGTGTTGTGAGCCAGTAGGTCAGCCACTTTCCTATTTTTTTTTTGTCTGTTTTCGTGCAATTTCTGCCTCAAATGGCGTTCCCAAACAGGGACGACTGGTCAAAAGAGGATAAAACCGCTCAAAGATGAAATAACCGAAAGAGTGACGCACCGCCACACTGCGTACGAAAGGCCAAAGCAAGAGGGGAAGCCACCCTTTTATATAGTCTTGCCCCCTCTCTCACGGATAGCGGCGCCTTCACGAGACGATATCCGGCAATTCCAGGCGCTGCTGCTGCTCTGACGCATCCATTTTGTCCAAGCCTGAATGCAAAGGGCTGGTGGTGCACTCCTTGTTGTTGGAGGCACAGCGGGCCTGGCTGTGCTCGTAGCAGCGCGGCGCCGCCGCCTGTCCACCGACGGTGGCAGCAGAGGGCCCTGCAGCCCCCGTGGCTATGTTGGCGCCTTGCGCCCGCCGGTTGAGCTGCAGTCCGCTGGTCTTGGAGGCCGCGGACTGGATGGTCTCCGCCGACGGATCTTTGCAGCGGAAAAGGATGAGGAAACAGCGGTAGAACTGAGAGGGAGAGAAAGGGGGGAGGGGGAGAGAGGGAGGGATGAAGGGAGAGATATGAGTAATGACAGTGTATATTTTTGCTGTCAGGCAGAAACCTTGTATCTCCATATTTGCATTTGTTGTGTTTCTTTTGGAAATTAACACCCTATACTTCCATAGCGTAACAAAAGCATCAAAAGTAGAAAAGAGCTTGTAGATCTACTACTCTTGCTATTCTTGAATTTGAATCTTGAAAGGTAAATTCCTTAATCTCTATCCTTTTAAGTTAAAAAAAAAAAAAATGTTACTCAACAATCAAACCTGTGACCATATATAGTCTAATAGTCTAGTGCCCGTTGACAGCATATCCTGTACTTGAAAGCAATACTGCATTGTATGCACAAGTTACTTTAGTTACAAATCTGTATTGCCCTATAAAAACGCTGCTAAACCATATAGATGCACTTTATACCTCTGGTACATTGTTCTTGTATGCATGTTTTCCTAATGTAATGTATTCCACCGTCTGCCTGTTTTGTTGAGCTGATTATATATGGCTCCGAGACATACTTTAAAAGAAATTAGAGAAACGGTTGGATTACACCCGCCTTCTAATGAGGGCACAAAATCTTTCTTGGAAGAGCCACCCATCGACTAACCTAATATAATAAAATACACTCCTTGGGCTAAAAGCAGCCATAGCTGACCTAATCACATTTGTCATGATGTCTATGGCCGTTTTTAGCCAAGGAGTGTATTTTGTGCAAAACGAATGCTTGGAATGTATTCAGAATCATGAAAACCCCCTAGTTTGACATGTCACATGCTACATGCTGTATGTTAATGGTAGGGTCACAAGAAACCCCTATAACAGCCGGCCAGCAAGTGGATTCATGAATGTATGTATATAGACAATATTTTAGGCCAATAAAAAATACTATATACCAAATTTCCGTCCACCTCAGCTGCCGGACTACTAGTAGTACAAAGTAGTAGTAAGGTTGATATCTCTTTTTTGCAAGTAGAAATATATCCGGCTCTCGAAGAGTTAACCGCTGGTAATATTCACATTTGCATTCTGAAAGAGTTAGAGGTTTGCTAGATGGAAAATATGTACATTCGGCTTGACTGTATGTCAAAAAAGTAAAAGTCTACTTTCCAACAATGCTTTTCTACCTACGTGGTAATAACCTTTCCATGCAGACTATGCAGCATTATAATAATTAACCGGCAGCACACTAAGAATACCAGCGCATCTGTAGATGATGACTTCTATCTGGTAATGCGGAGAGCAATGATTTGCAGTGGTGGAAAGTAACACACTGTACACTGCTCATTTGTGGTGTCGATATAAGCAAGAGAGCATGAGTTTTTTATTGTTTTTATTTTCTACTGTACTGTATGTTTAGTAGACGGACATACAGAGACATGGTGCATTTATAGATATAGATTTATTTCCATGTATTAAATGTAAAATGAATAAACCAACCCTTATAGTGATTGTTCCAAAGTGGCCAATGTATAATAACCCATTTAGGCCTGACCTCAACATTAAAAAAAATATATTCTAAATCCTCCAGTTTTCTGAAATAAATATTTTCACGATTTAAAAAAAATAGCAGACCTACAAGCTCGTAGCGCGCCACTCGGTCTCACGCTATGAGCTTGTAGATCTGCTATTTTTCAATAGCTAAATTATATCAATGTTTAAAACACCAAAAGGGGTTCCCGCCCAAAATGGATTAATGTGGGGGAGGTCCTTGACATGAAACTGCCTGAGAACCAACTGACTTCACATGTCTACAATCATCACGCTCTCAAAAGAAGGAAGGCGGCCGCGATTACATGTCAAATCAATTCCTCTCGAGTAGGCCCGCTCGTTACGTTACCTGACATGAATTGCAAGTGGTGGATTGATTTAAGTGTAGTGTACACGCCAACCCGCCTTATTTCTATTCATGATGGCTGGCCAGGAGCGTGCATGAAAATGTCAAAACTAGCCATACTTTTGACAGTTGCAGTGTCAGGGTTACGATATATAGTTGTTGGCAGAACTCTCCATGTCTGGTTGTAAATTAACACCCTACTTCATTATCCATGAGTGTCACACGAAAGTACTAAGTAGTGAACATACTGTATGTTCCACTATTTTACCTTACAAAGTGTATATAAGGTTTCCACACTGGATGAGGATGGCCATGTTTTGTTTGTTTTTGGTCTATTTAAAATCTGGATGGGAGTCGAGAAGTGTTATGGCTGTTGGTAGGGCCGAAACATTGGCTACTTCTTTGCACCTTTTACTTTGAGCACAGATCACTTTATGAGCATGTTAAAAATAAAACTATTAGTCTCTAAGGAGTCTTCCTAATGAAATGTAGAGAGCCAGCCTTTTTCTGCCAGTTTTCCTTCATGCGTTTGAGACCATTGTATGTTGGGTGTTTCATGGTGTTTTTCCTTTTCTTATGTGAACGTGTACTGTATGTTATTTGTATAACTGAACCTTGACCACCGCGATGACCAAGAAGGTCGCAAGAGTTTACCCTTTCATACAATTGTGTGCGTTTGTGTATACGTGATCATGTGCTTTTGCTTCTTCTTCTATCCCAGGCATCCTGCTGATGATGTCCCTGTGCCAGGAGGTGGACGTGTACGAGTACATCCCATCGGTGCGCCAGACGGACCTGTGCCACTACCACGAGCGCTACTACGACGCGGCCTGCACCCTGGGCGCCTACCACCCGCTGCTCTACGAGAAGCTGCTGGTGCAGCGCATGATGAGCGCCGCACCCGAGCGCGACCTCAGGAGGAAGGGCAAGGTCACGCTGCAGGGCTTCAGCGCCGTGGACTGCTCGGCCGCAGCAGAGCCGTGAACGTTTATATATATTTTTATTTTTTCTTGGTCGGTCGGTCGGTTGGTTGGTCTATTTTGGGACGATTTCCTTTTGGATCTTGCAAAGATGCGGAACCCGCCTCCGTGTAACTATTATTATTATTATTATTTAATTTATCTACAGGCTTGTAGATCGTACTTTTTGCAATGTTCGGGAAGGGGAAAAAAATAAGTCGAAGTGACAGTTTCCAGGACAATTTGCCACAGCTACTGTATGACAAGGGAGATCGGCTGCAATTATACAGGCCTGATTCTGTTACTGACCACATCGTGGAACGGTTGCTCTAACAAACTGTAACACATCATAATGAAGAGGATTGTTCCTTTTCATTCTTCCATTACACCTCGAGATCACACGCAACACGTCCGTTCATCCAGCCCTCATCACTTTGAACTATTATTAACAAGCCACTGGATCAATTCTGTTCAAGTCAATAGGCTCTCCAGTAGGTCTAGTCTAGCCTGTGATGAATCGCAAGTGGTGAATTAATGTTTAAGTTGACTGAACCTTGTGCTTTTCTATTCACGACACGTGTGACGGGTTGGGTTGCAGGTGTCGAAATGGAGGATATTGACAATTGCAGTGGCAGGGTTATAGGGTCTGAAGGCCCTAGCCCGCTTGCTCGTGACTCCACTTGTGTGGGAGCAGGACCTGAATGTGGTGCTGACCGTTGGGCCAGAGCCTCAGTTTGTTTGTTCACTCTTTGCTCTTCGTCTGTGACCCCGTAAACACTGCTTGGGAACCTTGTGACGGTCCGACAGAATGTCTTCGATGGCAGCTGATGGTGGAAGAAGAACCAGGGACTTATTGTATCTTTAGCAGTAGTGGACAAAGTAGTCAACCGCGGTGCTTGAGTCATAGTGTGTAGACTGTAGATGCTTCGGGTCAAATGTGACTTCCACAAGTGAATGTTTCTCAGTCAAGTGAAAGTCGCTCAGCTTGTAGATTGGCTATTTTCACTATTATTTCAAGTAAAGCTTAATAACATACAGGGTTACTGTATAGCAGTGGTCCTTGAAGGGGTTTCCAGCGAGTCCCCAGCAAAACGAGTTAATATAGCGATTTGTATAACTTGAGCTTGTGAGCTCATGGATCGGCAATGTTTTTGAAAGAATCTTGGAAAAAAAATCTCAAAAGAAATGTGAGAAAGGCATGTGAAACATATCAAGCTTTCAGCGAAAGCTTTCCCTGCAATAACAGGAAACAGAAAAGACACTGGTATAGAGCCCTGAGGGACTCCTCCACTCAACCATATGAGGGTTTAAAGTGGTTAAAACCTGGTGTGTGTGTGTGTGTGTGTGTGTGTGTGTGTGTGTGTGTGTGTGTGTGTGTGTGTGTGTGTGTGTGTGTGTGTGTGTGTGTGTGTGTGTGTGTGTGTGTGTGTGTGTGTGTGTGTGTGTGTGTGTGTGTGTGTGTGTGTGTGTGTGTGTGTGTGTGTGTGTGTGTGTGTGTGTGTGTGTGTGTGTGTGTGTGTGTGCCCCTGCCTGCCTTCCCTCTGGACATAAGCAACATGTATACCTTCCCCCAGATTGACAGCTCTGTATTTCACAAGCATCAACTCCTCGGGGACAGGGTCCGTGACCAAACCTACACTGGCGGATGCCTAACAAGCACTTCATAAAAGATATCCCCCCACTCAGCCCATATGTCCGTTCCGCTGAGAATTCAGTGCTTCTACTCGGCTAACGATAATACTCGGTTTTATTTCATTTTTCCAGCTCTTGAGGGTTTGTGAAAACACAAATTGTCTTAACACAAACATTGAATGCCTTTGACAATGAATGGCGAGCTTTGTGTGTTTGTGTAAACGCAAACATTGAAGACGAAGATGAGGACGCAAATTGTGATTGGCCAGAATGAGATGATGTATGATGATAAGAGTGCCCCTCACTTCACACAGGTGTGATTATTTTATTGTATCTTTTACTTAGCCCATTAAAACACATTTCCTGCCACTTTTACACATTTAGCGTAAAAGCACTTCGATGCCATCAAAGCCCGGAAAAAATAAAAATTTGTTTAGTTGACTAAAACTAGACTTATCACTAAAACATTTCATTCATCCATCCGTCCATCTTCAACCGCTTATCCGCAGTCGGGTTGCGGGGGCAACAGCTCTGCCAGTCTCCTCCCAGTGTGTGTGAGTGGGGGGGTGAGTGTGTGTGTGTGAGTGTGTGTGTGTCTGCGCGCAGTAGCAACTGCAGTTACTTGTGTTGTGTACAGTATGGTTAGGCAGTGCTACGCTTCAGCACATTGTAAAGCGGTGGTTCTCAAACTTTGACCATGTAATGGAAATTAATTAAGTATTTGGCCACGAACCCCCATCAGACAATGGGCTATCCTGTGCCACAGTGCCAGTAGCCTCGGAAACCCAGACGTTTTTATTTCCAGGGAGAAAAAAAAATCTGGGGCCGAGTCAACTTCAATTTGGCATACAGTAGCGCAAATGTTGCTCAGCTGATTTCTGATCGTCTGCACCTTGACGCACACACGTACACTCACACACTCCTCTCTCTCGCTCTAATTAATTGGTCTCATGTCGCGCAGCTGTGCTGCCTATGCCATGAAAAGCATAAGTGAGTTCCAGTCTACAGTGCCAGAGACTCCTCGATACAATATTTGTGGAGTTAAAATGTTTCAAAATTATTATTTTTTGCTGCATCCCTTTCCCATATTTTCACTATAAAGGTTTGTTTTTGAGTGGTGCAACCACTCCTATAGACCATTTGCAGACCTCGGCCATGTTTACACCAGTTTTGGAAGCACTCGTTTTCAGTAAAGCAATGTCCCGCTGCCTCTTGCATTATGTGCTAATTCAAAACAGGTGGTACACAGGACAGTTGAGTAATATCTAACGAGCACTTCCAAACTCCAGCACTTAGGAAAATAATCATCTGCAAAGACACAAAGTAGCTCATAACATGTCTACAGTGGATTTTTATGAAACAAACACTTTGAGGATAGAAAGAGAATAATTCAAGCTTTCTGTACAGCTGCAATGTTGGCGAGTTTGACGTTGTTTAATACAATCAGACAGGACTTTTCCCTTTGGATGAATGGGCTGCCAATGGAAGTTGCACCTAGGTAGCACCTTGCCATTAACTTATATGGTAAGATCAGATGGCTGCGGTCTGCATATGGAGAATAGACTAATAGCTATGTATGTGGCTGTGTCCCTGTCCCTGGGCCCTGGGACACAGCCCCCAAATAGCACGAGAATAGCGCAATATAGTTTGTTCACCAAGTGTCACTGTTGCACAGCCTAACACACAGACACACACAGGCCAGGGAGGAGGGCTTGTACAGTACAGTACAGTACAGTACAGTACAGTACAGTACAGTACAGTACAGTACAGTACAGTACAGTACAGTACAGGTCTGATTTTTATTTTATTTTAGATCTGTCACTTATATTTGTACCAGTATGCCCAGCTGAATCCATGTGGTCTTGCTGGGGCTGAGTTGGCCGGACTTGGGGATCCAGAAGCAGGCTGAGCATTCTGATCCATGTGCAAAAGAGACGTACGTACGAAACTTCAGAGGGAACCTGGATGTCTTTCGCCCCTATACGCCAGGACTGCTACGTATGTATGTATGTACGTACTACGTACGATTATGTTCGTACTACGTATGTATGTAATACTGTATGTACTGAGTTGTAGCGTGTGCACAAGAAGACAGCAATAGAAATGTCATTGTTACTGACCGTGTCGAAAGCCTGCCACGTTAAACACAGGCTTTCTTTCTTTAGGCACTTCAAGAAACTGTTTGTTTTTGCCTCTTTTTTTTAATAGACTAATTTGCACTGATAATGTTTCCATTTTCTGTATAGAATTTGTAACTTTGTTCATTGTTTTCTACCTGGACTAATATAATAAAAAGATACTAGTTTGTAGCAGTGGAGTTTGACTGAGATTGTTTTGTGTCATATTCAGTAAGTTGTTCTCAACCTTGTGTCAAGAACCCCCCAAAATTGATACAATGCTAATTACAAATTATGTTAAAAATATTACTTAAAGACATCAGAGTGCATAGTGCAGGCAGAGAGAGGGAGCGCAAGCTGAGCAATTCTCGTGGCACACTTTTATGCGTTGCATTGCTTATTTCTCACCACCAATGTTTTCAAATACATATTTTAATGTACTGTTTTTTTGAGTGGCGCTCCAAGGAACAGCAATGTCTGTGACTCTGTGTCCGCCTATGTGACGTTAATGAGCACGAGTATGTACCAGTAGGGGCCAGTAGGGGCGCCAGAAACGGAGAGAAAGTGCTGCACTGTTGAGAGAGAGAGAGAGAGAGAGAGAGGGGAGTTGCACCACTCGGTTCACACGGGTGTGATTTTTGTTTACAAAGCGAGTAATGCACCATCCCAGTAGTCTGGCTTCCAGCCTGATTCGCTGCCTTCCGCGGATTTGTAAATGTCACTTTGTGAAGTGACATTTACAAATCCGCGGAACCAGTGTTGATTTCGTCGACTACCTTTTTTCACTGACAAACTAAATGGAAACTAAAGCTACGATGACTAAAACTGAGACTAAATATACTGTCGATTTCGTCAACAAATAAAAAACTACACTGAAATGTTAGGAAGGGATTTTTACACACTCTGAAAATAGCAGATCTACAAACTCACAAAGCGTTGCAGAGCGACACGTTGTGAGCTTGTTGATCAGCTATTGTGTAAAAACAGCCATTACGACGGCATCAAGGCCCGCCAAAATACATTTCAGTCGACTAAATCAACTGCAGATTTAGTCGACTAAAATGTTGTGATATTTAGTCGACTAAAAATAGACTTACACTAAAACATTCCTGGTGACAAAAATGTGACTCAAACTAAATGAAAACATTTCAAGAGACTAAGAGTAAAACTAATTTAAAATTTGCTGCCAAAAACACAGGCTGGAACCCAGCCAATTTTGAGGTATTTGTACTTTACTTTACTTTTACACCACTACAATTATTTGAAAACTTTAGTTACTAGTTACTTTGGAGATTTTAATTTTGATTCGAAAACATACATTAACCACTTCAACCCTATACATTTCGGCCATTTGAAAATAGCAGATCGACAAGCTCACAATGCATTTTACTACGAGTAAAAGTACTTTTGTAGTTTTACTCAAGTACATTTTCAATTCCGTACTTTTACTTGTAAAGAAGTACTTCTAAATTGCAGTAGTAAAACAATTGAGTGCTTTTTCCCACCACCGACCGTACCTGCTTGTTCATGAGGATGTAGATGAGCGGGTTGAACACCGTGCTGCTCTTGGCCAGTATGGAGGGCACCACGCTGGCCACGGGCGTGACCAGGCCCGGCCGGCCGAACGTGGCCATCATGGCCACCACGCCGTAGGGCATCCAGCACAGCAGGTAGCACGCCACCGTGGACAGCACCATGAACAGGATGTGGAACTCCCGCCTGCGGGCCGCCGTCCGACGGACGCGCCCCATCTGCGCAGAAGATCGGAAAAGTACAAGAAGAATAAATGTCAAATGCCAGCAGTGGGAGTGCACCGGCGATGGAGACACACCATGGTACCCCAACTTTCAGCAGCTGTCAAAGATTCCCCTAGGGTGGTTGAATATAAACCAATATGGGATATGTTAGTAGACACCTTTACAAACACATTGGTGAAGAAAATTCTTGGTAAGAAATGTATTCCCAGGTTTTATTAATATCCCCTGACTATGTGGTTTAGGAGATAAGCCTGGGGTTTATGAACTGAAAATGAGAGTTCAAGACTCCTGAAGAACATTAACTGTCCATCTAATATCTGAAAGGTGGGTTGAGTAAGACGTTCTCCTATATACCTAACACGTCAATGTGGCTCTGGAGATAAACTTGAGATTTATAAAGCAAAGGTGCCGTGTTCAAGCCTCACATTTTCACTGTCCATCTAAATTCTGAAAGGTGGGTAAAGTAATAGTTCTCAACTGCAACAGTCATGACGGCGTGGTTTAGGCGATAAGCCTGGGCATTACAAACCAAAGGTTCACGGTTCGAACCTCACATTTTCTCTGTCTATGTTCGAAATTCTGGCTTAAGTATTACTTTCCCGATTGTAAAATCCATGCCAGAGTGGCTCAATACATAAATACAGGGTTCTAAAGACCAACAGTCATAGGTTCAAACCTCAAACAAAACCAAAATACACACAAAAAGAAATAATTTGAAAACAAAAAGAGTAAAAATATAATTGAACAGCGAACCAGCAGATGATAAGCTGTAGCTGGCTACAGACAAATCCATGGAGCAGTGCCCAGTCGGCCAGGTGTAGCTAATCAGTGCTGCTGGTACACCGCCCGCCAGCTAGGGCACCCCTCTGTGGATTAATTATATAACCTTATTGCAAAGGGCCCTGCTAGCTCTCCCTCAGGCTGTTACCTGAGTCAACCCAAGACTAGACTGGAACCTGCACCTATGCTTTCTATGGCATATGCAGCTCCCGGCAGGATCCGCCAGGAGAAACTAGATGCAGCTGCATGACATAATTAATTAATTAGAGCGTGTTTGTGTGTGTGTGTGTGTGTGTGTGTGTGTGTGTGTGTGTGCGCGTATGTGCGTCAATTTAACAAAGGTGCAGACGGCCCCAGACTGGGTTTCCGAGGCTAACCCAAGACTAACTGAACTCTGCAGGCTCCCATTGTGAGCCAATCCATACCTGTTTGACGGCGCACATCAGGCGTCCGTAGCAGTACACCATGGTCAGCACGGGGATGCCCAGGCAGAAGATGAACAGGCAGATGATGTAGGAGTGGGAATGGGCCGTCCGCTCTGTCCAGGTGACCGAGCAGCTGGTGCCCGCTCCCTCCAGGCCGTAGCTGCTCCAGCCCAGCAGGGGGGGCACCGTCCAGAAAAGGGAGTATAGCCAGGCGCCGGCCACCGCCACCAGGGGCTTGCGGAAGTCCGGCGCCCGCTTGTTGTACACGGTCAGCGTGCTGTAGCGGTCGTAGGACAGCACGGCCAGCGAGACCAGAGAAACGATACCTGGGGAGGGGAGATGTATTCGATTTTAGCCCCCCACAAAAATGAGAAAAAAATGTAATAAACGTAACAATTTAATACATTGGCTCATTGAAAGACGGCACCCGAGTTCTCCTCCCATCCACTTGCATTAAGTTGCTCTAAAGCTCATGAGGTGCATGAGTGCATTCTGGGATGGATTGGGCCCAAACACATGAATGCGCTGCCGTTGACTATCATTGCACGCGTTCACGTATGAAACGGCGTTCACGTGTCATCGTGAACGTGCACAATGATGGTCAACGGACCAGCTTGTTCATGTGTTTGGGCCCACGCTGCAATACCTAATTCAGCCACTATGTCCATTTCGCCTCAGGGTTTCCTCCGGGTGCCGTCTCTATTCATATATACTCTAAGGTTTTTTTATATATATATATATATATATATATATATATATATATTAATATACGCACGCACGCACACGCACGCACTTCTCAAAAGAAGAAGCACAGCCCACAACGTTGCAGTTGGGGGTATCTTGGTTTCATCCTGTACTCTTTGATTTGAGTATTTTACCCTTTATTTCAGCCTTCTGAACATTTAGTATTTGCCAAATTAAAAGCTGATTTTGAGCCTCTTTACAGCACCTGCCCTCCAGCCCACACTAGAGCACACAATTAACAAGGACGGGAATTGACATTGACGTCTTCTTTATTTTGACTACACTGCCAAGTGGCGCGTTGTCCGAGGATTAAAGCACAAGATCATCCCTCTTGATGTTAATATAATCTAATGAGTGTAATGAAGGATGACATCCCCCTGGTACTTTAATCTTGGTGGGAACACCAGATGTGCAAAGATCTGAGAAGCAGTTGTGGAAGAAGTAGTCAGATCATTTTTGTTTTTGTTTTACTTGAGTACAAGAAGCAATATCACAATATAAGAATTCCACTGTTACAGTTCCAAAACTATTGCTGTCAAAATATTTGCACCAAAGAAACATAACTTTTTTTCAAAATGTGTTTTTTCAAAAATAGCAAATATAGGAAAGTATAGGGCTAGGCCAACAAGCTGAGCTATTAGATTGGGTGTTTTTTGATTGGACGAAGTGTAAAGCTATAAGTGCCATGTTACAGTATGTATTTTGCATTATTAATCTAAATCTGCAAAGTAAACCAAAAATATGTCAAATTGTAGATGAGTAAAAATTTACACAACTCACCCCTGACATGTACTGGAGTAGAGTACAAGTTTAGGAAAGTGTTGGAAAATACTCACATAAAAGAAAGTAATAGTACCTCAAAACTGCAGGCTTTCTAGTCCTGTAAAGTTGCAATGGGAAAATGGAAGCCATCGTTCTCACGATAATAAAAATCTACAAATGGCTTCTAAACAGTTCTGTATGTTACTATAATAGCTGATGGGCTTTTTGTGTATGTGTTTCTTTTCCTGTAAGTTACCACCCTACTTGATACTACAGCGTCGTCGCACAAAATCAAAAGTATAGCAGATCCACAAGCTCGAAAAGGCGGCACGTAAAGCCCATTTTGTTTTATTTTATTTTATTCTAATCAGTTTTGGCTGAGGTTTCCACCCGACAGAGACAATGTATAGATAAAGGGCTCCATCTTGTGCCACCCTTATCCCATATCCCTAAACTTATTTGCCATTTTTTACTATTTTGAAAAACATACAAAAAAATAGTACAACTAGCCGATCTACATCGTGACGTTGTGAGCTTGTAGATCGGCTATTAAAAAAAGAAGGCAAATAAGGTTAGGGATAAGGGTTAAGGGGTGGCGCGAGATATAGCCCAAAGTCTATAAAATGACACAAATGCTTCCCCGTTCTTAATACAACGTGAACCCCCCCCCCACTCCAGAGGGAAACCTAGGGGTTAACCCCCAGAACCTAGGAAACCTAGGGGTTAACCACCTAGCAGGCTGCTACTGTGCAGTACAGTGTGTCCATGCAAATCCATACGGTTCGTTGCATCTGTAGTACGACTTCAAAGCTAACGTGTGAGATGAAGTAAGATGAAGTGTGAGCATCCATGCGGATGAACTAGCAATATTCTGTAACAGTGTGGCACCACGCACGTCCAAGCCCACGCATGGAGGCAGGGAGAGCAAGAGACGGAGAGGTAGGGAATCAGGGATGGAGAGATGACAGCTTCTGTGCTGCTGAAAGAGACACATGCAATGGCATGATGCTGTATAGGTAATCTGACTCTGACTGTTAACACATTAAGACCGAAGGCTGTCTTCTAAATTAACCGTTTTCAGAAAAACCTCAGTGGTTCTCAAACTTTTTCATGTCAAGGAGCTCCATAATTATATTTATTTGGCTGCCGATCCCCTTCTGGAAATCTTTGGTTCCAGGAACACCCCCAGAAGTCCAAGCTCATATCGGGCACCGAGTTCCACGTAAGAGCTTGTAGATCTTCCGTAATTTTCAGGCACAGATGCGTTCCAGATCTTAACTGGTTAATTAAAAGGTTGTTAGGCTGTTAGTTAATAACTACAACAAGACTACCACTGATTCCAAGGGTGAGATCCCAGATGCCTTTCTGATTAACCCATGAGGGTTACAATTTGCACACGCTCATAATATACATAACATAAATGGCTTGAAGGGGGACTTTTTAATATCCACCTCCCTAACGTATATTATGCTGGTCGACTTTCTGTATTGTTGTGGCGGTGCGTGCGACGTGCGTGTGTGCGTGCATGCATGGACAAGTTTTCATTAGTGTGCATTATGTTTTAAAGAGAAATAAAATCTCACTACTGAAAATGTTTGTATAACCACATCCTAATGTGCAATTTGTGATGTTTTAGTAGCGTTGCTCCTCCTGTCAACCAGGTGAAGAAATCACAGATTGAGGCTTTAACCTTTGCTTTCATTCTTTTTTGTTTATATATTTTTTGTCCCTAATCCCTATAGTTTGACCACTTCAAATGCTCCAATCTCATGTTCTCCCCGTGTCCCCTAGGGTAGGTACCCTCACAAAAAAGCAGTAATCCTGGTCTCTAAACTACCTCCCCCTGACCAGCCGGGGCGTCTGATGGAGGGGAAATAACGTGGTCGGGAAATAACTGGTCGGAATAATGTGTTCCTTCCACGCGCTACGTCCGACCGGGGAAAATCTCCCCTGTCAGGTGAAAAGAAGCAGCTTGGACTCATCATGCATAGAAGGAAGCATGAAGTCAGCCCCCCCCCCCCCAGGTTGGCAGAGGAAGTGTAGCGCCCCGGATTACATTAGAAATTTGACACTGGGTGAAAAAGTGGGTTGCAAAATCGTGGGATAAAAAAATGCTCCAATCTCAAAATAATAATAACCAACAATAGCCGCACTGGGAGTGAGAGCTTGCGCAACATGCTTCCATTGCTTGCACAACACGCTTCAATAGCACGCACACCATGCTTCCATATAGAAGACATGCATGTGTGTGTGTGTGTGTGTGTGTGGGGGGGGGGGGGTAGGCAGACAGGTGGGGACCACACTTGACGAGGGATTAAGCTGTTGTCATGGGAAGTGTCATCATTATGTCTGTGTGTGTGTGTGTGTGTGTGTGTGTGTGTGTGTGTGTGTGTGTGTGTGTGTGTGTGTGTGTGTGTGTGTGTGTGTGTGGAAGAGCGGTACATGCCATATGTTACACTCCCCTCTGCTCTTAACCACACTAATGGGCAGCTCATTAACATGCCACATGTGTGTGTTTACAGAAACACCCAGGGGAAACATGTCTGGTGGAATCATGTCACAAACACGTTCATTTTTCATAATTTTCCATCAGTGGTTCTCAAACATTTTCAGGTTGAAGAACCCCCAAACAAAACTAATAATCAACACAAAACTAAAAGAAACTCAAACTAAACTAATAAGCAAAAAAAAAACTGAAACAACAAATCAAAATAAATGCTTTTCAAAGCAAACTTATATCATACAACCTCTAATCATTAGGGTTCATTATGACAACAAATGAGATTTAGGTTGGAACTACTTTATTCTGCACTCGCATTTAATATTTCAATGAGCGGTGTTTAGTGACCTTCATAATGTCACTTAAATGCATCCCGATTACAAAACAGTAAATCTAAAAGGTCATCTAAACTCAAAAAGGTTAGGTGTATGGTTATCAGAGGCATCTTCCATGCCTTTGTGGCATAAGTATAAAGACAAAGGTATATAAACCAAAAGTGATAGGTTCAAAATTCAAACATGACTCAATATTAAAACTAAAAGAAACAATACAATTGAAGATGTCAAACAACTCCAATTTATGAGTAAAATAATTTTCAACAAAAACCTGGGGTTTATGAATGGAACATCTAGGGTTCGAGTCTCCTGAAGAACATTTTCACTGTCCATTCTTATTTCTGAAAGTTCAGTTATGTAATGTTCTCAACTGCATTTCTCATGCATATGTGGCTGAAGAGTAAAATCCAGAGTTCATTTCTGCGACAGAACATTTTCACTGTCCATCTAAATTCTAAAAGGTGGGTTAAATATAAGTCCCAGATTGTACCTTACAGCCCAGCGTGGCTCAAAAGAAAAATCTGAGGTTTACAACCCAAAGGTTACTGGTTCAAAACTCAAACAAAACTAATAATCAACAAAAAACTCAAACAAAACTAAAAGAAACTCAAACAAAACTAATAATCAACAAAAAACTCAAACTAAACAAAAAACTCAAACTAAACAAAAAGAAACTCAATCAAAACAAAACTAAAAGAAACTCAAACAAAACTAATAATCAACAAAAAACTCAAACAAAACTAAAAGAAACTCAAACAAAACTAACAATCAACAAAAAACTATTCAATATAAAAACTGAAACAACAAATCAAACAAGGTTTCAAGCCTCTTGAATAACATTTTCACTGTCCTTCTGAAAGGTGCAGTGTTTGAACCTCCTAAAGTGTGCATTGTTTTTTAACCTCCTAATGGAACTCCTAAAGAACCTCTATATTCTGAAAGGTGGGTTAAGTCAGACATTCTCAACTGCATCACTTATGCCTGTGTGGCTCATGAGTAAAATCCAGTGTTTGTACACCAAAGGTTGCGAGTTCGAACCTGCCACAGGACATTTTCACTGTCCATTCTTTATTCTGACAGGCTGGTTAAATATAAGTTCCCGATTGTACCTTACATGCCTGTGTGGCGCAGGTGATAAGCCTGGGGTTTATAAACAGAACATTCTGGGTTCAATTCCCCTGAAGAACATTTTCACTGTCCATTCTTTATTCCGACAGGCTGGTTAAATATAAGTTCCCGATTGTACCTTACATGCCTGTGTGGCGCAGGTGATAAGCCTGGGGTTTATAAACAGAACATTCTGGGTTCAAGTCCCCTGAATAAAATTTTCACTGTCCATCTAAATTCTAAAAGGCTGGTTAAATATAAGTTCCCGATTATACCTTACATGCCAGTGTGGCTCAATAGATAAAAACTAGGCTTCATAAACCAAACGTCATAGGTTCAAACCTCAAAGAAAACCAATACTCAACCAAAAGGTCAAACAAAAAGAAAAACCAAAAAAAAAAAATCAAACAAAACAGCTGAAATAAAGTGTCATAAAAAAACTCAAATATCTCAATAAAAACTCAAAATAAACTGGTTCAATCAAATTAATGTGAAAAGTACAAAAATCACTTTGCTTAATATGTACATTTCTTAAGCTCCGCCCCCAGGAGGCAGGCTCATAAAGAAAATCCCGCCGCAGAGGCGGGTTCCCAAAAAAGATCCTCCCCCTCCCACCGGAGCCAAAAGAGGGCGTGAGGAGGGAGGCGGCCTGCCTCGGCACTTTGGCCTTAAAAAGCCAGAAAATGAAGGTTTGCTCTGAGCAAGATTCAAACCCACCACCTTCAGCTTGGGAGACCTATGCTTTCCTCTTGCGCCACTAGGCATTTCACACTAATAAGAATTTGGAGGTTGTATTTAAGGTTGAAGGCAGAGGTGACAGGTCAAGGGATGAAAATCCTTTTCAGACACCTCTACCCCTTGCCAGAATGATTGAATCTAAAGGTGATGATCAGGGTTCATGACGACTCAACTGAGATTTAGGTTATTGTTTAAAACCATCTGTGGGAACATTTTTACTCTGTTTCCCACATTTACTCTTTCATTGAGCAAACAAGATGTTTAGTTTGCCATAATGTAATTACATTGCATACCAGTTATTGTCATCTCTTACTCTTAGTCTTAGTTTTAGATGACAAAAACTTTTGCACTTTTAATCAACCAGAAATATAATTGTTTTGTTTAATACATTACTTTTGCTGTTCTCACTCCAGACTTTATTTAAACAATTAAGTTGGATATAAAGTTTTCAACTAGTTTCTCAAACAGTGCTGTGACCACAGCACTTCTTTGATAAGCTGAATAAAAAATAAAAAATAAACTACTTTAAAGTGAGAACAAATGCACTATAGCCTGTTTATCAAAACCTAAAGTGTTTGTGATTAGTATATTTTTTTTTTACACTTACACATTTTTGTTAAAGAACATTTGCTGTTCTCACTTTAGACTGTTAAACGTCTTTAAAGTTTTCAACTCAAACAGTGCTGTTATGACCACAGCTCATCTTAGAATAGCTTATATAATTTAAAAAGAAATACCACTTTATACACTCATGGCATGCAGCATGTCAATCAAATCAATTATAGGCTGAGCTCCATACTTGTGAACTGCATTCTGTTTTGAGCTAGTGACTCAAGGATACCTTTTTTTAATTGAATCCAACAAATTCCATTTCATGTATTTATTGCAACAAACACCAAACAATTAAATACAAAAACAAACAACAATTTGGGGTAAGAACAGGACTATGGAAATTGTATACATGTGACCATGGCAGAGTAAGAACAGCTCAGTAAATTCAACTTGATGGTATTCCATCTTGGGAATCCATTAAAAGTGCTAAGGTGACCACACTGTTGATGTGTTCCACAATGGCAAGAGTAGACAAGCCTATAAGTAGAACTCTGTTAGAACCACAATATGAAGGTACAGATAAGGCAACATTTCTGCACATTTGGTCATCAACACTGATGTGTAGAGAAGGGAGGCCTGCGAAACATACATTAGGACCACCAAGTCCAAAAAGAATCAATGGCCTAAACTCAAAAAGTGCTAAAGCAATTACAAGCAGTTTCCTACTTTGCTCAGTCAGTGCAAACAAAGAAAGACCAAACAGGAAAGCTAGCATGGCCAGTAGGCTTTATAGGGGAGGGGCTAATCAGTGACTACTTACACCTGGGTAATTGGGGGAAAGGTTAAGTGTATGGTTATCAGAGGCATCTTCCATGCCTTTGTGGCATAAGTATAAAAACAAAGGTATATAAACCAAAAGTGATAGGTTCAAAACTCAAACATGACTCAATATTAAAACTAAAAGAAACAATACCATTGAAGATGTCAAACAACTCCAATTTATGAGTAAAATAATTTTCAACAAAAACGTACTGACTCAAAATTTATGTAATGTTCTCAACTGCATTTCTCATGCATATGTGGCTGAAGAGTAAAATCCAGATTTCATTTCTGCGACAGAACATTTTCACTGTCCATCTAAATTCTAAAAGGTGGGTTAAATATAAGTCCCAGATTGTACCTTACAGCCCAGCGTGGCTCAAAGGATAAATCTGAGGTTTACAACCCAAAGGTGACTGGTTCAATACTCAAACAAAACTAATAATCAACAAAAAACTCAAACAAAACAAAAAGAAACTCAAACAAAACTAATAATCAACAAAAAACTCAAACAAAACAAAAAGAAACTCAAACAAAACTAATAATCAACAAAAAACTCAAACAAAACTAAAAGAAACTCAATCAAAACTAATACTCAAACAAAACTAAAAGAAACTCAAACAAAACTAACAATCAACAAAAAACTCAAAAAATATTCAATATAAAAACTGAACAACAAATCAAACAATTAGAGGTTCAAGCCTCTTGAATAACATTTTCACTGTCCTTCTGAAAGGTGCAGTGTTTGAACCTCCTAAAGTGTGCATTGTTTTTTAACCTCCTAATGGAACTCCTAAAGAACCTCTATATTCTGAAAGGTGGGTTAAGTCAGACATTCTCAACTGCATCACTTATGCCTGTGTGGCTCATGAGTAAAATCCAGTGTTTGTACACCAAAGGTTGCGAGTTCGAACCTGCCACAGGACATTTTCACTGTCCATTCTTTATTCTGACAGGCTGGTTAAATATAAGTTCCCGATTGTACCTTACATGCCTGTGTGGCGCAGGTGATAAGCCTGGGGTTTATAAACAGAACATTCTGGGTTCAATTCCCCTGAAGAACATTTTCACTGTCCATTCTTTATTCTGACAGGCTGGTTAAATATAAGTTCCCGATTGTACCTTACATGCCTGTGTGGCGCAGGTGATAAGCCTGGGGTTTATAAACAGAACATTCTGGGTTCAAGTCCCCTGAATAACATTTTCACTGTCCATCTAAATTCTAAAAGGCTGGTTAAATATAAGTTCCCGATTATACCTTACATGCCAGTGTGGCTCAATAGATAAAAACTAGGCTTCATAAACCAAACGTCATAGGTTCAAACCTCAAAGAAAACCAATACTCAACCAAAAGGTCAAACAAAAAGAAAAACCAAAAAAAAAAAATCAAACAAAACAGCTGAAATAAAGTGTCATAAAAAAACTCAAATATCTCAATAAAAACTCAAAATAAACTGGTTCAATCAAATTAATGTGAAAAGTACAAAAATCACTTTGCTTAATATGTACATTTCTTAAGCTCCGCCCCCAGGAGGCAGGCTCATAAAGAAAATCCCGCCGCAGAGGCGGGTTCCCAAAAAAGATCCTCCCCCTCCCACCGGAGCCAAAAGAGGGCGTGAGGAGGGAGGCGGCCTGCCTCGGCACTTTGGCCTTAAAAAGCCAGAAAATGAAGGTTTGCTCTGAGCAAGATTCAAACCCACCACCTTCAGCTTGGGAGACCTATGCTTTCCTCTAGCGCCACTAGGCATTTCACACTAATAAGAATTTGGAGGTTGTATTTAAGGTTGAAGGCAGAGGTGACAGGTCAAGGGATGAAAATCCTTTTCAGACACCTCTACCCCTTGCCAGAATGATTGAATCTAAAGGTGATGATCAGGGTTCATGACGACTCAACTGAGATTTAGGTTATTGTTTAAAACCATCTGTGGGAACATTTTTACTCTGTTTCCCACATTTACTCTTTCATTGAGCAAACAAGATGTTTAGTTTGCCATAATGTAATTACATTGCATACCAGTTATTGTCATCTCTTACTCTTAGTCTTAGTTTTAGATGACAAAAACTTTTGCACTTTTAATCAACCAGAAATATAATTGTTTTGTTTAATACATTACTTTTGCTGTTCTCACTCCAGACTTTATTTAAACAATTAAGTTGGATATAAAGTTTTCAACTAGTTTCTCAAACAGTGCTGTGACCACAGCACTTCTTTGATAAGCTGAATAAAAAATAAAAAATAAACTACTTTAAAGTGAGAACAAATGCACTATAGCCTGTTTATCAAAACCTAAAGTGTTTGTGATTAGTATATTTTTTTTTTACACTTACACATTTTTGTTAAAGAACATTTGCTGTTCTCACTTTAGACTGTTAAACGTCTTTAAAGTTTTCAACTCAAACAGTGCTGTTATGACCACAGCTCATCTTAGAATAGCTTATATAATTTAAAAAGAAATACCACTTTATACACTCATGGCATGCAGCATGTCAATCAAATCAATTATAGGCTGAGCTCCATACTTGTGAACTGCATTCTGTTTTGAGCTAGTGACTCAAGGATACCTTTTTTAAATTGAATCCAACAAATTCCATTTCATGTATTTATTGCAACAAACACCAAACAATTAAATACAAAAACAAACAACAATTTGGGGTAAGAACAGGACTATGGAAATTGTATACATGTGACCATGGCAGAGTAAGAACAGCTCAGTAAATTCAACTTGATGGTATTCCATCTTGGGAATCCATTAAAAGTGCTAAGGTGACCACACTGTTGATGTGTTCCACAATGGCAAGAGTAGACAAGCCTATAAGTAGAACTCTGTTAGAACCACAATATGAAGGTACAGATAAGGCAACATTTCTGCACATTTGGTCATCAACACTGATGTGTAGAGAAGGGAGGCCTGCGAAACATACATTAGGACCACCAAGTCCAAAAAGAATCAATGGCCTAAACTCAAAAAGTGCTAAAGCAATTACAAGCAGTTTCCTACTTTGCTCAGTCAGTGCAAACAAAGAAAGACCAAACAGGAAAGCTAGCATGGCCAGTAGGCTTTATAGGGGAGGGGCTAATCAGTGACTACTTACACCTGGGTAATTGGGGGAAAGGTTAAGTGTATGGTTATCAGAGGCATCTTCCATGCCTTTGTGGCATAAGTATAAAAACAAAGGTATATAAACCAAAAGTGATAGGTTCAAAACTCAAACATGACTCAATATTAAAACTAAAAGAAACAATACCATTGAAGATGTCAAACAACTCCAATTTATGAGTAAAATAATTTTCAACAAAAACGTACCGACTCAAAATTTATGTAATGTTCTCAACTGCATTTCTCATGCATATGTGGCTGAAGAGTAAAATCCAGATTTCATTTCTGCGACAGAACATTTTCACTGTCCATCTAAATTCTAAAAGGTGGGTTAAATATAAGTCCCAGATTGTACCTTACAGCCCAGCGTGGCTCAAAGGATAAATCTGAGGTTTACAACCCAAAGGTGACTGGTTCAATACTCAAACAAAACTAATAATCAACAAAAAACTCAAACAAAACAAAAAGAAACTCAAACAAAACTAATAATCAACAAAAAACTCAAACAAAACAAAAAGAAACTCAAACAAAACTAATAATCAACAAAAAACTCAAACAAAACTAAAAGAAACTCAATCAAAACTAATACTCAAACAAAACTAAAAGAAACTCAAACAAAACTAACAATCAACAAAAAACTCAAAAAATATTCAATATAAAAACTGAACAACAAATCAAACAATTAGAGGTTCAAGCCTCTTGAATAACATTTTCACTGTCCTTCTGAAAGGTGCAGTGTTTGAACCTCCTAAAGTGTGCATTGTTTTTTAACCTCCTAATGGAACTCCTAAAGAACCTCTATATTCTGAAAGGTGGGTTAAGTCAGACATTCTCAACTGCATCACTTATGCCTGTGTGGCTCATGAGTAAAATCCAGTGTTTGTACACCAAAGGTTGCGAGTTCGAACCTGCCACAGGACATTTTCACTGTCCATTCTTTATTCTGACAGGCTGGTTAAATATAAGTTCCCGATTGTACCTTACATGCCTGTGTGGCGCAGGTGATAAGCCTGGGGTTTATAAACAGAACATTCTGGGTTCAATTCCCCTGAAGAACATTTTCACTGTCCATTCTTTATTCTGACAGGCTGGTTAAATATAAGTTCCCGATTGTACCTTACATGCCTGTGTGGCGCAGGTGATAAGCCTGGGGTTTATAAACAGAACATTCTGGGTTCAAGTCCCCTGAATAACATTTTCACTGTCCATCTAAATTCTAAAAGGCTGGTTAAATATAAGTTCCCGATTATACCTTACATGCCAGTGTGGCTCAATAGATAAAAACTAGGCTTCATAAACCAAACGTCATAGGTTCAAACCTCAAAGAAAACCAATACTCAACCAAAAGGTCAAACAAAAAGAAAAACCAAAAAAAAAAAAATCAAACAAAACAGCTGAAATAAAGTGTCATAAAAAAACTCAAATATCTCAATAAAAACTCAAAATAAACTGGTTCAATCAAATTAATGTGAAAAGTACAAAAATCACTTTGCTTAATATGTACATTTCTTAAGCTCCGCCCCCAGGAGGCAGGCTCATAAAGAAAATCCCGCCCCAGAGGCGGGTTCCCAAAAAAGATCCTCCCCCTCCCACCGGAGCCAAAAGAGGGCGTGAGGAGGGAGGCGGCCTGCCTCGGCACTTTGGCCTTAAAAAGCCAGAAAATGAAGGTTTGCTCTGAGCAAGATTCAAACCCACCACCTTCAGCTTGGGAGACCTATGCTTTCCTCTTGCGCCACTAGGCATTTCACACTAATAAGAATTTGGAGGTTGTATTTAAGGTTGAAGGCAGAGGTGACAGGTCAAGGGATGAAAATCCTTTTCAGACACCTCTACCCCTTGCCAGAAAATCTAAAGGTGATGATCAGGGTTCATGACGACTCAACTGAGATTTAGGTTATTGTTTAAAACCATCTGTGGGAAAATTTTTACTCTGTTTCCCACATTTACTCTTTCATTGAGCAAACAAGATGTTTAGTTTGCCATAATGTAATTACATTGCATACCAGTTATTGTCATCTCTTACTCTTAGTCTTAGTTTTATATGACAAAAACTTTTGCACTTTTAATCAACCAGAAATATAATTGTTTTGTTTAATACATTACTTTTGCTGTTCTCACTCCAGACTTTATTTAAACAATTAAGTTGGATATAAAGTTTTCAACTAGTTTCTCAAACAGTGCTGTGACCACAGCACTTCTTTGATAAGCTGAATAAAAAATAAAAAATAAACTACTTTAAAGTGAGAACAAATGCACTATAGCCTGTTTATCAAAACCTAAAGTGTTTGTGATTAGTATATATTTTTTTTACACTTACACATTTTTGTTAAAGAACATTTGCTGTTCTCACTTTAGACTGTTAAACGTCTTTAAAGTTTTCAACTCAAACAGTGCTGTTATGACCACAGCTCATCTTAGAATAGCTTATATAATTTAAAAAGAAATACCACTTTATACACTCATGGCATGCAGCATGTCAATCAAATCAATTATAGGCTGAGCTCCATACTTGTGAACTGCATTCTGTTTTGAGCTAGTGACTCAAGGATACCTTTTTTAAATTGAATCCAACAAATTCCATTTCATGTATTTATTGCAACAAACACCAAACAATTAAATACAAAAACAAACAACAATTTGGGGTAAGAACAGGACTATGGAAATTGTATACATGTGACCATGGCAGAGTAAGAACAGCTCAGTAAATTCAACTTGATGGTATTCCATCTTGGGAATCCATTAAAAGTGCTAAGGTGACCACACTGTTGATGTGTTCCACAATGGCAAGAGTAGACAAGCCTATAAGTAGAACTCTGTTAGAACCACAATATGAAGGTACAGATAAGGCAACATTTCTGCACATTTGGTCATCAACACTGATGTGTAGAGAAGGGAGGCCTGCGAAACATACATTAGGACCACCAAGTCCAAAAAGAATCAATGGCCTAAACTCAAAAAGTGCTAAAGCAATTACAAGCAGTTTCCTACTTTGCTCAGTCAGTGCAAACAAAGAAAGACCAAACAGGAAAGCTAGCATGGCCAGTAGGCTTTATAGGGGAGGGGCTAATCAGTGACTACTTACACCTGGGTAATTGGGGGAAAGGTTAAGTGTATGGTTATCAGAGGCATCTTCCATGCCTTTGTGGCATAAGTATAAAAACAAAGGTATATAAACCAAAAGTGATAGGTTCAAAACTCAAACATGACTCAATATTAAAACTAAAAGAAACAATACCATTGAAGATGTCAAACAACTCCAATTTATGAGTAAAATAATTTTCAACAAAAACGTACTGACTCAAAATTTATGTAATGTTCTCAACTGCATTTCTCATGCATATGTGGCTGAAGAGTAAAATCCAGATTTCATTTCTGCGACAGAACATTTTCACTGTCCATCTAAATTCTAAAAGGTGGGTTAAATATAAGTCCCAGATTGTACCTTACAGCCCAGCGTGGCTCAAAGGATAAATCTGAGGTTTACAACCCAAAGGTGACTGGTTCAATACTCAAACAAAACTAATAATCAACAAAAAACTCAAACAAAACAAAAAGAAACTCAAACAAAACTAATAATCAACAAAAAACTCAAACAAAACAAAAAGAAACTCAAACAAAACTAATAATCAACAAAAAACTCAAACAAAACTAAAAGAAACTCAATCAAAACTAATACTCAAACAAAACTAAAAGAAACTCAAACAAAACTAACAATCAACAAAAAACTCAAAAAATATTCAATATAAAAACTGAACAACAAATCAAACAATTAGAGGTTCAAGCCTCTTGAATAACATTTTCACTGTCCTTCTGAAAGGTGCAGTGTTTGAACCTCCTAAAGTGTGCATTGTTTTTTAACCTCCTAATGGAACTCCTAAAGAACCTCTATATTCTGAAAGGTGGGTTAAGTCAGACATTCTCAACTGCATCACTTATGCCTGTGTGGCTCATGAGTAAAATCCAGTGTTTGTACACCAAAGGTTGCGAGTTCGAACCTGCCACAGGACATTTTCACTGTCCATTCTTTATTCTGACAGGCTGGTTAAATATAAGTTCCCGATTGTACCTTACATGCCTGTGTGGCGCAGGTGATAAGCCTGGGGTTTATAAACAGAACATTCTGGGTTCAATTCCCCTGAAGAACATTTTCACTGTCCATTCTTTATTCTGACAGGCTGGTTAAATATAAGTTCCCGATTGTACCTTACATGCCTGTGTGGCGCAGGTGATAAGCCTGGGGTTTATAAACAGAACATTCTGGGTTCAAGTCCCCTGAATAACATTTTCACTGTCCATCTAAATTCTAAAAGGCTGGTTAAATATAAGTTCCCGATTATACCTTACATGCCAGTGTGGCTCAATAGATAAAAACTAGGCTTCATAAACCAAACGTCATAGGTTCAAACCTCAAAGAAAACCAATACTCAACCAAAAGGTCAAACAAAAAGAAAAACCAAAAAAAAAAAAATCAAACAAAACAGCTGAAATAAAGTGTCATAAAAAAACTCAAATATCTCAATAAAAACTCAAAATAAACTGGTTCAATCAAATTAATGTGAAAAGTACAAAAATCACTTTGCTTAATATGTACATTTCTTAAGCTCCGCCCCCAGGAGGCAGGCTCATAAAGAAAATCCCGCCCCAGAGGCGGGTTCCCAAAAAAGATCCTCCCCCTCCCACCGGAGCCAAAAGAGGGCGTGAGGAGGGAGGCGGCCTGCCTCGGCACTTTGGCCTTAAAAAGCCAGAAAATGAAGGTTTGCTCTGAGCAAGATTCAAACCCACCACCTTCAGCTTGGGAGACCTATGCTTTCCTCTTGCGCCACTAGGCATTTCACACTAATAAGAATTTGGAGGTTGTATTTAAGGTTGAAGGCAGAGGTGACAGGTCAAGGGATGAAAATCCTTTTCAGACACCTCTACCCCTTGCCAGAAAATCTAAAGGTGATGATCAGGGTTCATGACGACTCAACTGAGATTTAGGTTATTGTTTAAAACCATCTGTGGGAAAATTTTTACTCTGTTTCCCACATTTACTCTTTCATTGAGCAAACAAGATGTTTAGTTTGCCATAATGTAATTACATTGCATACCAGTTATTGTCATCTCTTACTCTTAGTCTTAGTTTTATATGACAAAAACTTTTGCACTTTTAATCAACCAGAAATATAATTGTTTTGTTTAATACATTACTTTTGCTGTTCTCACTCCAGACTTTATTTAAACAATTAAGTTGGATATAAAGTTTTCAACTAGTTTCTCAAACAGTGCTGTGACCACAGCACTTCTTTGATAAGCTGAATAAAAAATAAAAAATAAACTACTTTAAAGTGAGAACAAATGCACTATAGCCTGTTTATCAAAACCTAAAGTGTTTGTGATTAGTATATATTTTTTTTACACTTACACATTTTTGTTAAAGAACATTTGCTGTTCTCACTTTAGACTGTTAAACGTCTTTAAAGTTTTCAACTCAAACAGTGCTGTTATGACCACAGCTCATCTTAGAATAGCTTATATAATTTAAAAAGAAATACCACTTTATACACTCATGGCATGCAGCATGTCAATCAAATCAATTATAGGCTGAGCTCCATACTTGTGAACTGCATTCTGTTTTGAGCTAGTGACTCAAGGATACCTTTTTTAAATTGAATCCAACAAATTCCATTTCATGTATTTATTGCAACAAACACCAAACAATTAAATACAAAAACAAACAACAATTTGGGGTAAGAACAGGACTATGGAAATTGTATACATGTGACCATGGCAGAGTAAGAACAGCTCAGTAAATTCAACTTGATGGTATTCCATCTTGGGAATCCATTAAAAGTGCTAAGGTGACCACACTGTTGATGTGTTCCACAATGGCAAGAGTAGACAAGCCTATAAGTAGAACTCTGTTAGAACCACAATATGAAGGTACAGATAAGGCAACATTTCTGCACATTTGGTCATCAACACTGATGTGTAGAGAAGGGAGGCCTGCGAAACATACATTAGGACCACCAAGTCCAAAAAGAATCAATGGCCTAAACTCAAAAAGTGCTAAAGCAATTACAAGCAGTTTCCTACTTTGCTCAGTCAGTGCAAACAAAGAAAGACCAAACAGGAAAGCTAGCATGGCCAGTAGGCTTTATAGGGGAGGGGCTAATCAGTGACTACTTACACCTGGGTAATTGGGGGAAAGGTTAAGTGTATGGTTATCAGAGGCATCTTCCATGCCTTTGTGGCATAAGTATAAAAACAAAGGTATATAAACCAAAAGTGATAGGTTCAAAACTCAAACATGACTCAATATTAAAACTAAAAGAAACAATACCATTGAAGATGTCAAACAACTCCAATTTATGAGTAAAATAATTTTCAACAAAAACGTACTGACTCAAAATTTATGTAATGTTCTCAACTGCATTTCTCATGCATATGTGGCTGAAGAGTAAAATCCAGATTTCATTTCTGCGACAGAACATTTTCACTGTCCATCTAAATTCTAAAAGGTGGGTTAAATATAAGTCCCAGATTGTACCTTACAGCCCAGCGTGGCTCAAAGGATAAATCTGAGGTTTACAACCCAAAGGTGACTGGTTCAATACTCAAACAAAACTAATAATCAACAAAAAACTCAAACAAAACAAAAAGAAACTCAAACAAAACTAATAATCAACAAAAAACTCAAACAAAACAAAAAGAAACTCAAACAAAACTAATAATCAACAAAAAACTCAAACAAAACTAAAAGAAACTCAATCAAAACTAATACTCAAACAAAACTAAAAGAAACTCAAACAAAACTAACAATCAACAAAAAACTCAAAAAATATTCAATATAAAAACTGAACAACAAATCAAACAATTAGAGGTTCAAGCCTCTTGAATAACATTTTCACTGTCCTTCTGAAAGGTGCAGTGTTTGAACCTCCTAAAGTGTGCATTGTTTTTTAACCTCCTAATGGAACTCCTAAAGAACCTCTATATTCTGAAAGGTGGGTTAAGTCAGACATTCTCAACTGCATCACTTATGCCTGTGTGGCTCATGAGTAAAATCCAGTGTTTGTACACCAAAGGTTGCGAGTTCGAACCTGCCACAGGACATTTTCACTGTCCATTCTTTATTCTGACAGGCTGGTTAAATATAAGTTCCCGATTGTACCTTACATGCCTGTGTGGCGCAGGTGATAAGCCTGGGGTTTATAAACAGAACATTCTGGGTTCAATTCCCCTGAAGAACATTTTCACTGTCCATTCTTTATTCTGACAGGCTGGTTAAATATAAGTTCCCGATTGTACCTTACATGCCTGTGTGGCGCAGGTGATAAGCCTGGGGTTTATAAACAGAACATTCTGGGTTCAAGTCCCCTGAATAACATTTTCACTGTCCATCTAAATTCTAAAAGGCTGGTTAAATATAAGTTCCCGATTATACCTTACATGCCAGTGTGGCTCAATAGATAAAAACTAGGCTTCATAAACCAAACGTCATAGGTTCAAACCTCAAAGAAAACCAATACTCAACCAAAAGGTCAAACAAAAAGAAAAAAAAAAAAAAAAAAATCAAACAAAACAGCTGAAATAAAGTGTCATAAAAAAACTCAAATATCTCAATAAAAACTCAAAATAAACTGGTTCAATCAAATTAATGTGAAAAGTACAAAAATCACTTTGCTTAATATGTACATTTCTTAAGCTCCGCCCCCAGGAGGCAGGCTCATAAAGAAAATCCCGCCCCAGAGGCGGGTTCCCAAAAAAGATCCTCCCCCTCCCACCGGAGCCAAAAGAGGGCGTGAGGAGGGAGGCGGCCTGCCTCGGCACTTTGGCCTTAAAAAGCCAGAAAATGAAGGTTTGCTCTGAGCAAGATTCAAACCCACCACCTTCAGCTTGGGAGACCTATGCTTTCCTCTTGCGCCACTAGGCATTTCACACTAATAAGAATTTGGAGGTTGTATTTAAGGTTGAAGGCAGAGGTGACAGGTCAAGGGATGAAAATCCTTTTCAGACACCTCTACCCCTTGCCAGAAAATCTAAAGGTGATGATCAGGGTTCATGACGACTCAACTGAGATTTAGGTTATTGTTTAAAACCATCTGTGGGAAAATTTTTACTCTGTTTCCCACATTTACTCTTTCATTGAGCAAACAAGATGTTTAGTTTGCCATAATGTAATTACATTGCATACCAGTTATTGTCATCTCTTACTCTTAGTCTTAGTTTTATATGACAAAAACTTTTGCACTTTTAATCAACCAGAAATATAATTGTTTTGTTTAATACATTACTTTTGCTGTTCTCACTCCAGACTTTATTTAAACAATTAAGTTGGATATAAAGTTTTCAACTAGTTTCTCAAACAGTGCTGTGACCACAGCACTTCTTTGATAAGCTGAATAAAAAATAAAAAATAAACTACTTTAAAGTGAGAACAAATGCACTATAGCCTGTTTATCAAAACCTAAAGTGTTTGTGATTAGTATATATTTTTTTTACACTTACACATTTTTGTTAAAGAACATTTGCTGTTCTCACTTTAGACTGTTAAACGTCTTTAAAGTTTTCAACTCAAACAGTGCTGTTATGACCACAGCTCATCTTAGAATAGCTTATATAATTTAAAAAGAAATACCACTTTATACACTCATGGCATGCAGCATGTCAATCAAATCAATTATAGGCTGAGCTCCATACTTGTGAACTGCATTCTGTTTTGAGCTAGTGACTCAAGGATACCTTTTTTAAATTGAATCCAACAAATTCCATTTCATGTATTTATTGCAACAAACACCAAACAATTAAATACAAAAACAAACAACAATTTGGGGTAAGAACAGGACTATGGAAATTGTATACATGTGACCATGGCAGAGTAAGAACAGCTCAGTAAATTCAACTTGATGGTATTCCATCTTGGGAATCCATTAAAAGTGCTAAGGTGACCACACTGTTGATGTGTTCCACAATGGCAAGAGTAGACAAGCCTATAAGTAGAACTCTGTTAGAACCACAATATGAAGGTACAGATAAGGCAACATTTCTGCACATTTGGTCATCAACACTGATGTGTAGAGAAGGGAGGCCTGCGAAACATACATTAGGACCACCAAGTCCAAAAAGAATCAATGGCCTAAACTCAAAAAGTGCTAAAGCAATTACAAGCAGTTTCCTACTTTGCTCAGTCAGTGCAAACAAAGAAAGACCAAACAGGAAAGCTAGCATGGCCAGTAGGCTTTATAGGGGAGGGGCTAATCAGTGACTACTTACACCTGGGTAATTGGGGGAAAGGTTAAGTGTATGGTTATCAGAGGCATCTTCCATGCCTTTGTGGCATAAGTATAAAAACAAAGGTATATAAACCAAAAGTGATAGGTTCAAAACTCAAACATGACTCAATATTAAAACTAAAAGAAACAATACCATTGAAGATGTCAAACAACTCCAATTTATGAGTAAAATAATTTTCAACAAAAACGTACTGACTCAAAATTTATGTAATGTTCTCAACTGCATTTCTCATGCATATGTGGCTGAAGAGTAAAATCCAGATTTCATTTCTGCGACAGAACATTTTCACTGTCCATCTAAATTCTAAAAGGTGGGTTAAATATAAGTCCCAGATTGTACCTTACAGCCCAGCGTGGCTCAAAGGATAAATCTGAGGTTTACAACCCAAAGGTGACTGGTTCAATACTCAAACAAAACTAATAATCAACAAAAAACTCAAACAAAACAAAAAGAAACTCAAACAAAACTAATAATCAACAAAAAACTCAAACAAAACAAAAAGAAACTCAAACAAAACTAATAATCAACAAAAAACTCAAACAAAACTAAAAGAAACTCAATCAAAACTAATACTCAAACAAAACTAAAAGAAACTCAAACAAAACTAACAATCAACAAAAAACTCAAAAAATATTCAATATAAAAACTGAACAACAAATCAAACAATTAGAGGTTCAAGCCTCTTGAATAACATTTTCACTGTCCTTCTGAAAGGTGCAGTGTTTGAACCTCCTAAAGTGTGCATTGTTTTTTAACCTCCTAATGGAACTCCTAAAGAACCTCTATATTCTGAAAGGTGGGTTAAGTCAGACATTCTCAACTGCATCACTTATGCCTGTGTGGCTCATGAGTAAAATCCAGTGTTTGTACACCAAAGGTTGCGAGTTCGAACCTGCCACAGGACATTTTCACTGTCCATTCTTTATTCTGACAGGCTGGTTAAATATAAGTTCCCGATTGTACCTTACATGCCTGTGTGGCGCAGGTGATAAGCCTGGGGTTTATAAACAGAACATTCTGGGTTCAATTCCCCTGAAGAACATTTTCACTGTCCATTCTTTATTCTGACAGGCTGGTTAAATATAAGTTCCCGATTGTACCTTACATGCCTGTGTGGCGCAGGTGATAAGCCTGGGGTTTATAAACAGAACATTCTGGGTTCAAGTCCCCTGAATAACATTTTCACTGTCCATCTAAATTCTAAAAGGCTGGTTAAATATAAGTTCCCGATTATACCTTACATGCCAGTGTGGCTCAATAGATAAAAACTAGGCTTCATAAACCAAACGTCATAGGTTCAAACCTCAAAGAAAACCAATACTCAACCAAAAGGTCAAACAAAAAGAAAAACCAAAAAAAAAAAAAATCAAACAAAACAGCTGAAATAAAGTGTCATAAAAAAACTCAAATATCTCAATAAAAACTCAAAATAAACTGGTTCAATCAAATTAATGTGAAAAGTACAAAAATCACTTTGCTTAATATGTACATTTCTTAAGCTCCGCCCCCAGGAGGCAGGCTCATAAAGAAAATCCCGCCCCAGAGGCGGGTTCCCAAAAAAGATCCTCCCCCTCCCACCGGAGCCAAAAGAGAGCGTGAGGAGGGAGGCGGCCTGCCTCGGCACTTTGGCCTTAAAAAGCCAGAAAATGAAGGTTTGCTCTGAGCAAGATTCAAACCCACCACCTTCAGCTTGGGAGAGCTATGCTTTCCTCTTGCACCACTAGGCATTTCACACTAATAAGAATTTGGAGGTTGTATTTAAGGTTGAAGGCAGAGGTGACAGGTCAAGGGATGAAAATCCTTTTCAGACACCTCTACCCCTTGCCAGAAAATCTAAAGGTGATGATCAGGGTTCATGACGACTCAACTGAGATTTAGGTTATTGTTTAAAACCATCTGTGGGAACATTTTTACTCTGTTTCCCACATTTACTCTTTCATTGAGCAAACAAGATGTTTAGTTTGCCATAATGTAATTACATTGCATACCAGTTATTGTCATCTCTTACTCTTAGTCTTAGTTTTAGATGACAAAAACTTTTGCACTTTTAATCAACCAGAAATATAATTGTTTTGTTTAATACATTACTTTTGCTGTTCTCACTCCAGACTTTATTTAAACAATTAAGTTGGATATAAAGTTTTCAACTAGTTTCTCAAACAGTGCTGTGACCACAGCACTTCTTTGATAAGCTGAATAAAAAATAGAAAATAAACTACTTTAAAGTGAGAACAAATGCACTATAGCCTGTTTATCAAAACCTAAAGTGTTTGTGATTAGTATATATTTTTTTTACACTTACACATTTTTGTTAAAGAACATTTGCTGTTCTCACTTTAGACTGTTAAACGTCTTTAAAGTTTTCAACTCAAACAGTGCTGTTATGACCACAGCTCATCTTAGAATAGCTTATATAATTTAAAAAGAAATACCACTTTATACACTCATGGCATGCAGCATGTCAATCAAATCAATTATAGGCTGAGCTCCATACTTGTGAACTGCATTCTGTTTTGAGCTAGTGACTCAAGGATACCTTTTTTAAATTGAATCCAACAAATTCCATTTCATGTATTTATTGCAACAAACACCAAACAATTAAATACAAAAACAAACAACAATTTGGGGTAAGAACAGGACTATGGAAATTGTATACATGTGACCATGGCAGAGTAAGAACAGCTCAGTAAATTCAACTTGATGGTATTCCATCTTGGGAATCCATTAAAAGTGCTAAGGTGACCACACTGTTGATGTGTTCCACAATGGCAAGAGTAGACAAGCCTATAAGTAGAACTCTGTTAGAACCACAATATGAAGGTACAGATAAGGCAACATTTCTGCACATTTGGTCATCAACACTGATGTGTAGAGAAGGGAGGCCTGCGAAACATACATTAGGACCACCAAGTCCAAAAAGAATCAATGGCCTAAACTCAAAAAGTGCTAAAGCAATTACAAGCAGTTTCCTACTTTGCTCAGTCAGTGCAAACAAAGAAAGACCAAACAGGAAAGCTAGCATGGCCAGTAGGCTTTATAGGGGAGGGGCTAATCAGTGACTACTTACACCTGGGTAATTGGGGGAAAGGTTAAGTGTATGGTTATCAGAGGCATCTTCCATGCCTTTGTGGCATAAGTATAAAAACAAAGGTATATAAACCAAAAGTGATAGGTTCAAAACTCAAACATGACTCAATATTAAAACTAAAAGAAACAATACCATTGAAGATGTCAAACAACTCCAATTTATGAGTAAAATAATTTTCAACAAAAACGTACTGACTCAAAATTTATGTAATGTTCTCAACTGCATTTCTCATGCATATGTGGCTGAAGAGTAAAATCCAGATTTCATTTCTGCGACAGACATTTTCACTGTCCATCTAAATTCTAAAAGGTGGGTTAAATATAAGTCCCAGATTGTACCTTACAGCCCAGCGTGGCTCAAAGGATAAATCTGAGGTTTACAACCCAAAGGTGACTGGTTCAATACTCAAACAAAACTAATAATCAACAAAAAACTCAAACAAAACAAAAAGAAACTCAAACAAAACTAATAATCAACAAAAAACTCAAACAAAACAAAAAGAAACTCAAACAAAACTAATAATCAACAAAAAACTCAAACAAAACTAAAAGAAACTCAATCAAAACTAATACTCAAACAAAACTAAAAGAAACTCAAACAAAACTAACAATCAACAAAAAACTCAAAAAATATTCAATATAAAAACTGAACAACAAATCAAACAATTAGAGGTTCAAGCCTCTTGAATAACATTTTCACTGTCCTTCTGAAAGGTGCAGTGTTTGAACCTCCTAAAGTGTGCATTGTTTTTTAACCTCCTAATGGAACTCCTAAAGAACCTCTATATTCTGAAAGGTGGGTTAAGTCAGACATTCTCAACTGCATCACTTATGCCTGTGTGGCTCATGAGTAAAATCCAGTGTTTGTACACCAAAGGTTGCGAGTTCGAACCTGCCACAGGACATTTTCACTGTCCATTCTTTATTCTGACAGGCTGGTTAAATATAAGTTCCCGATTGTACCTTACATGCCTGTGTGGCGCAGGTGATAAGCCTGGGGTTTATAAACAGAACATTCTGGGTTCAATTCCCCTGAAGAACATTTTCACTGTCCATTCTTTATTCTGACAGGCTGGTTAAATATAAGTTCCCGATTGTACCTTACATGCCTGTGTGGCGCAGGTGATAAGCCTGGGGTTTATAAACAGAACATTCTGGGTTCAAGTCCCCTGAATAACATTTTCACTGTCCATCTAAATTCTAAAAGGCTGGTTAAATATAAGTTCCCGATTATACCTTACATGCCAGTGTGGCTCAATAGATAAAAACTAGGCTTCATAAACCAAACGTCATAGGTTCAAACCTCAAAGAAAACCAATACTCAACCAAAAGGTCAAACAAAAAGAAAAACCAAAAAAAAAAAAATCAAACAAAACAGCTGAAATAAAGTGTCATAAAAAAACTCAAATATCTCAATAAAAACTCAAAATAAACTGGTTCAATCAAATTAATGTGAAAAGTACAAAAATCACTTTGCTTAATATGTACATTTCTTAAGCTCCGCCCCCAGGAGGCAGGCTCATAAAGAAAATCCCGCCCCAGAGGCGGGTTCCCAAAAAAGATCCTCCCCCTCCCACCGGAGCCAAAAGAGGGCGTGAGGAGGGAGGCGGCCTGCCTCGGCACTTTGGCCTTAAAAAGCCAGAAAATGAAGGTTTGCTCTGAGCAAGATTCAAACCCACCACCTTCAGCTTGGGAGACCTATGCTTTCCTCTTGCGCCACTAGGCATTTCACACTAATAAGAATTTGGAGGTTGTATTTAAGGTTGAAGGCAGAGGTGACAGGTCAAGGGATGAAAATCCTTTTCAGACACCTCTACCCCTTGCCAGAAAATCTAAAGGTGATGATCAGGGTTCATGACGACTCAACTGAGATTTAGGTTATTGTTTAAAACCATCTGTGGGAACATTTTTACTCTGTTTCCCACATTTACTCTTTCATTGAGCAAACAAGATGTTTAGTTTGCCATAATGTAATTACATTGCATACCAGTTATTGTCATCTCTTACTCTTAGTCTTAGTTTTAGATGACAAAAACTTTTGCACTTTTAATCAACCAGAAATATAATTGTTTTGTTTAATACATTACTTTTGCTGTTCTCACTCCAGACTTTATTTAAACAATTAAGTTGGATATAAAGTTTTCAACTAGTTTCTCAAACAGTGCTGTGACCACAGCACTTCTTTGATAAGCTGAATAAAAAATAGAAAATAAACTACTTTAAAGTGAGAACAAATGCACTATAGCCTGTTTATCAAAACCTAAAGTGTTTGTGATTAGTATATATTTTTTTTACACTTACACATTTTTGTTAAAGAACATTTGCTGTTCTCACTTTAGACTGTTAAACGTCTTTAAAGTTTTCAACTCAAACAGTGCTGTTATGACCACAGCTCATCTTAGAATAGCTTATTTAATTTAAAAAGAAATACCACTTTATACACTCATGGCATGCAGCATGTCAATCAAATCAATTATAGGCTGAGCTCCATACTTGTGAACTGCATTCTGTTTTGAGCTAGTGACTCAAGGATACCTTTTTTAAATTGAATCCAACAAATTCCATTTCATGTATTTATTGCAACAAACACCAAACAATTAAATACAAAAACAAACAACAATTTGGGGTAAGAACAGGACTATGGAAATTGTATACATGTGACCATGGCAGAGTAAGAACAGCTCAGTAAATTCAACTTGATGGTATTCCATCTTGGGAATCCATTAAAAGTGCTAAGGTAACCACACTGTTGATGTGTTCCACAATGGCAAGAGTAGACAAGCCTATAAGTAGAACTCTGTTAGAACCACAATATGAAGGTACAGATAAGGCAACATTTCTGCACATTGGTCATCGACACTGACGCGTAGAGAGGGGACGCCTGAGAAACATACATTAGGACCACATAGTCCAAAAATTGTATCGATGGCCTAAACTCAAAAAGTGCTACAAGCAGTTTCCTACTTTGCTCAGTCAGTGCACACAAAGAAAGACCAAACAGGAAATGGAGCATGGGTACCAGGCTTTATAGGGGAGGGGCTAATCAGTGACTAATTACACCTGAGTAATTGGGGGTGTGGCCTGGTCTCCCTGTCAGGTGTAAGTAGCCAACCAAACAAGTCCCATTTGCAGCAGAAATATAATTCAATTACGGCATACAGTAATCCAAATAAAATCACTGAATCATTACTGAGGTGTTTAGTTTGCCATAATGTAATTACATTGCATACCAGTTATTGTCATCTCTTACTCTTAGTCTTAGTTTTAGATGACAAAAACTTTTGCACTTTTAATCAACCAGAAATATAATTGTTTTGTTTAATACATTACTTTTGCTGTTCTCACTCCAGACTTTATTTAAACAATTAAGTTGGATATAAAGTTTTCAACTAGTTTCTCAAACAGTGCTGTGACCACAGCACTTCTTTGATAAGCTGAATAAAAAATAGAAAATAAACTACTTTAAAGTGAGAACAAATGCACTATAGCCTGTTTATCAAAACCTAAAGTGTTTGTGATTAGTATATATTTTTTTTACACTTACACATTTTTGTTAAAGAACATTTGCTGTTCTCACTTTAGACTGTTAAACGTCTTTAAAGTTTTCAACTCAAACAGTGCTGTTATGACCACAGCTCATCTTAGAATAGCTTATTTAATTTAAAAAGAAATACCACTTTATACACTCATGGCATGCAGCATGTCAATCAAATCAATTATAGGCTGAGCTCCATACTTGTGAACTGCATTCTGTTTTGAGCTAGTGACTCAAGGATACCTTTTTTAAATTGAATCCAACAAATTCCATTTCATGTATTTATTGCAACAAACACCAAACAATTAAATACAAAAACAAACAACAATTTGGGGTAAGAACAGGACTATGGAAATTGTATACATGTGACCATGGCAGAGTAAGAACAGCTCAGTAAATTCAACTTGATGGTATTCCATCTTGGGAATCCATTAAAAGTGCTAAGGTAACCACACTGTTGATGTGTTCCACAATGGCAAGAGTAGACAAGCCTATAAGTAGAACTCTGTTAGAACCACAATATGAAGGTACAGATCACAAAGGCAACATTTCTGCACATTGGTCATCGACACTGACGCGTAGAGAGGGGACGCCTGAGAAACATACATTAGGACCACATAGTCCAAAAATTGTATCGATGGCCTAAACTCAAAAAGTGCTACAAGCAGTTTCCTACTTTGCTCAGTCAGTGCACACAAAGAAAGACCAAACAGGAAATGGAGCATGGGCACCAGGCTTTATAGGGGAGGGGCTAATCAGTGACTAATTACACCTGAGTAATTGGGGGTGTGGCCTGGTCTCCCTGTCAGGTGTAAGTAGCCAACCAAACAAGTCCCATTTGCAGCAGAAATATAATTCAATTACGGCATACAGTAATCCAAATAAAATCACTGAATCATTACTGAGGTGTTTAGTTTGCCATAATGTAATTACATTGCATACCAGTTATTGTCATCTCTTACTCTTAGTCTTAGTCTTAGTCCAACCAAGGTTCATGTTTTAGGTTGTTATTAGAGAAACTAAAATATGAGTGTTATTTCTTTTTCATTTGCTGCTTTCTTTCGTTTTAGGGATTTTAGCTCTTTTTGAAAGGGGGGCGGGGGCATTCGAGCATGGGGCTAAATATGTATTTTTTTACAAAATGTTATGGCGATTTCTTTTTTTATTATTTACTATAGTCCTAATAAACCCCAGGAAATTACATCTGACCACAGAAGATCACAGGATCTACTGAATGTGAAGGTAGCCTACTGTGCAGGCTTATACTGTGTGTATAGGCTCAATATGTCAGTTTGTCACATTCAATAGATCCTGTGATCTTTTGTGGCCAGATGTAATTTCTTGGTGTCTAGTAGGACTATAGTAAATAATAAAAAAATAAATCGCCATACAAAATTGTAAAGAAATACAAATTTAGCCCCATGCTCGAATGCCCCCGCCCCCCTGTCAAAAACGGCGAAAATCCCTAAAACGAAAGAAAGCAGCAAATGAAAGAAAATTAACATTCACCTTTTAGTTTCTCTAATAACAACCTAAAACATGAACCTTGGTTGAAAAAAACTAAAGTTGTCCTTTAATACAATTAGATAGGACTTTAATTAGGTTTATTGATCTACATCAATCATATCCAAGCTGATTAACATCAACCAGTTGGCTGAAGATTAGCATATTTCAGCTCTGCTGGCCTTGCATATGCTTTCACTGGTGCTGACTGCAAACTAAGAAATGAGAAATTCCATCACCTCTTGACCAGCACATTATTTACAAAGAATCTCGTGTATAGCAGACATGTCATTGGTCATGGTAATCAAAAAAGTTATTGATTTATTTTATTATGAAGACGCTACAATAGTGCAATCCCAAGGGGCTTTTAACATGGGATCTAATGGGATGACGTAGGGGAGATACTATTGATGACACGCCGTTTTGGCTCGGCCCTCTCCGACGCGGTGGGAGGTATTTTTTATAGCAGTGGCCACTAGCCACATTGAACAGGCTGTATAGAGCCTTATAGTTGCATTTTCAAATAGTATCACAACTTTGTCATAATTAAACTCAGACAAAGTAGATGCCAGCGTGATACTCTGCCTTTAAGTGTATGCAGGTTATATCTTCCCTTCTCCTCTGGAAAAGCAGACCAGAGGTAGAGGTAGAAAACTGCCGTTCCCTGATGTCATCGCTAGGGACACATGCATCAGTAAGCAGGAACTGGGGATGGCAATGAAGGACCGGGACGTCTAACGTGGCATTGTGAAATCCATGATCTCGACCGTGGTCGAAAAATGATGATGAACATGATACTGATATGATGCTGACCATGATATTGAGTGACCATTATGCAAACATGATACTGTCCATGATACTAACCACCACTAACTAAGAATAAATCATGTCCAGAAGTACATTTGTCATCTTCATCCGCGTTAGAACTTTTATTAAACAGAGGCATGATGGAGCATGCTGTCTCTCTACCCTAAACTAACAAGTGAGAACAACAAATGTACTGTAGCCTGTTTACCAAAAACCTAAAAGTGTTTTGTGATTAGTATATATATTTTTTTAACACTTCCATTTTGTTAAGTACATTTGCTGTTCTCACTTTAGACTGTAAAACAGTCATTAACCCATGTCTAACCAATGACTAGTCTAAACTAAGTATGCACCCCCCCTGGTGTGGCTTATTGCTTTAACTTTAATTCAGTCAGACGACTCAAGAAGGATGTAATATATATATATATTGAATATAGATGAGCAATGCAGTATATTTAGTATGGTTTGGCGATGTATTGGATCTGCTTTTTAGGCATCAGTCCCGGCCATAGGGACTCCGAATCCTCCGTACCTAAACAGCAGACATTGTGGGAAAAGCAATTTGTCTGGTCTGGGAACGACACATGTCACACATAATTACCTGCTGCGATAATTGCTACGCTGTTATGTTTGTGTTCTTTGGGTACGTGCATTGAGCAGGGTTATGCATTTGATCAGCCACAATTTCCATACATAATACAGACAGGACAGGAGATGACAATATAAGGGTTGCCCACGTGCCCCTGGCAGGTAAATAAAACTATCAGGGCAGGTGGAATTTGCACCGGGCGAGTGTTCATTTGAGAGGGGATGGAACCGTCTATAAACGCAAGATATCCATCTAATCACCTGAATGTGGCCAGAGCACTCTGTATTAGTGTCTTCTGGTCTTTACTTTACTTATGGATCTTCCATTAGCACTTGCAAAAGCATGGCTATACTTCCTGGGGTCATAGCTATACAGTATGTGGGTATTTGGCATACACATTTAGTTATTTTTTAATTGCACAGCCCCCAGAAAGTAAAAAATAATAAGTGTTGAATTGAACAGTAATTCAAATTTTTATCATGTTGTTTTATGATGGAGGATTTACTTTTCGGGCAAGTGGGCATGACCTTTGCGGGCAAGTAGAACATGACCTGTACGTGCCCCGACGGTCAAGTGAAGTGCCCCATGAGAAATCTTAGTGTAAAGCCCAAGAAATGCAGGATAAAAGGCATCCCCACACAGAAACATAATGCAATTTCGATCCATGCCTGCATGTTCCATGTTTACATAACTAAACCGCCAAACACACTGGTGAAGGTATACGACTATACGTAATAGCCTACATGTAAAAAAAAGTCACTTTTTTTCACTCTCCATCGGGCTGCTTGTTGCGAGCATAAATAATGTGCTCTGGGAAAAAAAAGAGAGAAAAAAAAAAAGCTGCCGTTGGGAATGAACGCTTCTGAAACTGCTCCTTGCACAATAACAACGTGACCTTTGCGGGCAAGTAGAACATGACCTGTACTTGCCCCGACGGTCAAGTGAAGTGCCCCATGAGAGATCTTAGTGTAAAGCCCAAGAAATGCAGGATAAAAGGCACACAGAAACATAATGGACGAGGATGGCACTGATGCCGACGGATGCAGACACAAGGCTCACACCCGTCTGACCACTTAACACGGCAACCGCTCCACTGCCGTGTTAACCCATTTTGGGGCGATAACCCCTTTTGGTGTTTTAAAGCATTATGTTATACTTTAGCTATTGAAAAATAGCAGATCTACAAGCTCGGCTATTTTTGAAAAACCGTAAATATGTGGTGCAAATCTTTGAATATATTCTTTCAGATCAAATCTTTGCTTCTGGGGTGTCACTGGAACAACATATTTTCAGATGGGGGTCGGCGGCCAATTACATATAATTTTTGGGGTCCTTGACATGAAAATGTTTGAGAACCACTGACACAGAAACAGGTTTTTCAAAAAGGTTAAGTGGCCGGATGGCGGGCCGAATGCAATTTCGAGGTTCTCAAGCATGGGTCCGGATTTTTTTTTAAAGGGTTAATAAACCACTGCATTTAAGGCCCATGTATAAGCACTGCATGTTCCATGTTTACGTAACTAAACCACCAAACACATTGGTGAAGGTATGCGTAATATATATACAGTATAAAAAAGAAGAAAGAAAGTCACATTTTTGTTCGCTCTTTGTTCCAGTGTGACACGCTGTTCAGTCTCAAATTAACGCAATTTGGACTGAGATTGATTAAAAAGAAATTCTTCTAAATACTTCTAAACAGTTTTCTGTTTCTATGTCAGTGGTGCTCAACCTTTTCATGTCAAGGACCCCTGGAATTATCTGTATTTGGCCGAGGACCCCATCTGAAAATATGTTGTTCCAGGGACCCCCAGAAGCAAAGATTTGATGCTCTGAAAAATGCTCTGAAATATTATAATCGACTTGTGCCACATTTTCAATTTTTTTCAAAATAGCAGATCTACAAGCTCATAGAGCAGCACTCGGTGCCGCGCTATGAGCTTGTAGATCTGCTATTTTTCAAATAGCTAAAGTATAACATAACGCTTAAAACACCAAAAGGGGTTCCCGCCCAGAATGGATTAAAGAACATCAAAGGACAAGGCTATAGCGTATCGATGCGTTCGCTTGTCATGTCAAACCCCCTCCCCTGTGATCAATGTTGAAAGCCTTCACGCCAATAACCAAACCAAGAAGGACAATCTGTCTTTGGCCCGCAACACTGCACAATGAGAAATAACGGTTCTCAACCACTCGAGACACGTTGTGACTCGTGAGCTTGCTATTTTCCTGCGAAAGCCTTCGATCCATATGTACGGAACCATTTTAAAGGGGTTAAAATGGTTGGTTAAAAGGGTCTATGGGTCCATGAAGAACCATTACTAAAGAACCATTTTACTTAGTGAATGGTTCTTCATGTTCCTCGTATGGTTCTATAGAACTTTCCCCCCCACGCAAAAATAAATGTTTTTGATGAACCAGCAATGATTTCCCAAAGATGTTTTTGATGGCTCTTTAAAGGAACATTTCATCGCATAAACCCTATAGCATCACAGTGTTCGACATGTCTTTAAAACTGAGAACATTTGCAGATAATCTGCAAGATCACAACGTGACGCAACGTGTTGCGTTGTGAGCTTGTAGATCGGCAAAAATGATCACTCTGAAGAACCACTTTCGGTGTCCCAGTTGGCACCTTTTATTTTTCTGTGGAGCACCGCCCATGCGTGTCCCATTTCATTTCCCTCGGGCTGGAATGAATAATTATCTAAAGTAAAACGCTGGCGTGATTAAATATGAACGTGATTAATGCACATAGTTTGACGTCTTTGATCAGTTCACTGTTTCAAATTAGCAGATTTAATATTTGGCAGAGCGTGTCCCGATGGAAAAGAAATGAGGTGACGACGGTGACACATGTTGGAAGAAGTACTAACTGATGTTAGATTAAAAGTCAGGCACAGGATTAAACAAAAAATATAATTAAACTAGAACTGCACTCTGTCGAGTGCATACTTGCATACTACTACTTGATGACGTAATAAAGATGTGGATTAAAGGACCCAATGCCAGAGTGTAATTGGTTTTAGATGGTGACGTAATGATGATATGTTTTAGTGTTGGGAGGATTAAAGGTAATGCTCCTATGTATACATGTATGTAATCTGGCACCACTGCCTTGTCAGGCACAATTTGCTGGGACGGTGCATACGCATCAAAATTGGCGGGACGGCTGGGACGGTGCATACGAGTCCCGGGCGAAACTACTTGCGCGCTCTGCTTGTGCAAGTAATACATTATTTCATTAGGCCTACAGTATATACAAAAAATATATTTTTGAGTAGTCCCTCCTATACACAGGTTTAATGTTTGCTTATAGTTCAATGTTTGTTTTAAAAATGTAATTGACAATAAAGAGAATTGTTTTGTCACAGTTTGTTTTACATCATCATTACATCACCTACAGTAATCATTTTAAGATGATAAGAGCGCCCCTCACTTCACACTGGTGTGATTTTTCTCTCTAATTATTCCAATCCTATGCCCGTCCTCTCATGCAATGCATGATTCTATGCATATTCTATCTATTTTGCCTGGCGCCTGCTTTTTTATTTATATCTGACTTCTCCATCTCTCTGAATTGTTAAGTATTTGAATTCTGTCATGCCAGTTGAAGCACTTTGAACTGCAACTCTGTATGAAAGGTGCTATACAAATAAAGTTTATCATCAATACAATGAGCAATAAAAAGGTTATTCAGGCTACAGAAAACAGCGCTGACGGTACCTACTCTCTCATGGCAACCTAAAAGACGTATCTAAGGGCCTGTTGGTGGCAGGAAGGACGTTGTGGTAGATTCAGATTCAGAGACCTTTACTAGCCATAGGAATTTGTTGCAGCATTATCGTGTGTGCATTCAGTTATTTTTTCACAAATGACACATAAACACCAACAGACACAAGACAACCACGTGCAAGAAAAATAGAATAAATGTAAAGTGCAGAGTTACTGTATAGTTCACAGTGCATAATTTTGCCGGTGACAATAGTGCCGGTGTCACTAGTTGCCTGCAGTGTCCAGATGTTCCTGAGTGTAGTGCAGAATAGTAAAATGCATTCACCCCTTGTTTGTGCCAATTTACAAGAACAGTGAAGCCGTTGTGCGTAGTGAAGCTGTTTATCAGGTCAACCCATCCGAACCCCGCCCTGTTTTCAGTGGTGGATAGTAACCAAGTAGATTTACTCAAGTACTGTACTGTTTTCAATACTTCAACTTCTACTCCACAACCTCTCAGAGGCAAATATATATATTTTTGAGGGGCGCCAGCCCCTCCTATGTCCAGCTTTGAGGGTTTGTGTAAACACAAACATTGATGACAAAAGTGATGATGCAAATTGTGATTGGCCAGTATGAGATGACATATGATGACTTCACACGGGTGTGATCTTTTTTTTTCTTTCTTTTTCTGTACTTATTTGATGACTAAAACGTGCAATGACCAGCCCTTTATATACTTTGGCTATTTAAAAATAGCATTTCTATAAGCTGAAATGGGACGTTATGCGTAATAATGAGTACTTTTACTTTTGGTACGTTAGGTATAATGTTTTTGATGCCAAATTGCCAATACTTCTGAACTTTTACTCAAGTAAATCTTTCATATAGCAGACTTTTACTTCTAACAGTGTTTCTACACTGCAGTATTTATACTTTTATACAAACAAAATGGAGTACTTCTTCCACCTCTCTCTATTTTGTGACACGGTCACAATGCGACCGTGTCACACGAAAATAAATAGAAGATCTAACAGGCTCACAAAAGCCTCGGGATGGTAAATGGTGCATTTATATAGCGCCTTTATCCAAGGCGCTTTACATAGATTGTGCATTACATTCACCCATTCACACACACATTCACACACCGATTGCGGCGGAAGCCATGCAAGGTACCAACCAGCACATCGGGAGCAATTTGGGGTTCAGTGTCTTGCCCAAGGACACTTCGACATGTAGACAGGAGGAGCCGGGATTCGAACCGCCGACCCATGGATCATTGGACGACCTGCTCTACCTCTTGAGCCACAGTCGCCCCCGGGATGAGTATAAGTTGTTTGACAATTTTGTTACGTTATCCGCTTAAGTCAAGACTGATTGGGAGATTCAATTACTATTATTGCCCATTCTGGGCATATCTCAAATGTTCTTCCTCCAAAAGAACTAACAAGTGACATGATGTCTGCCATTCGTTTTGCACCGTAAAAGAAGGGAGTCTTGTTTTCAGTCTGTCTCTTATGTAACAATGCCACGTTATGTTTCTAGTCATGACCAGCTGCAGTGAAAGGAGTGTTGCCCGCCACGCACGCACGCACGCACGCAGCACACACACACACACACACACACACACACACACACACACACACACACACACACACACACACACTATATATACACAACTTATCTACTATTGTTGAGCGTATATAAACAGTGGGGGTGAGGGGTTTACACAAGGGTCATGAACTGCTTAGTTGGGAGGGAAGTAAGGGAGAAACACTGTCTGAGGAGCCTTGAGCAAGAGGCAAAACTCCCAAAGTCCCATAGTAACATAGTAACAACCACTACTTTAAAAAGCATTAAAAAGTCATGCTCTACAAAACAAAAGCTTGTTTTTATCCTATTCTACTCTCATATATTGATGTACTCATTTATTTATCATATTTATGAATGGATCAAAGCAGAAATTAGTAACATATTCATTCAGAATGTCAGGGTGCATGTGTGCGCATGCATGTATGCACGTGTTTACGTGCGTGTTTGAGGTGTTACATAGACAATGCGTTGCCGCCATCTTGGAGTGATGGTGGTAGCGCTACCGCTGCGCAATCTAGTGGAGAATCTTGTGATATTGAATCTTGTGATATCGCAATGATTTGAGTGACAATGAATCGTCATAATCATGACAGCCCTATAGTACTGGGCTGCTCCAAGCATGGTGTGCATGTGTCTGTAGTCCTGCAACAACGCACGGCACCGCATCAAGAAGACCATGCACACTCTCCAGAAATAAATATAAGCTCTTTTTGCTTAGTGCCCACGGCCACGATGTAATAATAATAATAATACATTTTTATAGCACTTTTCCAAGTGCTCAAAGCGCTTTACAATGGTTCATTCATTCATAGACATTGGGAGGTGAAGCGGCGAACAGTCGACGCCAGCTTCCTCACTTCCCACATTCACACACCGACGGTGGCAAGCTCACACCGACCAACTCATTGGAGGCAATGTGGGGTTCAGTGTCTTGCACAAGGACACTTCGACATGTGGAACCCGGGATTCGAACCGCCGACCCAGGGATCATTGGACGACCTGCTCTACCTCCTGAGCCACAGCCACCCTGTATCAGTCACCTTTGTGCGCACCAGTTCAACTTGCGACCGTATAGTGTGCGTTTGACTCACAATTGTTATCAAGAACAAGCGCTTTGACCTTATCAAAGTGCAAACAGCACACACTCCGTTGGCTAAACACTACGAAGGCATGCGAGTATATGAGGCCTATCTGCAGACACAGCCCAGAGCGGCTTCAGCTGTAGGGGCCGCAGACGGGGGGACACTGGGAGTCTCCCATCATATCAATGGATATTATATCATGCATTATAACCCATTCTGACCTGAGATCAGATTCTAAAAATGACTAAAACTAAATGAAAACTTTTCAAGAGACTGACTAAAACTAAAATCTAAATTTGCTGCCAAAAACAACACTGGTAACAAAACATGTAATTTTTGTGATCCTTGACATGAAATAGTCTGAGAACCACTGATATACTGTAGAGCAAAAGAGGCTAGAGGCTAGAGGCTAGACAAACAGCGAAAAGACACACATCCAATTACTTATGTAGGCTGGGTGCCGGATCAAAGACAATCACCTTGTCTTTGATACCACCTTTCTAAGTAAAGCATTATTGGGAGCTGAAATTGGTGTGCAGACAGATTTGCAGAATTAACAGAATTACTTTAATTTAAAGGCTCACCGAAGCATGAGTTGACGAAGCCGTACCACATGCAGCCGTGGCGGCCGTAGAGCCAGCGCGCGTGCAGGCTGGAGGCGAAGCTGAGCGTGGTGCCGAACAGACACACCAGCATGTCGCTCACGCTGATGTTGAGCAGCAGCATGTTGACGGGCGTGCGCAGCGTCTTGAACTTGACGAAGAGCACCAGCACCACCAGGTTGTTGAGGAAGCCGAACACCATGATGGAGCCCAGGAACACCGACACCACCCGGTGGCCGGTGTGGGACAGGCGCTGCTCCCCCGGCGCGTCGCTCCACTCCTCCGGGGGCGTGTAGGCCTATAGAGGGAATGCGCATGCATAAAGTGAATGGCAAATCGAGTGGCAAAGTGACAGGCAAAGTGAGTTTAACATTGTTTAACCCATTCTGACCCGAGATCAGATTCATACGAGGTTTCCACTGGACACACACTGGTCTGATTAGCCCATTCTGACCTGAGATCAGATTCTAAAAATGTCAGTCGTTCTTCGATTTTTCAATAGCTAAAGCACAACATGATGCTAACACCAAAATGGGTTCCCGTTCAGAATGGGTTAATGTCGTTTAATGCAATTAGATATGACTTTTCTGTTTGGATGTATGGGCTGTCAAGCCAGAAAGTAGTTTTTAGCCACTCAGTAGGCATTCCTGCATAACTTCCTGGTTTGATGATGATGTCACGCGCATACACTCTATAAGTTTGGTTTGTCACAAATGTCACAAATTCACTGTCAATGCAGTGTTGTTTTTGGCAGCACATTTCTATTTTTAGTTTAGTCATAGTCTTTGGACTGAAACTTCATTATTTTTAGTCAAATGGAATGTTTTAGTGTTTTAGTCGTCTGTCATGTGATTTTAGTCAACTAAAATCTACAGTTGATTTAGTCGAGTTAGAGTTAGAGTCTAGTTTTTATTTGTTGATGAAATTGTCATTTAGGCCCAGGCCACACTACTCTGGATCTTTTGCAAAACGGATATTGCTGTACTCATCATTTCATATATCATATTTTTCTCATATTTTTGAATGAAGAAATAAGTACCGCATTTTAAAAGCCACCTAAATTGTGAGTGGAAGTGGAACATGTTTCTTTCATTCTCTGTCAGCATGTCACACTGCGTAAATCTCCAAATCCCGACTCTCGACTTTTCTCTCTTTTCTCTGACAGACACTTTATCATTGCTCTGGCGACTTGGCAAGTCCTGCACAGAAAATAATAGCAGAGTCAGACCTACAGTATATAGAAGTGTCACGTCCACAACCAGTTGTGAGCTTGTAGAGTGGCTATAATTTCCAGGTGTATAATACATGTCACGTTATAATGTAGGCTAATAAAAGTTCACGCGCGCACATTGACGGCATGTAGGCACAATGACAATGGAATGCAGTCAAGGGTGCGCCCTAAGCCCTTTATTACCTATAACAGGAGAGATGTGCCATATATTCGCACGGCTTTATTAAGTTCTCACCAACACCAACCACACTATTTGAGATTGCATTCACAACTCTCTCTCTCTCTCTGCACCCTCTCTCTCTCTTCCTCCATGACCATGACCATGAAATGGAGAGCAAAAAACAGCACGAGAATATAGTTTCACATGGCTATGCACACACAGACTTGTTGATGGTGTCCATGGCATTTGGCCTCGGTCCTTTATTGGTAGGTTAATAGAGCACCGAAGTCTGACGTCACTTTCAGTAGAGGGCGTCAGTCCCCAGGTTCATGTATTTGTTTAGTTGCATTGAATTCCCCATTGAGGCGATTAAAAAAAAAAAAAAAACATGTCACCCCGGCCGCTTCACTCATATGGATATGAAGAATCAACTGACTGAGAGAAAACGCTAATGTTACTGCTGTTGAATTAGTTACATTTTCGCTAGAAGCAGACTGTATCATATATGAGTGACTGACTGTTGCAAACGATACAGAGACACTCCCTAACAATAACGCAGAGACAGCTTGTTTATTTTTGGACCACAACACTTATAGTAGACGATATTAAGATCACCCCATGTTATTCTCCATAGAGAAATTACTTCCGCGAACCAGGGGAATCGTCGGGATGAGCGAGTTACGTCAGGACTTCGGTGCTCTATATGTCCACAGTTTATCTGTAGCGAACCGCAATTAATCTATTGTTCAAGCTTCACACTCGGCAGCAATACAAATTAAATCACCAGTCCGCACTGGACTATAATAGGCTGAAATATTCATTATTGGATGCAGCAGAGCAGAGCCTTTGCTCGCACTGCAGACAGTGCAGTTGATGCATAACATAAGTTTTAAAGTTGTTAACAGTGATATATAAACATGAACAATCGGAGATATCCGTCCGTGTAGTTTCCATGCAGGCACAAGCTGCATTTCTCACCTAATTATAGTAAAAATGATATTAGCGGTGACATCATCGTTTCTCAAAAGCTCCGTGCATGACTACACAGCTCCACTGATCCGGATATACTGATCGAAAATCTTCACTTATTTATCCGTTTCCAAAAACTTCCGTTTGAGTGGCCGAAAACGCCGTTTGCGTGTGTCTGAAAGGCACAAAATAATGTGCGTTTAGCAAAAGATCCACATACGTGTGGCCTGGGCCTTAGTCTTAGTTTTGGTCATCATGGCTTAGTTTTCATTTAGTGAAAAAAGGTAGTGAAGAAAGGTAGTCGACGAACATTTTTTGTCATTGTATTAGTCGACAAAATCAACACTGCTTTCAATGTTTGTTTTTTTGAGTGGTGCAACCACTCCAAGGAACAGCAATGTCCGTGTCCGCCCGCCTATGTGTTCAACTATGTATGTGTTAATGAGCACGAGTATGACTATTAGTACCAGTAGGGGCGCTGTTCTGTGCCAGAAAGAGAGATGGTGCTGTACTGTTGCCTTCTAATGAGAGAGACAGAGAGAGAGAGACAGAGAGGGGGGGGGGGGAAGAGAGGGGAGCACCACTCAGTTCACACAGGTTTTCAGTATTTACATATACAACAAACCATGTGCAACCCAGATTCGGCACAAACGAGGGACTCAATTAATTTCGCTCCTACAGTATGCCACCAAAATGTGGAACGCCCTATCAACTGTCATTAAGACTTCTCAAAGGGCTCCTACGGACGGCTGCAATTCGAAACTGGCCCCTAAATCTGAATCTCCCACGGCCCCACCCACCCCTTTTTCCCCACACCCTATGTTTTTTTCCCTTTTTACCTCTATGATGATTTCCTGTTTTTGGCTATAAGTGTATATTTGTACGTCTCTATATGTTTTGATGAATTGACAACGGTGGACCCTCTTAATTGTAAACAAGTTGCACATTGGGAGCAATTAGGGGTTCAGTGTCTTTCTCGCAGCTCAAGGACACTTCGACACTAAGGTGACCTTCACACCAGAAAGCTTTACTGCGATTAAAACGAATCCTGTTGCACATTGTCAGAAAGTGCGCTTCGTTTGGCAGGTGTGAAACACCTGTATATAATAATATAATAAATATGCGCTGCATATTTTATGCAGCGCAAATATGTCTCGTTACCGTGGATAGACGTGGTCGAATGAGGAGACAGAAGCCCATGGTCGAATGAGGACGAGTACATTAATCAATTGCTTAACACCATAGATTTCACTGGTCTATAGTTTATGAATTGAACACATTACACATTGATAAAATTCCTTGCTGCGTTTCCTTGCTGCGTTTGACACAGCCAGTGTGAAGGCAAACCGCAGCAAATTAAATATGCAATAATCCCAACTTCTCCGCCCATTCGCATCGAGTCTACCGAAGTAATATTAGGTGGGAATGTGATCCAACTCTGGGATAGCCTGGGATCAAACCGGTTACTCCACCACCCAGCCACTGCCACCCCTCTATACCAATGGATCCCATCCAGTCACTCCACCACCCAGCCACTGCCACCCCTCTATACCAATGGATCCCATCCAGTCACTCCACCACCACCCAGCCACTGCCACCCCTCTATACCAATGGATCCCATCCAGTCACTCCACCACCCAGCCACTGCCACCCCTCTATACCAATGGATCCCAAACAAATGTTTATGTTTCCCCATTCCGTACCTTTACTTGCAACAGAGTATTTCTACATTGCAGTATTGATACTGTTACTTAAAGTAGTAAAAGAAATATATGCCAAATGTGTTTCTGCAGGTACTGTACCATCATCACTGTGCACTATACTCCAGTATGTCTGGCTGATGATTGATTGATTGATTGATTGATTGATTGATTGATTGATTGATTGATTGATTGATTGATTGATTGAAGTATTTATTAACAGTTTGCAGAATTACAGTACATTTCAAGCACAACTCAATACAAAAACTGTTAACTGTGAGTGGACAATATAGAGGGAAATGATGGGAAATATATTGTGTTTATATGTAAACATAAAGCAAATGTGATTGATTGATTGATTGAGTTTTATCAGCTTCATGTTAGTGTTGAAATTCCAATTTAACATGCTCATGTCTTTGTTGTGTCATTGCTTCCAATTGCACTTGTTTATTCTGCATCCTCTATGTGACTAGATAAAATTGGTATCCCGACCTAAAACAATGCATTTTCTATGTAATAAAGAGATGGAGGAGACTGCAGTCTGCAGTTCAGTCTACAGTGTAGAACAATTAAAGCACTGTATCTAGCAAATGGTTATCAGAATATAGCTGCTTTAACCAAAGAAAAATCACGTGTTGGACCCGGACCAGGGCTATTTAGTCCAGTGGTTCCCAAACTTTTTCATGTCAAGGACCTCCAAATTGACACTAATTAGCCTGCGGACCCCCATTTGAAAAGATATGCCAGGGACCCCCATAAGAGAAGATTTGTATGACGTTCAAGTACCTGACATGCAATAGGCTACACGCCACGGACCCCCATTTAATGGCATTTCCATCTCTGAGACCCCAATTTATATTGTAAAAATCTATGTTAACGGGTCATTTGGTTCCATGTGTACATTTGGTTCCATGCATGTGTACACTCTCAGAGTTACAGACCCATAAGGGTCCATTTGGTTCCATGTGTACACTCTCAGAGTTACAGACCCATAAGGGTTCATTTGGTTCCATGTGTACACTCTCAGAGTTACAGACCCATAAGGGTCCATTTGGTTCCATGTGTACACTCTCAGAGTTACAGACCCATAGGCCTAAGGGTCCATTTGGTTCCATGTGTACACTCTCAGAGTTACAGACCCATAAGGGTCCATTTGGTTCCAAAATATAATTTAGCTGCAGGGGAACCCCTGGAGCTCCCTCAAGGACCCCTGGGGTCCCCGGACCCCACTTTGGGAACCACTGAACTAAAGTGTGTAACTTTAGACAGTGACAGACCGACAGACAGACAGGCAGACAGACAGACAGACAGACAGACATGACATGACATGACAGCCCTTTTACCTCCGGGTCCAGCAGCGACGACAAGTTGGACGTCAGGTTGATGCTCGACACTTCGGAGAACATGGCAGCATCAGTCTGGTTCGGTGGTGCAGGTGCGTGCGCGCGTGTGCGTGCGTGTGTGTGTGCGCGCAATTACGCACGGTTCAGCAGCTGGACACAATATCCAAATTAAAACAGGTAGAGAACAACCTTATCTCCGCTCCCCTCAGACAATAAACGCAGCTGTCTGTCATTTACGTGTTGATGGGGGTTCATTATTTCACCTGGTGGTGGTATATTAATGCCCAAGCTGACTGCGCGCGTTCCTTAATGATGGCAGCGTGGCGAACGAAAAAAAGAAGAACAAAGTCCCATAATGCATCGCTGCTCTCAAGAAAGTTAAGAAACACAAAGTCCGACTCGAGTTGTCACATGACACATTGCCACTCGTAGTAGTAGTTATAGTGTCACGTTAAAACAGCTGTCTATGGCACCCGGCCGCGACGACGAATCCTCACAATAGACAAAAATAAACTAAAAAAGGTGTACATCTAGCGCGCAAAAGTGGGCAGATGTATTCCGTTTTTTAATCCCAGAAGACGAGTATAGATTCCACCAGGCGTTCGTTCGTTGGTGTAGTTGTAGTAGAGGTTATACGCACTATACAGTGTAGGATAACTGTAGAAAAAAACTAAAACATGCTGTGTTCTGTTCAGATGGCATTCCTACACTGACAGTGTGAGCTCGAGCGGCGCGCTGCCTGCCTGCCGTCCGCCTCTCTCTGCTGAATAGAGTGGAGTGGACAGTACAGACTGAGCAGCAGTCCAGCAGACCTGGGACTACAGGCTGGCTGCTCACTGCTGAGAGTGTGACGCAACGTCACTATTACTACACCTCTCGCTCTACTCTCTCTCTCTCTCTCTCTCTCTCTCCTTATCTTTCTCTGACTTCATGTCTTCTCTCTCTCTCCCTCTCTCTCTCTCTCTCTCTCTATCTCTCCCCCCTTTCTCTCTCTCTCTCTCTCTCTCTCTCTCCCCTCTCTCCCCCCTCTGTCTGTCTGTCTGTCTGTCTGTCTTTATCTTTCTCTGCATGGCTTTCTCTCTCTTTCCCTCTGTGTGTCTCTGTCTGTCTTTATCTTTCTCTGCATGTCTTTCTCTCTCTTTCCCTCTGTGTGTCTCTGTCTGTCTTTGTCTTTCTCTGCATGTCTTTCTCTCTCTTTCCCTCTGTGTGTCTCTCTCTCTCTATCTATCTGTCTCTCTGTCTGTCTCTCTCACTGCATGCACGCACGCACACCATACCCTCTCTCTCTTTCACACACGCACACCCAGCGACCACCCACACACATTGTTTCATTGTATACTTGTCAGGATATCATATTTTCAGAATTTAGAAATGTCATGAATGGCATTAAAAAATACATCTTAAGCCAAAAATAGCCGATCTACAATGTAAAAAAGTAATGTGAGATTAAGAGATCTCCTATTTCCGGGTGTTCAACTCCAAAGTAAGATCAGGCTGCTCAGGCATGAGTGCCTGATCTACCTCGCTCGTGCGTGCCTGCGTGCGTGCATGCGTGCGTACGTGCGTGTGTGTGTGTGTGTGTCACACCCGTGTGAAGTGAGGGGCGTTCTCATCATCGTACATCATCATCATGCATCATCTCATACTGGCCAATCAGAATGCCTGTTGCCTGTTGCCACAAATGTACTAATTTAAAGTGGTTCAAATGACTCCTGGGGATAGGTTAGAACCACTGCCTTAAAAGAGCCATTTTTGGTTCTAGAAAGTACCTGTAACAGAGGTGTTGTTGTGGGGTTGTAGATCAGCTATTTGTTTAAATAGCCAAAGTATGGAAAAAGAAAGGGGGGCTCCACACACCCAGAACTGTTGAAACATATTTCACAGGTTCCAGGTGAGTTTCCATTCACTATGGCTTGGATTCACAATCACATGGATAAAATGGATCTCATGTTTTAGTCTGCTCTATTTTCCCTCTACACCAAACCTCTGAGTCGGAACCCCCCGTTGAAGAGCCCTGTTTTACACTGTACAGAGGAAGAAGAAGAATATTCCAGGCAGGTTTATATATATACATCAATGATGTATATATATATAAATATATTTTAAATATATTTTGTGCAATTAAATGGTCATGCTGAAAAGGTGAGTATGTGAATACCAATGATGTAACATCATTGGTATTCACATACTCACATTTTCAGCATGACCATTTAATTGCACAAAATAATTTGATCACTTTGGAAATGATGAACTATAACTGTGAGTTTGACAAACTACACTGATGAAGACAGCATGTTAGCATAACGATGAAGACATTGATGAAGAATTTTCGCCACGGCGACTTGGTAAACTGGCGGGTTCTCTGGAGTCCGTGTGAGGTGTCTGGCTGCTGAATGCTAACAGGGAGTTGGCTGCCTGGTGTGCACTGTGCCGGGCTCTTTATTTGAAGCCAGAATAAGTATAAATTCCCCTCCAAAACGGCAGTGTAATTGTTGGGGCATAAAGCACGGTGACGTCTGTAGTTTACACAACCTCTTTGATGTTTTCATAAGTGTTTCACGGCCTCTGCACACGGCCAAACATTTTGTATCTGCCTCTGACTCATTAGACCAATGGTCACCGGTTCTCAAACATTTTCATGTCAAGGATCCCCAAAAATGTATATGTTTTTGTCCGTGGACTCCCATTTGAAAATATTTTTGTGTCGGGGACAGGCGGCAGATTTGGTGCATGTTTCCTACCTTTCCTGCCTCTCTCCACTCTTTCACAAATACGAAAAGCCTTTATTTTTGTATTTTTTCAAGATGTTTTCCTGGCCCCTGCTTCGAGAACCACTGCATTATTAGACAATGGTCGTCTTTAACTACTTGAACCCTAGCATCCCTATTCTGGAGGGAACAGTCGGCCAAAACATGAAATATTGGCTATTTTCACCAATAGGCATAATGTGGCATATAGGGGGGAAAAGAAGGGGGCCAAGTATAGACCCCTGAGGAACTCTGGTCAGCGAAGGGTTTAAGTGGGACACACACGTTAAAATAGAGGACTGTTTATAGCTGTTCAAATACAACATGATATTCAACAGCGAGAGAACACAGTCAGAGAGGGATTATTGAAGTCCAGCTGTTAGTTTATAGAGCGGTCAGTCCACACCACAGACCATCATCATTACAGCATGATTTATAACTCTGCTAGGGAGGGGCTGGGTCTGGTTCCTATACTTCCTACTGTCTCTCTCTCTACTTCATGGGCGTGCTGTTATGTCTTCATCGCTATAATCTCGCCTGTCACTCACTGTATTTGCTGCATCGTAGTAGGGCTGCAAATGTAGACCGTAAATAATTATCATATTGATTGCTTTGTAGATTCATCGAGTTAACAGAGAAGCACGTAGATGTTGTGTCAATGTATTGACACTTGTCTGTCCTGATGAAGGTCTAAGCGACCGAAACGTCGACCTAATAAAGAGCAACATTTTTTTGGCAAGTGTCTGACAGTGTGCGGGACCTCTTCTTTGTTTTTCAAAGTTACCCTTTTCATGACTTGGGGCAAGTAAATTGACCCTATGGGAGCCAACCCAGGGCAAAGCCAGGAGGGGAAAGAAGCGTACCACCTATGTAGACGTGCTGCGGCGAGACAGCTTGGCTGACAACACTGCAGAGCTCAAGAACCTGATGTTGGATAGGAATTTGTGGAGGGCAGCAATCCAGGAATCCCGAGTTGGTGTTGGCTAGACCTCACTCTCGCAGCAACTAACTAAATTACTATGATTTGATTTGTTGATTTGATCATTTTATTTTCGTGTCCCGCACACAAAGTGGCCAACCAGACCACCAGGTCGAAAGACACCATGCATGCACTTTTTATGAGTCCAGCGTGTTTGCGTTCACATTGCGGTGGGTCAGGGGTAGAGTGGCTGGATGGATGGTAACCGCAAGGTTGCCTGTTCGAACCCTGTGGGCTCCCCCAGAGTTACTGTCAAAGTGTCCTTGAGCAAGACTCTGAACCCCTAATTGCTCCTGATGTGCAGGTTGGTGCCTTGTATGGTTTCTGCTGCCATCAGTGTGTGAATGTGTGTGTGAATGGGTGAATGTAATGCACAATCTATGTAAAGCGCCTTGTAAAAGGTGCTATATAAATGCACCATTTACCATAATACAGCTCAGGTATTAATATTATATAGTGTTCTCTGTCTTCTCTCCCATGCAAGTTTGACGATTACAATTTGTCAAAACAAAAGCTACTTTCCTGAAACACGCTGTATCTCAAGTTTTAATTAATAATCATCTAGCTCAAAGAAAGCAACACAAATACGACAATTTACCAACAAATACCTCTCTTATAAGTTATGATCCTATTTATGGCACCATGCAATGATGCAAGTTCATCTAGCATCAAGGAAATCAACACAAATAGAAGACATTTTTACCAACAAATACTTCTCTTATAACCATATTTAGGGCACAAAGATAGATAAACTTTATTACAGGCTCGTGGCCCACAGGGTAAGACAGTACATCACAAATAGGAGAATACAAATGAAATAAAATAAAAAATACATTTACCCAGCCCAACAGGTTACTACTCTAGGCGAGGCACTTATACCAGTGTCCTCTGATGGTAGAAGTGTACCTTACAGAACTACGGCCTGGGTCTGTCAACTGACCAATGAGTCCATTCAGTGAGCGATCCAGCCTGCTCATGAATTTAAATGTCAAGTTCCTCAACAGGGCCATGAAAGTAGTGAGTCCCAATGAACAGAAAAGCCCACTGGCTCTAGTGCTCCTTGGTTTTTTTAACAGTATACGAAGACAGTCATTATAGGCTACTTGCAGTTTGCGTAAGCTCTCCTTCTTGTACTTTACCCACAGTGGAGCTGTGTAGAGAGGGGTGCAATAAGCTCTAAAAAGGTTTACCTTAACATCTGTAGTACAATGGTGAAATTTACGGACCAACATGTTGGCTTGTACATAAAGCATTCTCCTCTGTCTAAACATGTCCTCGTCATCCTCTAAGGTATCCGTTATGATATGCCCAAGATATTTTGTAATTTTGGACACACCCATAATTTGACCAGACAGATGAAAGGCAGGAAACTTAAGTTCCAGATCTTCTTTAGTTCTACATATGAGTATCATGCTCTTCTTGGCATTATACTGAATATCAAAGTCAATACCGTAATTTGTACATATATTGAGTAGCTGTTGGAAACCACTGCTACTTGGGGAAAGTATGGCAAGGTCATCCGCGTACATAAAATGATTAATTAGGCTATCACCCATCATACAACCTGTTCTGCACCCCCCCAGCTGCATTGACAGGCCGTCCATATATAAATTATACAAAGTTCACAAATAATATATATATATGGTAATATTCCGTCCTGGCCGCATTTGTGCACGGAGACTCGGAGAGAATGAGATCATCTTTTGCTTCAGATTGTACTTCACATAAGGTTCTACAACACGTTATTCTAATACAAGCGGTCCCTCCTCATATTGGACCCCGATGGGACATTCAAGGAATATTATGTATATTAACTGTCCCCGAACATTCGGGGTTCGAACCTTCGCTCGTTAGGGTTGGCACTCAAATCTTAATTAATGGGCTTGAACCATTCGTTTTCTTTTTATTATTATTTTTAATAATATAAAAATATATATCGGCGAGAATGCGATATGCATAATAAGAGTACTATGTTCATGTTGTGTTTACATGTTACATGTTTAGATGTTTTATGCGCGTAGCCATAGATCAAAGGCATGCAAGGCGCATTTGCACACCAACAGCTGAGACAGTTATGTAGAGAAATCTGACAGGCATTCAAAAGGAACTCAAATGTGATGTTAATGTCCTGTAAGTAGACTTAGAAATAAAACTAGTGTTGACTAATCATTACATGTGGCTGTACACACTCATGTGTGTGTGCATGCGTGTGCATGCGTGTGTGTGTGGCCTATATACGGTACTGTACATGTTAAGTATATACTTTTGTACTTTTACTCAAGTACTTGAACCTTCTCTCGAATCTTAATTAATGGGCTTGAACCATTAATTTCTTTTTTCTTTAAAGAAATAAATATAAAAATATTTCTCGGCGAGAATGCAATATGCATAATAAGAGTACTATGTTCATGTTGTGTTTACATGTTACATGTTTTCTACACGTAGCCGTAGATCAAAGGCATGCAAGGCGTGCACCAACAGCTGAGACAGTTATGTAGAGAAATCTGACAGGCATTCAAAAGGAACTCAAATGTGATGTTAATGTCCTGCAAGTATAGACTTAGAAATAAAACTAGTGTTGACTAATCATTACGTGTGTGTGTGTGTGTGTGTGTGTGTGTGTGTGTGTGTGTGTGTGTGTGTGTGTGTGTGTGTGTGTGTGTGTGTGTGTTGTGGCAACCCAGGGGAGAATAGGCACAGATTCACAATAAAATAAGAGGCTCAGTCAGATTCAACATAAACTTAAATTGTCTTTTATTAAAGTGTTAGGGAAAGGGGAAAACAGGGCAAAACGTCAACACAGGGTTCCTCCTGTCAGGGGCTTGGGCTTCTATTCACATGCAGTCCTGTGGGCAGAGCAGAGAGAGAGCTAGTGACTACTTTATTCAGTTGGGGGAGAGTGCTGTAGGCTCTCCCTTGTGGAGTTCAGTCGGCCTAGGAGGGAGGGAGAGAGAACGAGACCAGGTGAGCCATAATACACGCACAGCACATCCAAGTGGGTCCAAAGGTTTGAGTTAAATCTTGTACTCACTTGTGAGATCTCCCTCATACCAGCCTCCTCATGAACAGAGTGATTCCTCCTTCCTCACTCCTCCATTAGTCCAAACTGACTCACCAGACAGCTTGGGCGTCGGCTATTTAAAAGCTTCTGATGATTGCCTTACTGGCTGCAGGTGAGTCCATGTCCAGGCTTCCATTGGCTGCAATACCTGTACAGGGTGATATACTCCCTCTATCACCTCCTCCAGCCTCCTTCTGTGGGGAATAGGCCTGGCTGTTTCCCCTGGTTTGCCACAGTGTGTGTGTGTGTGTGTGTGTGTGTGTGTGTGTGTGTGTGTGTGTGTGTGTGTGACAGTGTGTGTGTGTGTGTGTGTGTGTGTGTGTGTGTGTGTGTGTGTGTGTGTGTGTGTGTGTGTGTGTGTGTGTGTGTGTGTGTGTGTGTGTGTGTGTGTGTGTGTGGCCTATATACGGTACTGTACATGTTAAGTATATACTTGTGTACTTTTACTCAAGTACAAGAATCGTGGAGTTTCACTTGGGACCACCGGGCGTCCTTGTTTGTGTGTATGAATGTGGAGATCCTGTTAGTGAAGGATTTATGCTAAGTCTCAGACGTCTGTCTACTCATGATCCCATCACCCTGCCTGCCGTGCCTGGGATGAATTCCATTTTTATAAGCCACAATGCATTGATTAACCTTGTTATGTGTTGCGGTGAATTCGGTGATGTGGTTTAGTGTGTGTGTGTGTGTGTGTGTGTGTGTGTGTGAGTTGGTCGCTCATGCGCAACGTGTGTGCTTCCACATGGGCTTAAAGGGTAAGACCACTTTTTTAGAGGTTTGGGTTGTTTTCTTACCTTATTATGGGCAAACTATTACATTCCATGAGTTATTTCGCTCCGTTGTGTTGTTTATTAGCAATTTAAGAAATAAAAAATAGGGTCCATTGACTTCCATTGTAGCGGAGAAACAGCTCTCAAAGTCACTCTTTTAGCACATAAACGAACGCAGCTGATTTTGACAGTTTATGACATCAGGAAAACTCATGCGGTTTTATTTTTAATAAAAAAAATCAACTTTGTCTTGTTTTGACTAATGTGTGTAGAAAGAAGATCCGGTAGGTATGCCTACGCCGACCGAATCACTGCTGTTTGGTCCAATCTGATCCATACACAATGGACGTGTTTGAGGGAGACACTTTAGAAGACACTTTAGAAGAAGTGTGTAAACTGTAAAGTGTCTGTGTCTGGGATTGCTCATGTGAGGGTGCATCTCAAACAGTGTGGAGACTTCTGTTTACAAACGAAACCTTGCAAGACGGCCCGCAAGATTTGGGAACGCCATAGTACTGCTCCAGTCTATCTCCGACTAAAATAGTAACTTTATAAATCTATCTTAAAAGACGAAAATAAAACTGCATGAGTTTCCCTGATGTCATAAACTGTCAGAATCAGCTTTTGTTGTGTTGGTTTATGTGCTAAAAGAGTTGATAGCCGTTTCCCCGTTACAATGGAAGTCAATGAGCGACTATTATTTCTTAAATTGCTAATAAACAACACAACGGAGCGAAATAACTCATGGAATGGAATAGTTTGCCCATAATAAGGTAACAAAACAACCCAAACCTCTCAAAAAGTGGTCTTACCCTTTAAGTAGGCGTTTGTGTATAAGTGTGTGTGTGTGTGTGTGACAAAAAAACTCCCATATCTGCTGGGCGAAGTACAACAATGTGCAAACACAGCAGCAAGATTCGTGAGTTGCTGTGATAGGAAAAGGATATCAAATGGAACACAACCAACCTAAAGACTAATCATTGTCTCCACCAGGCCGAAGGCATGGGGGGAGAGTATGTTTTGCACTCCGTCAGTCCGTGTGTCCGTCCGTGTGTGTGTGTGTGTGTGTCCGTGTGTGTCCGTGTGTGTGTGTGTGTGTCCGTGAGCAGCTAATCTCGGCCACCGTTAACCCGGTCGATGCCAAATTTTGCACACACACTCCCTGGATGCCAACGATGAACCTCTGCCCCAAACTTTCCAGAACGGCCTGTTATAGCGCCACCAGGAGGCCGCTTTGTGCAAAACAAGTTTTTGCACAGTACACCTACAGATTTTGTCCAAACATCACGCAAATTGGTACACAGTCTCTCTAGAGCCATTCAACCAAACCGGTCTTTCAGATTTCTCAGACTCCATCCTGATTGGTTAAGATTGGCTTCCAAATTTCACAGGAGTGCTCAGTTTCAAACAAAATGCTGCAAATCATGAACACATCGCGTGATTTCCGTGAAATTGTGCACCCACATTCCCACTAGGCCGAGGACGAAATGCCACATGAACAATTTCAACTCAGCCTCAAGGTGGCGCTATAACTGGCCGAAAAGTGTTTTTACCTCTAACTGCACGGATCTGTGGATAACCTGGTGGAGACCTGTGCCCAGAAGGGCACTTTTTCTAGTTGTGTATATTCCTGCACGAGTTTGACCAGATGAAGAGCTTTGGCTCAAAACGTCGTCAATAATATATACCTTTTGGAGCATATGAGTGTACGGGTTCCCTTCTCTTTTCCTACTGTATGTCACTTTTTGAACCCAGCACCTCCACGAAGTGATGCGCATATTTTACTATAGTTTCTGTATTCCTGCACTATACCTGCATCGAGTGATCTTGGTACATAGAAATTGATCTATTGAAGATTCTGACTTTCAAATACATAATCTTTGTTTTGATTGTATTGCTGTATTGTTGTATTGTGCTTTGGCAATGTAAACGTGTGTTTTCTCATGCCAATAAAGCCCTTTGAAGTGTGTGTGTGTGTGTGTGTGAGTGTGTGTGAGAGAGAGAGAGTGAGAGAGAGAGAGAGACACTAATGTAAGCTGCAGACTGCAGTATGAGGCGCCTTGGAGCAGTGAGAGGAATGGAGCATGTCACAATTATACATGACCTCCTCCAGGGTTCAGAATACTCATTCATACTAATTCACTTTAGTTTAATTTTAAGGTAAAAGTATCAATACTGCATACTGTAGTGTTACAAAGAAAAAGTACAAAGGTATTGGTATCAAAATGTACAAAAAGTAGAAAGTACTCATTGTGCAGAATGTTCCGTGGATACATTTTATAGACGTCTTTTGACAATAGCAGATCTGCATCGCAACACATTTTGGTAAATTCTTTGTAAATAAAAGCGATATACTTCATTATGCAAGAATGTCACACAAAAGTAGTGAAAATATAGCAGATGGTAGATCTACATTTAGCTTGTAGCTTATGTAGATCTACCATTTTCAATATTTTATCAAAAATAAATAATACAACAAGGACTGGCTTTGGACATACAAGCTTTCTGCCCCGACAGGGACAATATATTTTAAATGGATTGTTTTCCATGTCGTTGCTATCGGGCAGAAAAAACATCGTATCGCCATATTTTTATAACTTATGGAGATACGAAATACGATAACTTTTTGGTTTCATAAATTAACATCCTATACCTGATGATCATACCACAGCGTCACACAAAAAAAAATCTAAAGTAGCAAGTCCGCACATGTCGATCTGCTACTTTTGCTGCTTTTGAATTTTAGCCGCCCTGAAAAGTATAACATTATTTTGCCTGTAGGAGGTCTCCACCCGACGGAGACGTATTACAAATGAATTTCTCGCCTTCCATCCCAGGGCGACGGGAGCCGAGTCACCCAGACAGGGTTGTTTTATTACAAAACAAAGGGTTTTACACCGTAGATAGCCATCCATCCTTTAAATGCCCGACTGGGTTGCCACTGGTGGAACGCAACTGTAAGTCCACCCACTGATCATGTATAGCCTACTGTGAACTTGAGGCACTTTTACTTCATTTGAGTCTTCCCATTCTTTTGATACTTTACACTTCTACTCCACCACATTATCAGACGCAAATATTGTAATGGTGAAAAAATAATACATTGTATTTGTATTGCACTTTACATTTGAAACAAATCTCAAAGTGCCAAAGTACAGAACAGTGGTTTCAAAGTGGAGGTTGCGAGTGGAGTTTGGGGCTTATAACTAAGCAACCCCTTAAAATATCCCTCATATCAGTCACATTTATACTGGAGTTAAATGTACTGCAGTACTTGCTTTTACAAAGTGCATTTTATTTATTTTTTCTATATGAAATTGTAGACAGAAAAATCTGAAAAGAAAAATAAACATAATAAACAAATAAAGTGAGGGGCGCTCTTATCATCGTACATCATCTCGTTCCAGCCAATCAGAATTTGCGGTCTCACCTTCGTCTTCATTGTTTGCATATTTTACGCAATATTTGTTTACACAAACACTCAAAGCTGGCCATTCATTGTCAACGGCATTTAATGTTTGTGTTGGGACAATGTTTGCATTTACACACACCTTCAAAGCTGGACATAGCGCCCCTCAAAAATAGCTAGAAAACCTACTTTATTAACCTTGCTCCAATTGCCCAAATATGTACACGTAGCATTGTGATGATGTCACATCATCACAAGTAGCATAATATACAAAGAAACACTGATACGTTTGTACCTTGCCACTCGCCATCAATATCTTTAGCAGCTGGTTTCAAAGCTCTCAGCTGTTGATACTCCACATCTACTGTCCTTCACATGACAGCTATTGTTTGTATCCCGTGTGTGCAACACAACACTCGGCTCAATCTCACCTGACCATCACAATCTGTATTCCGAACCGTCTGCTGCCCTTACCGGTTAATCCAGAACACCTCCTATCCTTAACGCTACCCATCTTATTTATATATACCTACCTTCCAGGTCCTGTTATACTGTATATTCCTCGCAGGAGGGGGGGAAGAAGAAATGAGCAGTTCAGAGGAAATGTCATGGATCTCCTGGTTCTGTGGACTGAGGGGCAACGCATTCTTCTGCGAGGTGGACCGGCACTTCATCCAAGACAAGTTCAACCTGACGGACCTCAGCGAGCAGGTCTCCCACTACCGCCAGGCCCTGGGTCTCATCCTGGACATTGGCACCGCGGACGAGGAGCAGCAGGACACCACCACCACCACCACCACCACCACCCCCCCCAACCGGATCGACCACCTGCACCAGGCGGCAGAGACGCTGTACGGCCTCATCCACGCGCGCTACATCCTCACCAACCGCGGCATCGCGCAGATGCTGAAGAAGTACCAGCAGGGCGACTTTGGCCGCTGCCTCCGGGTCTACTGCGACGACCAGCCCGTGCTGCCCATCGGCCTGTCGGACGTCCCCGGGGAGGCCATGGTGAAGCTGTACTGTCCAAAGTGCATGGACGTGTACACGCCCAAGTCGTCCAGGCACCACCGCACGGACGGAGCCTACTTCGGCACGGGTTTCCCTCACATGCTGTTCATGGTGCATCCCGAATACAGGCCCGAGAGGCCCAGCAGCCACTTTGTCCCCAAGTTGTACGGCTTTGAGATCCACCCCAAGGCCTACGAGCTGCAGATGCAAGCAGCGTCCAGCATCAAGAGACGAGAAGAGAAGACCACAATTTCACAATTTTAGGCTCTTATATTATTTGATAATTTTACCAATGTTTCACCAGTTTTCATAATATAGTTTGTTGATTAAAAACTAAAATCCCGCAAATCGTTACACACTATCTCTATAATCATGTGTTCAAGGCGGATCTATCCGATATTTCATATTCCACCCTAATTGGTTAACATTGGCCTTCAAAGTTTGCACGATTGGCCCGTTTTTAACAAAAAGCCTCAAATCATGAACACAGCATGCAATTTACGTGAAATCTTTCACGCACTTTCCTACTAGGCTGAGGAATATATCCCACCCTTTTCACATTGGCCTGTAATAGCGCCACCAACAGGTGGATTTTTGGAACAAAATGCCTCAAATCATCCAATTGCCATCAAAGGCATAAGAACAAATGGCACACTTTTCACATTGGCCTATTATAGCGCCACAACCTGACCTGCCCTGGTGGAGATCTGGAGAATGTTTCTCAAGTTTGCTATTCTGAAGAAGGGAAACTTAAAGGACTATTTCTCAATTACACACGCCATGAAGCCTTGATTTTATGGACATCTTTTTTTGTCACATTCCACTCATTCTCATTCTCACTGATCCCAGACTTCTATAATTAACTTAAAATGTATGTATTGATGATTGATTGATTTATTGATTGAGTATTAGCCAAATAGATTATCACAAAAAAAGTCAAAAAAGGATTGTTTCCTTTGTGGTCCATAAATATAGAGAAAATCTAGACACAAACAACAATACCACGATACAAACGTACACAGTGGAGTGGAGGTTTTCTGACAGACCAAGTGTTCTCAAACTTTTCAGGCTGCGACCCCCCCAAACATATATTTTAACTGCAGGGACCCCTCACCCTAGAAAAGCACTTGTCACAGTTCCACCAATAAATATTGTGGAACATAGCTGATCTACAAGCTCACATGGAGACGTTGTGAACTCTTCACAATGTTTGCCTCTTCCTTACGTACTATTTGACAATTTGGCCAATTTGAAACACTTATGGTGTATGTTGGTTTGTTTACTGTTGAGTGCACCGTTCTTGTACTACGATGTGTTTATGGATGACAGACATATCTTTGACAACCATTAGGTTAAGACATGGAAGTGAGCTAACCTGAGCGACCACGTGGTTTCAAATACATAACTTTTTAAAACGTCAATATTATAACTGGAAGTCAAAGGTTGCCCAAGTATGGAGTCGACCGACGCAAAAGGACTGACATCATCGTGCGACTGACGTGACGTCATGGCGTCACTGAAAGCAGTCAGTGCGGAATGAAACCCGTCCAGTTACAGACGATCACCGTAAGACGACAACAGGAGTCATGGCTGCGAACAGATCCAGATGCGTGGCCATCCTGGCCCTGGTACTGGTGTCCGTGATGGGGTCAGTGTGGGCGGACGGGAAGAAGACGCTTGTTCTTCTGGACGACCCAGCGATCCGACGGACTCACTCGATGTTCTTCCGCGGCCTGGCGGATCGAGGCTTCGACATGACGTTCAAGTCGGCGGACGACCCCTCCCTGTCCCTCGTCAAGTACGGCCGGTTCCTCTACGACCACCTGATCGTCTTCTCGCCGTCGGTCGAGGACTTTGGGGGCGACGTCGACGCGGGAGCCATCACGTCCTTCATTGACGGCGGCGGCAACGTCCTGGTCGCCGCCAGCTCCGACGTCGGCGGTCCGCTGAGAGAGCTGGCCGCCCGGTGCGGCGTCGCGCTCGACGAGAAGAGGACCGCCGTCATCGACCACCACAGCCACGACACGTCCGACCCCGGCGAGCACACGCTGGTCGTTGCCGACCCGGAGAACCTGCTGAAAGCCGCTCCCACCATCGTCGGCGACAAGCCCGTCGACAAGCCCGTTCTTTTCAAGGGCGTGGGCATGGCGGCGGACCGGGAGAACCCTCTCGTCTATCGCATACTCACCGGCTCCTCCACCTCCTACTCCTCCTTCCCGGACAGACCCGTCTCTCCGGCGCGGGGGGACGGACACCCCGCCGCCGGCAGGGACACCCTGCTGATCGCCGGCGTCCAGGCCAGGAACAACGCCCGGGCGCTCTTCAGCGGCTCGCTGGACTTCTTTGGCGACGCGTTCTTCGACGCGCCGGTGCAGAAGGCCAGCGCACCGCCAGGCGGCTCCCTGAGGCACGAGCGGTCCGGGAACGAGGAGCTGGCCGCGGCGCTCTCCCGCTGGGTGTTCAAGGAGACCGGAGTGCTCAGGGCGGGAGCCGTCGCCCACCACCCGGTGGGGGAGAGCGCCCCGCCCGCGGCATACACCGTCAGCGACCTGGTGGAGTACAGCATCGTGATAGAGACGCTGTCCGACGAGGGCCACTGGGTTCCCTACCGCGCCGACGACGTGCAGCTGGAGTTTGTGCGGATCGACCCCTTCGTGAGGACGCTCCTCGAGGGGAACGACAGAGGCGAGTACAGCGTGCGGTTCAAGCTGCCCGACGTGTACGGAGTGTTCCAGTTCAAGGTGGACTACAACAGGCTGGGCTACACGCACCTGCACTCGTTCACGCAGGTGTCCGTGCGTCCGCTGCAGCACTCGCAGTACGAGCGCTTCGTCCCCTCTGCCTACCCCTACTACGCCAGCGCTTTCTCCATGATGGCCGGCCTGTTCCTCTTCAGCGTCGTCTTCCTGCACATGAAAGAGAAGCAGAAGTCTGACTAAAAAGCAGAAAGAAATGGTTGGGGAGGTTAACGAAAAGGGCCTTTTTAGGGCATATGGGTTTCAAAATGGGGGTGTTGGTGGCTTGAATTGAATCCTCTTGAAGGACTTGACACTCAAGTAAAAAAAACATGAATTACAACAACAAAAAATACTTTAAGGCTAAATCCAGTGTGTTTGCGTGCGTTCGTGGTAATGATATGGAACTGAATATCCTGACTTGTAACAGAACACTGGTTCTCAATGGTGGTTTGGAGACTGCAAGGGTCCAAATGGACAGTGTTTGGTCAGTGATTCTCAACCGTTTCAATTTCAAGGACCCCCCAGTTTGCTATGCATTATTAGGCCATGGACTATTAGGCCCCTCCAACGTCTGGCTTTCAGACATGATGTCATGCAATCCCCCAAAAATCCACATGCCCACCATTAAGTGACTTGACGGTGGGGGCATGTGGATTTTTGCATATTTGCATACACTTGACTCAAGTCTATGCATTTTTTCAGGGGTAGCCCCTCCTATGTACAGCTTTGGGTGTCTGTGTACCACGGAATGTGATGATTTGATTGGCCGAGTATGATGATAAGAACGCCCTTCAATCACACAAGTGTGATTTTGCTTTAAGCATACCCCCCATGATGTACATATGCAACCAAAGGCGCCCTTTGGTTTGGTTTCACGGGAGTGTGATTTTTTTTTAATTTGTTTTGTCTGTCGACCCCAACAATCTGCACTGTAAAATATTGAGCTCGATGCCCAAAATATACATTTGGTGTCTCCCCTATAGAGCCATGTACAAAAATACATTATTATTTAACCTGCCGTATATCTAATAAAAAAAAATAACACCCGTGTGAAGTGAGGGGTGCTCTTGATTCCGGCCAATCGCAATTTGCGTCTTCAGTCACGTTTCTGCCCTCACTTTATCCTCAATATTTGCTCAGCCAATCAAATCATCACTATGATTCACACAAAGCTGGGCATAGCCATAAACCTCAATATTTATTTTTCCTGAATTTAATTTGTGTTTTATAATAACAAATAATTGTAATAAAAAAGGAATTGTAGGACATTTAAAACAAAAACAAACAAAGAAGAAATATTTTCTTGCTCATAAAAATGTGTCCGAGACGCAGAAATGGGTCCCGGCCCATTGTTTGGGAAACAAAGTTATAGACATCTTGGCTCTGAAAGATGGCCTTTAATACTCACGAGTTTCAAATGTATGGTCCCCAACACGGCAGACGAAGGACTACGTACATGTACACGAAGTTTCATTGCCGTCGGTCAAGCGGTTCATGAGCTATGTGTGGTCAAAGTTAGCATTTTCAATTATGCTATAGCGCCACCCTTTGGCCAATGGTCGTGGGCTTCACATCCTATTACCGAGTTTCACGAAAACCGACTGCACGGCACTGGCGGAAGAAGAAGAAAAAACAGACAAAAACAATAAGCAACCAAGTCCCTTCGGGACTGGCCTGGTCCCTTAAAAGAAGAAGAAGAGGAGAGAGAGAGAGAGATCAGTAGAAAAACAAAACAAATTATCTACATATCCGTTGCGGTATAGGTACCTGAGCTATACCCACGGCGAGATCAGCTGAAAGACATGCAACTATGCATAGCGATTATTATGAATATTTCACAATTACATCCTTTTGAGCCTACTATGTGTGAGGCGGCTTTTCATTCAGTTGGATGGATGAATAGTATACTCAGATTGCTTTACTTAAAGGAGAATTACGGACGTCTAGGAGGCTTTCTTATACATTTATTTGTAGTTGTCACGTCCCCAGTTCGCAGCAGAGCGATTACTCCGTATAACACACATATTGAGCACCAAATGACTTGTGGACTATAGTAGGCTACCATACAAATATATACCAAACCATATGCAGAAGTTTTGAGGTGAGGAATGACTGTATTCCTCACGTTGGGATGCATGCTAATGCATTCCACATGATGTGACGCGTTGTGAGCTTGCCGATCGGCTATCTTCTGCGTGCAAGAGCCTTCCCCACAACGACAGAGAAAACACACTAATAACACAAGCAACTTTATACCACCGTGACAGGGTTTGGTTGAAGATCAAAGCTCCTCATCTTAAAATGTCCCAGGGAATATTTAAGTCTCACGGACCTATAGTATAAGTAAAATGGGGGTCATCCCTATGTTCCCCAGGTTCTATGTTCCCCAGGTTCTATGTTCCCCACTTACCTTAGGGTTTAGGGTTAGCGTTATGTTTCTGGTTTAAGGACTTCAGTGTTTCAATAATTTATTTGCCATATCAACAAGTGATAGGAATTTGTCTTGGTTCATACTCAACATATACAGACAACCATAGATACACAAACAAGAAGGACAGTACAATACAAAAACAAAAACCAGCAGCATAGGAAATTACATTCAGTTTATTTTAAAGTGCTATATGTATATACTATGAGTTCAGATGTCTAATGGCTACAGGGTAAGTGCTATCCCTGAAGCGACATGTTGAGCTATGGATACTTCTATATCTCCTGCCTGATGGGAGGAGATTGAAGAGGTGATGTGCAGGATGGGAGTTGTCTGCAATGATTTTATTTGCCTTCCTAATTATTCTGGTGGAATAGAGTGAGGAAAGTGTAGGGAGGCTGCATCCAATGTTTTTTGATGCGCGACGTACTACTCTTTCAAGCTTTAATTTGTCTTGAGAGGTTGTGTGACCAAACCAGACAAGCATGGAGAAGGTGAGAACACTTTCAATAGTGGCCCTATAGAAGTGAGTCATGGCTGCTTGGCTGACTTTGAACTTCTTAAGCTGCCGCAGGAAATAGAGACGCTGGTGTGATTTACTTATTATGAGACTGGTGTTAAGATCCCATGATAAGGATTCATGGATGGTGGTCCCTAGGAACCGGAAGGAGGAAACTCTTTCTACCTCTTCCCCATTGATGAAGAGGGGGGGGAGGGGACTTGATTTCTTTTTCCTAAAATCTATGAACATCTCTTTGGTTTTAGAGATGTTTAGAATCAAGTTGTAACTCTCACACCATCTCACCAGCTCCTCTACTGCTCTGCGGTAGTCGGTTTCAACCTCGTTGGTAATAAGACCTACTAAGGATGTGTCATCAGCAAACTTATACATCATAACTGTACTAAAGTGAGATTGACAGAAATGAGTGTATAATGAGTAGAGAAGTGGAGAAAGGATGCACCCCTGGGGGGCCCCAGTGTTTAGGAGCCTCGACAGCGAGACGAGATCACCTATTTTGACCACCTGTTTCCTGTTACATAGAAAATTAAAGATCCATTTACATAGATGTGTACTGACGCCTAGCTCCTGTAGGGTTGAGATCAGCTTCCCAGGCACTATACTATTACTATACTATTGTATTAAATGCGGAGCTGCAGTCAACAAAAAGTACACGAGCATAGGTGGATCTGGATTCTAGGTGTTGGGTAATAGTGTGCAGACAGAGGGATACTGCATCATCTACACTCCTATTTGTTCTGTAGGCAAATTGGTGGGGGTCTAGTGCTATGCTGGACAGGTGTTTACAGACCAGTCGCTCAAAGACTTTCATAATGACAGATGTTAGGGCAACAGGCCTATAGTCATTAAGACAGGTGATATTATTTTTCTTTGGGACAGGAATGATAACCGCAGATTTAAAGCAAGCAGGCACAGTACAGAGTTCAAGTGACCAGTTGAAAATGGAAGTGATAGGTGCAAGTTGGTTTTGTACTATACAATTGTATGTATAAGTACAGAACAAAGAAAGTTTGTTTTTGCCATCTTTGTTGAAGAGTCTGAGCAATTATGTTTTAGTTTATTTTATCCCAGTGTTGATTTTTTGTTGGCTAAGACTAGATATAGTTTAAGTACTAGTAGCCTAGGCAGGCCTAAAGTTCATTGGATTGTTCAAAGACTGAGCTTAAATCAGAATTTGCTACTAAAAGTAACACTAAGACTAAGTTGCTAAAATACTTTTAGTCTTATATTAGAATTACTAAAATTACTAGGTTAGGTTTCTGGTTTAGGTTTATTCTAAGTGGGGAACAAAGAACCTTTTTTGCATGGTGGGGAACATAGAACCTGGGGAACATGGGTACGCTCCCGTAAAATGTATGTTTTGTTTTTCCTCAAGTTTTGGACAGGTGAAAATAAATACCTCTGTAAGGCTGACCACTCGACACATGTTTTCAACGTAGGATATAACCAAAGCTATAAAACTGCTGCCTCGTCATCAGAGGAACATGGCTGGTCTCCAAAAAGCAGACTCAGGCACAGTACATTTTTATTTTAATCATAGTTTAAACTAGACCGTTTTAGGTCCCTTTACTTCTACATCGTCCTCACATGACGGCTTGCATGCGGGCTTGCATTGTGCGTGCGTGCGTGTGTTCATAGATATAGTTCACAGAGAAGATTGTTTGCACATCTCAATGCCTATATTTAGGCCAGGTGCTGGATGTCACGCAGCAAGGCAAACATCAAGGAAGAGAATATTGCCTGAGCATGTACTGTACTGTATACAGTCAGCATCATACCGTGCCAAATACAGTATAGTACAATATGCCAACATCTTTAGCATAAGTGCATAACCAAGCAATGCCCAGAGGAGCTGCTGGGCTCAACTTCCATTTTATTTTTTTATTCTTGTCTAAACAGCTCAGATTCCACGAGTTGCCTAAACGGTAACTTTGGGTAAGCAAGTGCAAATTGTTGTAGGACACCATACAGTATATGAATAGAATAAGTCAACATCAACAACAACAACAACAACAAAAACTCACAGGAAAGAGCGTTTTATAGGGTTAGTAATAGCTCTGATCCATAGCTCACTGTTCTACGCTCGCATAAATGCAGACCAGCCTCTCGTCTGTAGCGTAAATATAAAATAAAAAAACAATGGTGGTTTGTGTAATTGGAAAGCCTACTTTCCTTAGTGGACACACTATGAGCCCCCCACCACATGTAAAGAATACACCTTTAGGCCAGAAAGGGATTTTTTTTTTCCCCTCCGGAAGGAAAATCTTGTCTATGAGATTCTTCTCTTGGCAATATCGGTAGGGGGCGCAGTGGAGAAAAAAGTAAAAAGTGCATTTTATACATGTGGTGGGGGGCTCAGAGTGCTTCTACTATAAGGAAAGTAGGCTTTCTAATTACACAAACTTCTTTGTATTGGTGAGTAGGTAAAACTACAGAGAGGCTGGTCTGCGTTTCATGCGAGGGCTAGAAGCAAAGAGTGGCAACAAATTAGGGCTTGTATGGACCAGAGCTCTAGGTTAGTAAGTGGTTAATGTATGTAGGTCATTAAGGTCTGAACGACCGAAACGTTGCTCAATAAATCTAATTCTAAGTGAAGACAGTTCCAGTTATCCGACGCACCTGTCCACTGTAGGTGTGCAGAAGGACTTACTTCTTCTAAAAATTGTTTAGTAATCGAAATCTGAAGAGTAACGTGTAACTGATGTTTTCAACCAATTGTGGTGTGGTAAATTTGCAAATGTAGGTATGCCCGATATTATCGCCCGCCCCACCCGTTATTATCGGCCGATATCTAACTATAAATGCGCCACGTACGTCTCTGTCATTCTGTGTGCGTACGGTTGTAATGCACGTAACTCGAGAACCGTTTGCCCGACCGACTTCAAATTCGACACACGCATTCCACGCCACCACAGGGAGCGCAGTGCCCGGCCTCGAGTCTGTGGGACACACCGTTGTCCAGAAACACCAAAACAATATTCAGGATGTCAATTAAAATAATAGCAAAACATAGCTGATCTACACGACAGTATATGCAATGTGGCCCTCTGGAATAAATGTGGGGGAAAAAAATGGCCCTCTCCATCGTCAAAGTTGCCCATCCCTGGCCTACAATGGTGGTATTGGTACTACCTAAGTACGAAACAGGCTATGCGTACTTCCTCCACCACTGATAACTATAACTATATGGACAGAGAGCTCTTCCTTCCCAGGCAGTGTTGTTTTTGGCAGCAAATTTAGATTTTAGTTGAATAGTTTTCATTTCGTTTCAGTCACATTTTAGTCATGCCTGGAATGTTTTAGTGTTAGTCTAGTCTTAATATCTTAAGATTTTAGTCGACTAAATCTACAGGTGATTTAGTCTGAGCTTGTAGATCTGCAATTTCCAGCATGCAAGTGTAAAATGACTTTTACTGGATCTCTTCTCCAGTAGTCCCTTCCTAACATTTTAGTCTAGTTAAATTTTTTGACAAAATTGTCAGTATAGTCTTAGTTATAGTCACCATGGCTTAGTTTTCATTTAGATTCCATTTAGTCTTTGTCGGTGAAAAAAGGTAGTAGGTAGGACGAACATTTTCAGTCTTAGCATTAGTCGACGAAATCAACACTGACATGGTGGCGTTGGCTCTTTAACCTAAGCACGAAACAGCCTATGAGTACTTCCTCCACCACTTGATAACTCTAACTATATGGACGTATAGCTCTTCCTTCCCAGGACCTACTGTATATACGAATGTTGTGGAAGGTCGCGGGGTTGGCTGAGCGCACCACGGGGAGCTCTCTCTCCCCCTGTCGCTGCAGGCCATATATATACCGTGACAGGGATTATTAGTGTCATGAAGTTATCATTAGAATAACATTTGCAAACAGGGTCCCGTGGTGCCATTCTGAGAATAGGCCTGTTGTTTGCCCTCTAGCAAAATATTATATATTTTTCTGCTTGTGGTCGGACATGGAGACTAGCTCTGGACCATTATAATACTGTACTGTATTTTTTTATTTTTGTGGGGCGATTTCGCCTCCTATGTCCAGCTTTTGGTGTGTGTGTGTGTGTGTGTGTGTGTGTGTGTGTGTGCGTGAACACACACTTTGTCCCAAACACAAAACATTAAATGACATTGACAATGAATGGACAATTTTTAGTGTTTCACAAACATCATTGCGTAATTAACACAAACGTTGAAGACGAAGGTAAGGACGCAAATTCTGATTGGCCCGAATGAGATGATGTAGGATGATGTACAATGATATAAGAGCGCCCCTCAAAAAATGCATCTGAATTTTATTTGCTTTATTGAGGACCCCAGGACGACTAAGGCCCTTTCATGTGTCTCTAATTGGGATCCTTTCATAAACAAAGATACATGCATGAAAACAGAAGAAGGAATTATTATTATAACTAAAGCTAGTGTGTGGATTATGTTTTACAGTGTACATGCTGAGTACAGTAGTGCATCCTGTGGTAGACGCAATTTGCAACTCTAGATTTTTTTATAATGGGATGAATCTAGAGTTGCAATACCCTCCATTGACTCCCCACTCATCTTTTTTGGTTTGCGATCTGCTTGTCTTAAACGACGTTAAACTCACCAACATTGCAGCTGTAGTACAAGCTTGAATTATCCTCTTTCAATCTGCCGAGCTTGTTTGTCATAAAAATCCACCGTAGAGATGTTATGATCTACTTTCTGTCAAGACATCCTCTGCAAGTGATTATAAGTGCTGGAGTTTGGAAGCACTCGTCGTATGTCACTGAACGGCCCTGCGTTCCACCTGTTTTGGAATTTGCACATAATGCAGGAGGCTGCAGCGCGACCCGTTAATAAAAACGAGTGCTTCCAAACTGCAAGACTTAGAAAAAGAATCACTTGCAGAGGATGTCTTGACAGAAAGTAGCTCATAACATCTCTACGGTGGATTTTTATGAAAAACAAGCTCGGCAGATTGAAAGAGGAAAATTCAAGCTTGTACTACAGCTGCAATGTTGGTGAGTTTAACGTAGTTTAAGACAAGCAGATTGCAAACCAAAAAAGATGAGTGGGGAGTGAATGGAGGGTATTGCAACTCTAGATTCATCCCATTATAAAAATAATCTAGAGTTGCAAATTGCGGCTAATCCCGTGGATGCAGAGGTCCTTGTTTTATTGCATCCCTTAACTATAAACTGCGTTTTGGGATGCAAAATGAGACGCTTTTACTATACCCATAAGTACTGTACAATTTTCCATACTTCTACTCCACTATCTCAGAGGCAAATGTTGTGATTTAGATGACAAAACATATTATTAACCCAATGGCTCTCAAACATTTCCATGCCAATTAATATTTGGCACATGAACTGCCATCTGAAAAGGTTTTGTGCCAGCTAGGACCCCCCAGAAGAGAAGATTAAATCTTCCAAAGTTAAAAATACAAAACTACAAAAAAATCTAAATATGGATGGTTAAAATGATTGTGATGTTTTGCTGGGGACCTCTAATTGACCAGTATAATGAGAAGACTTGTGAAGAAGGAATGTAAATCTCTGATGTGACGTCTAAACTTACCTCTGTTTATTCTCATCCTCCTTTCAGGGTGGTGTTCGGGCAAATGAGTTCCCTCTGGGTATAGGCACCCCTTTTATAGTTCCGGGGTGGGGGGGGGGGGGGGGGGGGGTGATACCAAGTGGGAAATGAATAGAAGGGGAGATTGGGATGGACTATATTGAATGTAATCATGTGTTGTGTATATATTTCTATGCTAAATGCTAACTGTGAATAGGTATTGAGGGTGCATATACATGTAGTAAGTTTATATAAAATGGCATTGTGTGATTCTAAGAGTGGGGGAATATTGTTATTGTTACCTGGGGAATGGTATGGGCTAACCAGGTAATGGGTTCCCACCCTATAAAAGGCAGTCAGTTGTCTCTAACCCGAGTGATGACAGGTTGTCTTGAATATGACTGTCAACGTGATTGAGGAAAAAATGGAAGAAATAAAGCCTTATTGAAGGTCCCCTGGACTGGTCTACTCATTTATTGCCTGGTCAGCTGAGTTTGGAAAACCTTTTACGTACATCTTGTCAAACCTTTGTTAATTAATCACTCTGTGCAGATGTGGAAGGAAATTAATTTCTGTGGAAGGAAATTAATTTCTGTGGAAGGAAATTAATAATAAAAAGTTAGGAAAAGATTGTAGTAGTGTAGTATACAGTAACGTCACAGTACCACAGCATGGAATATTACAAAAATCATAGTCATAGTACAACAACAACGGGCCTGGTTTTCAAGATGCTCAAGCATTATGGCGAGATTGGGGAGAGTGGTCTGGCACTTACATTTCACTCACCCCCAGAGTTGTGTGTGACCAATCCGAGCCCACTATTCAAAGTGAGACTTTTTTTGCTGTGTTTGTAACCGCCTCATTCATTTTCATTTTTTTCCAAGCTACTAGTGTTGCCGGATTTTTTGCATAACCCGCCCGTCCCGTCCCACCACAGCAGTCAGCCCAACCTGCCCCGCAAAACAATATATTAATCAACAACCTATAACACTTAAAAAAATACATATTTAGCCCCATGTTCGAATGCCCCCGCCCCCTGTAAAAAATTGCTAAAATCGCTAAAACGAAATGTAACCAAGTGGAGTCGCTACGTACTCCTAATGTCACAGTATTACTACGCCACTCCCAATTACAGGGTGGGAGACCCGGAATACACAAGGTAAGTGTTCAGTTTGAGTGAACAATAACTGTCGGTTGCTTCATGGAATATAACTTTATTCAGAGAAGATACACAGTATTGGCATTTGATAAAAACATTTACAAATGTCACCAATATAGATTGCAACAGGCTTAATTAGTCAGATCATAACTTGGGTAAATAGCTGTACTGAGATGTACTATTTGATTAATTCCACACACAGTTAGCACAGCAAATCGAAGCCACTCTGAGCCAAAGGTAATTGGCATTAAACACTTTAAACACAGCAAAGATCACTGCAAAATAATATCAAAAGGCTAAAAGCCATAAACACAGCAAAAAGGTCAGTAATCAAGTGCCAGTCTACAGCATAACCATTAACCAAGTATATGTCTGTCTTTAAGGGTAGCCTATTACAGCCGTTGGTCAAGATGACAATGCGGGACTCGTTTAAAGCCACCTGGGCTATTTCCGTGATAGATATATCTAATACAAAAGAATAAAACTGTAGCAGCATAGAGTTTAAAAACCAAAACAAAAAGGTAAAAAAGAACAGCGGTTCAACAGTACACAGTCCTGTAATAGAGCAAACATTGAATTAGCATCACAATTCATCCTGGGTCTAACGTGCTTGTTCTAGTTGTACTTAATACAATTTGGACATCGCCATCATTAGCATTACACTAGTACTATGAAGTGCATTCAAAGTATTTATGTGGTTAGCACATACCCTGTTAACAGGTGTCAGGGCATCCCAGGTTGTTTGTACAGTGCGCGTTTGCTCGTTCAGAACGCCATCTGTGTAATATAAATGCATCATGAGAACTCACATTGTATACATTACAAAAAGACGTAATGCTGTCGCAATACAGACGTTAAGCCTACCTCTAGTCTAGACTCATGTCACACACACTTGCAGTCTCTCGTTCCAGCTCGTGTGTGTACCACGCACACACACACACAATAGCAGGGCTCTCGTTCACAGCGTCTACTTTGTTTCTAGCAGTCGGTGTATACCAACACGCCTACAATGACAGGGCTGTCCGCTCTAAGTCAGAGCTCCACCAACGTCTCGACACGGCGACGCGGACACAAACATGAAGCGGCGCCAGACAGCTTAAACAGACGCCGGAAGTGGGCAACCTGGGTAATACGCAGCCTCCCCCTATGCCTGACTAGCTACGTTATATGCTGAGCTGAGGGGGTGGTGCTATGAAACGTATTGGTTCAGTCCCACTGATTACATTCGCCCCTTCCAAATTGAATCGGCGTCCCGACGATGCATCAACCTGGTACTGGGACGAGCAGGACCCCATTCTCCCCTGTGCTGGTGACACAGTTTGTCGGTATGGTAGCCGGTGCGGGTTTGGGTGGAAACCAGCATTACTTCGGCTGCTGCGGCGCAGGCCAGGAGAAGGTGGTGATAAATGCTCTTCTGAGCCTTCAGTTGATCCTGGGCTACCTTCCTGGTCTGGTACCGGATGCGGTGAGCTCCCATGAGCCTCCGGTTCTGGTGTTCGTACACCTGGTTCTCCTCTCTCATTATCCTCCACTACCAGAACCATGGAATCCTCGGAGTCACTGTTGTCACCTCCAGCATGAACTGGAGGTGTATGTTCTAGAGTGACCTGTACTGGCGTCACCGGTTGGGCATCGGGTCCCCCTCCTTCTGGCGCAGTCCGCAGCTCGGTCCGGTGTATTCGCAGAGCAGGGCCATCCGGGTGGACAGGGGCAATGGTATACACCATTCCCTGATCCTGGGGTCTATTCAACACTCGATAGAGGCAGGGGTGCCAGAGGTCTTGGATCTTGTTCCTGCCTCTAACCTGATGGTTCCTCCTGTAGACAAGCTGACCCTCTTCTAGACCAGGGTTGGTCACTTGCTGGTTGTGCTTTCGGTTCCGTTGTTCTGCTTTGGCCTGTAGTTGTTGTCGGACATGGTCATACACTGTCTTTAGGGATTCTTGATGTTTTTGGACCCATTCCTCTGGGGCCTCCTCACCAGAGCCTTCGTCAGCACCAAGGAGAAAGTCGACCGGCAGCTTGGGTTCACGGCCAAACATGATGTAATGTGGAGCCAAACCGGTCGTCTGATGAGCAGTGGTATTGTAGGAGTAAGTTACCTGGGACAGATACTGGGGCCAACGCCTCTTCTTCTCTGGTGGCAGAGTGCGAAGGAGGTCGTGGAGTGTCCGATTGAACCGCTCACACTGGCCGTTACCCTCAGGATGGTATGGGGTTGTTCTGGTTTTCTTAATGCCGTATGTATCACATAGCTGCTTTATTATCTTGCTCTCAAAGTTTCTACCTTGGTCTGAATGAATGCGGCTAGGGACTCCGAACAGGTGGAACCAGTGTTTGACCAAGACATCTGCCACCGTGCTTGCCCGCTGGTCTCTTGTTGGTATAGCTTGCGTAAACTTGGAAAACACGTCTGTGAGGACTAGGACATTTTCCCGTCCATCACTGGCTGGCTCTAGTAAGGTGAAGTCCATAGCGAGTAGCTCGTTGGGTCGAGATGCCTGGAGGCTTCCTCTATATGCCTTGATTCGAGGGCCTTCTTTGGCTAGCATGCACCTCCCACAGCTACGGCACCACTGTTCAATGTCTTTAGCCATACCTGGCCAGTATCCACGATCCCGCGTCAACTGTAAGGTGCGGTCCACGCCCTGGTGTCCGTGGCCATCATGCACGCTCTGGAACACTTTTTCTCTAAGGCACTGGGGTAATAGTATTTGGAATATTTCTGTACCACCTCCGGGGGGGTGGATCTTCCGATACAGCACTCCATCTCTCTCCACCAGGCGTCCCCACTGGCGAAGTAGCTCCCTACTCTCCTGGCTCAGATGTTCCCGTTCCTCTCGTCCGGGGGTCCGTCCTTCCTTCCAGTACTTCAACACCGGGCTAATGACAGGGTCTTGCTTCTGTAAAGATGCCAATTCAAGTTGTGAAAACCCTGGCATAGCAGCCATCTCACGAATGTGAGTTTCCTGGAAGACAGAGGAATCCGATGGTGGGTGGTGTGGGGTTGGGGGAACTTCCATCCCAGTGGTGAACCGGTCCAGGTACTGTCTGGATAAAGCGTCAGCATTTCCATTACTGCGACCTGGCCGATATTCTAAGGTGTAGTCAAAAGAGGCCAATTGAGAAGCCCATCGCTGTTCCAGTGCACCAAGCTTAGCAGTTTGGAGGTGAACAATAACTGTCGGTTGCTTCATGGAATATAACTTTATTCAGAGAAGATACACAGTATTGGCATTTGATAAAAACATTTACAAATGTCACCAATATAGATTGCAACAGGCTTAATTAGTCAGATCATAACTTGGGTAAATAGCTGTACTGAGATGTACTATTTGATTAATTCCACACACAGTTAGCACAGCAAATCGAAGCCACTCTGAGCCAAAGGTAATTGGCATTAAACACTTTAAACACAGCAAAGATCACTGCAAAATAATATCAAAAGGCTAAAAGCCATAAACACAGCAAAAAGGTCAGTAATCAAGTGCCAGTCTACAGCATAACCATTAACCAAGTATATGTCTGTCTTTAAGGGTAGCCTATTACAGCCGTTGGTCAAGATGACAATGCGGGACTCGTTTAAAGCCACCTGGGCTATTTCCGTGATAGATATATCTAATACAAAAGAATAAAACTGTAGCAGCATAGAGTTTAAAAACCAAAACAAAAAGGTAAAAAAGAACAGCGGTTCAACAGTACACAGTCCTGTAATAGAGCAAACATTGAATTAGCATCACAATTCATCCTGGGTCTAACGTGCTTGTTCTAGTTGTACTTAATACAATTTGGACATCGCCATCATTAGCATTACACTAGTACTATGAAGTGCATTCAAAGTATTTATGTGGTTAGCACATACCCTGTTAACAGGTGTCAGGGCATCCCAGGTTGTTTGTACAGTGCGCGTTTGCTCGTTCAGAACGCCATCTGTGTAATATAAATGCATCATGAGAACTCACATTGTATACATTACAAAAAGACGTAATGCTGTCGCAATACAGACGTTAAGCCTACCTCTAGTCTAGACTCATGTCACACACACTTGCAGTCTCTCGTTCCAGCTCGTGTGTGTACCACGCACACACACACACAATAGCAGGGCTCTCGTTCACAGCGTCTACTTTGTTTCTAGCAGTCGGTGTATACCAACACGCCTACAATGACAGGGCTGTCCGCTCTAAGTCAGAGCTCCACCAACGTCTCGACACGGCGACGCGGACACAAACATGAAGCGGCGCCAGACAGCTTAAACAGACGCCGGAAGTGGGCAACCTGGGTAATACGCAGCCTCCCCCTATGCCTGACTAGCTACGTTATATGCTGAGCTGAGGGGGTGGTGCTATGAAACGTATTGGTTCAGTCCCACTGATTACAGAAAGAAAGCAGCAAATAAAAATTAATACTCATCTTTTACTTTCTCTAATAACAACCTAAAACATGAACCTGAACATGAAAAAAACTAAAGTTGTCCTTTAATAATTTTAACATCCAGCATCAACAACAACAAGTTCAGTGGCCTTGTGGTTAGAATGTCCGCCCTGAGACTCATGGGAGGTCGCGGGCTTCGATTCCACAGCCTTCGACTGGATTTGGGGGTAAGTCCCAGCGACATACTATCATCATGCCCATGGGGGTGCACTTGCACATCATGTGATATAGTGCGTCATGTGCAGGGTGTGTACTTGTACGTCAAGCCGAACCACGCTACAGAAACCGGAGATGGGCTCGTGCCCTGCACTATGGCTCTCATGGTTTGGCAAGGCTTACCTCTCTCTTTCTTGTATCATCCTCAAAAGTCCAACTCGGTATCGAGCCACGTCTCTGGTGGGCAGGTGTTAATTGTGTTCGGCAGACTGCTCAGGCTCGCCACACTAGCATATCACCCGGGTCACAGATGTAGTGGTGCATAAGGGAGCTCGGGCCCAGCAGACTCCCACTCCTGCTTCCAAAGGCTTACCATTCACTTATAGGCCTCACTCACACCAAGACACAAGCAAGACACACTTGTGTCCTGTGTGTTCTGTGTGTCATGGCCGCCTCAATGCATTTCCAATGGGAGTCACATGGTTTGAAGACACAACCTTGTTGCATGGGAGGGGGGGGGGGGTGCAGAAGACAGCCATGCAACAAGGTTGTGTCATGAAACCATGTGACTCCCGTTGGAAATGCATTGAGGCGGCCATGACACACAGAAGACACAGGACACAAGTGTGTCTTAATTGCGTGTGTCTTAGGTGTGAGTGAGGCCATAAACAACAAAAGGACTAGTCTATACGTTTGTCATACAGGAGTTCAGTCAACTTATATCCACGGACCGCGTCCCTTCATCTCCTGCAGACAAAAATATACATGATTCACACCTACGCAGAAAATTTTCAAGTTCTAACTGGAAACAAATACTGGTCTGTGCCGCCTTTCGAGCGTGTGGCGCTGTAGTATGGTCTAGTAGGGAGTTACGGGGGGGAAAAAACATGGAGATAAGACATTTCTGCCCGACAGCACGATACTGTATATATAAAGAATGTCACCATCAACGTCTGCATTCATCCAATCACACACACACACACACACACACACACACACACACCCTCACACACACACACACACACACACACACACACACACACACACACACACACACACACACACCTTGGCTCGGCTCAGTGAACTCACATCTTAAGCGAGGTACAATCCCTGCTGAAGGATAAGGGACGTTTTGATAAGACTTTGGCACCCGTTTTTATCTCAGACAGACAGCCATACAAATGGCTCTTTTCCACGGCAAAAACGAAGCGAACGGCACGGGTGCTGTTATTTCACATGGATTCATGTACGCCACAGCTTGCCTACAGATAAGGTTCTGAGCTAAAGTTCTAAAGCTTTAGGGGCTGCAGCCGGTCCAGCCAGAATCACTTTTAGTTTTATTGTTACTTCCATAATACACTATAGACATACTTGGGAGCAAAATAACGTCGCAACTCAAATCATGGTCACACTTAAAAACAACAGACATTAAAAAGAGGCAAATGCATTTAAAACATTACATTAGACTAGAGAGAGAGAGAGAAAAACGTGACTATTGCAACAATGGTGGCAAATTACTGTCGACCACTCACCTTGCTGATGAAGCAACAATTGTCATTGCATTTTTTGGGCTGGCTAGATCTCTGGCTAGATCTCTTAGTTCTTTTAGATAGCATTCTAAAACACTGCTGTTAGCTGTTAGCTGTTAACAGCAGTGTTTTAAAATGCGATCTAAAAATAACTATTAGGGGCGGCCGATAATAAATGTTGGAAGGCAGCAGCGTTTAGGTAACATAATGTATAAATATAATCATCGGCAGGCGCAATCTGCCTGCGTCACGTGTCTATAACAGCCTGTCACTCAAGACGGACGTGGGGGCGTGCTTGGTGCAAGGCCACGCCCTCCGCCAACTTTTGCTGTGCGGAAAAATGACCACTTTCAGGGGAAGTTCAAAACGCTATAGAAGCAGTGTTGTTTTTGGCAGTACATTTTGATTTTAGTTTTAGTCGTAGTCTCTTGAATAGTTTATTTAGTTTTAGTCACATTTTAGTCACCCAGAATGTTTTAGTATTAGTCTACTTTTAGTCAACTCAATATCATAAGATTTTAGTCTAAATTTACATGTGATTTAGTCGACTAAAATGTATTTTGGCGGGCCTTGATGCCGTCGTAATGACTGATTTTACACTTGCTGAAAATAGCAGATCTACAAGCTCACGTGTCACGCTGCGTGAACTTGTAGATCTGCTATTTTCAGCATGAAAGTGCAAAATGACTTTATTTATAATGGATCTCTTGTCAAATTTTCTTTACAAAATCGACAGTATACTTAGTCATAGTTTTAGTCATCATAGCTTAGTTTTTATTTAGTTTTTATGTCGTTTTTGTCAGTGAAAAAAGGTAGTCGACAAAAAAATTCGTCGTAGCATTAGTCGACGAAAACAACACTGGCTAGAAGCCCTGGTACTCTCTGCCTCAGGTCGTGACCAGGCTTGATGAGTAAAGCCAGGGCCGAGGCAGCGCGAGGCAGTGATATTTGGAGTCCAATTGCTTCACACAGCTTGAGTGCTGCCCACTGGAGCGCCGGGTTGGGGAGCAGCTGGGGATTAAGTGCCTTGCTCATGCAAGGGCGCGCCAACACATTGCCGAGGCCTGGAAACCGAACACGGGACCCTCCGGGGAATTCCGTCTTCCCAGGCTAAGCAGTCAGCTACTGTATACGGCCGTCCCATTTATCTTCCGTCCATCCCTGACCCCCCATGCTATACCGAGGAGGACAGGCAATCGGGTGGGCACACAGACATGCTACTGGAGCCGGAATGCATGTGATATATCATGTCGCCTCTGTCGAGGGGAAAGCTCATATGTCCAGGATTCATATCTGAAATGTCCAAGATTTCAAATTCAAGAATAGCAAAAGATCTGAGATCACAGTCATTGCATCAATGTTGAAACCCTCGAGGGGATACATAGGTACAGATTAGTCCACAGGCAGGTACAGTTAAGGTACAGTTAGTCCACAGGCAGGTACAGTTAAGGTACAGTTAGTCCACAGGCAGGTATACAGTTTAAGGTACAGATTAGTCTACAGGCAGGTACAGTTAAGGTACAGCTAGTCATTTAAATATTGAGCCTTCAAAGGCAAAACAGATCAAAGGTTAAAACAGATTCCACACCATCCTCTCGCACCTCATGGATGACAAGAAGTTAAAGTATGTATTGTGGTAACCGGACAACAAAGAAACAGAGACATATTTGTAGAAGCCTCTCACGGGCATTTATTAACATAAATGTTTAAACAGGGGAGTCAGAAACGAGTGCTTCAAATCAGTCAAAATAACATGAATTATTCCCAATCGGGCTTAGTCTGTTTTCCTTTGACAGGTTCATAAATAAAGCAATTTCTTTCCTTTCCTCTTTCATGCAGGGACAGGTAAGAGTTCTTTCCAACTGTTTATTTTCCAGATAGCAAGAGAGGCCGCTCTCTCTCTCTTTCCTTTTTTCCCCCAAGTTCAAGTTCAGAGTATATGGGAGGGACACGTGTCCCCGTTGTATAGGCTCTATGTCCATGTGCCCAGTCCACTCTGTCCATAATCTCATAGGGGGGTTGAAGTGATTGTGACATTGGTGGAGGGGTGGTGGAGCCTGTGTTCCCCCTCGGCCGCTGAAGTGGTTTGCTCCATTTTACTCCATTGACGTATGCTAATTCAAAAAAGGCTGGCGGTGGCGCGGTGAAGGAAATTTTCCTTCAACAGCGAAATAAAAAGTGAATAAAAAGGTGACATTAAACTGACATTGTGGTAACCGTCTGGGCACCCGACTGGTAATCCAGTCGCAGTGTGCCGCGGGTTCGACTCCCGAGCCCGACACGGCCTTTACTGCATGTCTTCCCCCATCTCTCTCCCGTTTCCTGTCAGCCTGCTGTCTGTCCCTTCAAAAAAACAATAAAAGGCGTAAGCCGCAAAAAAAAAAAAAAAAAAAAAAAAAAACTGACATTATGGATTTAAAAAAAGCTGGTAAAGGGTGGTGCGGAGAAAGCACGGGCGAAGAAGAGAAAGGGTCTCGAGGCGGATGCAGGAAAATGTTTCAAATTAACCAAGATGTTTGCAGCCCAGGCTGCCCAGGGCCAGCAGCAGGCCGATGTTGTCGGTGACGAAGCCGCCGCCGCTGCTACTCCACTATCCAACTACTTGCAAACGAGTGGAATGGATTTGATAACTGCCCATCGGTTTGTCACAAGCACACAAGAGGATGTGAAGAAATGTGATTTTGCAGGCGTAAAAACAGCAGCAGACGGCTTTGTGAAGTGGGCAAACGAGCAGTTAGATGTGTGACTATGAGGACACAGAGGTGGAAGTTGCTTTGCCAGACCTGAGACCAAAAAAGAAAACAATGATGCCAGGCGAAGTATGTGTTGATGTAACCATGTCAGATGCGTATCAGAAGTACGAGATTACAGTACTGTAACGAAGTGGTCCTCAGTTACTTATATTTGGCACATTTATGCTTATTTTGCACACATATTGTACCAGTGTTTGATCTAATATTTATATTTGCACAGCATATGTACTTTAGTCAGTTGTATTTGCACACAAAGGAAAAGTCATGAGTTGAACTGGGTTATTGAAAGTATTATGAACATGGGAGTTGTTTCCTATCCGGCAGGATGGCCACTCAGCATTGGACAGTACCACCTGGGGGGAACAGATGGATGTTTTATCATGATGGGCAAGTGCAATACAGTTATAAATGCAATATGTGCCAGGGCAATATTGTACAATATGTCATATGAGACTGTGTTATGGGTAATTGAATACTTACTGCTTCTGTTCTGTCTGTTCCAGTGTGTTCGGGCAAAAGAGTCCCCAGGCTACCAGAGCACCAGGTCTGGACTGGACCACAGTGAAATGGCCAGGGGGTGTTTGAGTTATGCATTGGAGCTGCTAATAATAGCTGATAATGGGATATGTGGTTTATCTTGCAATAGTGGGCATAATTATATATTTACTTACCGGTGTAGTGATATAGATTTATAGGCTCATTTGATGTGGGTTATGTGGGGTTCAGAAGTGTTGCATGTTTGACCGGTAATATGGTAGAGTCTGCACTGATTGTTTCAGCTGCCTATAAAAGGCTGCCAGGAAGCACACACCCACTCAGTGTTGGATTCACTGAGGGCATGGTGGAGCTGCACACCAACATGCCCTATTTGTAGAGATGTCCCGATACCATTTTCTTCAGACCAAGTACGAGTATGAGTACTTTCTTTTAAGTACTCGCCGATACCGAGTACCGATACGAGTACTTTTTATTTTTGTTGAGTAACCACTTATTTTACCACCTCCCGTCTACACTTGTCAGTTGTCATTTATGCTTGTAGATCAGCCGTTTTGGGCGCTTTTGCTGCCGTGTTGGGTCAGACTTGCTCCCGTTGCATTGAGCGTTCAGCCAGTGTCAATTGAATGTTGTAGTACTCGTCTCAAAGTATCGGGCCCGGTTCAGATACTCGAGTACGAGTACTTTAGGCTAGTATCGGCCGAGTACCCGATACCAGTATCGGTATCGGAAAAATTCTACCTATTTGTTTGCTGCGTGTTTCATGCCATTTCCCAAGTGTAAACCTTCTTTTGGGAATAAACCACGGTGTGGCTGCATTTTAATTTTACCTCCTGACTGTGCTCATTTCCAGCCGCTTATCGGGCCAACACCACAAGTACACAATGTAATTCTGGATACAATCAATGAAAGTCTTTCCCGACGTTTTGCTAAAAACAGAGAACTGTACACTGATTTTTCCCTGCTTGACCTGCGGAGATTCAATGACTTGAAACGTGAAGGTATATCCCTGCCGGCGCACTGAACGCGCTGAGAGCAAACCTGTTGAAGAAATGCCACTCCTGAGGCCTTGCAAATTGAATTGCTCATGGCTACACACTGGGTCGAGTTGAGCCAGTCTGTCCGTACAGAGTATTATGGTCTCCAGATGGCTACCCAGGATGATGAGGACACAGAGGAAGAATGGGATATTGTGAACAAACCCTGCAAATCATGTAGGAAGTGTGCCGCCTGCTGCTATTTCTTTCTTCAACGATACAACCTTCTCACCAATTTATACAACGTAATTGGACTCGGCTACAAGTTTCTGTTGACACTGTCGGTAACGCAAGTTGCAAGGAGCACAGCATCACAGGACTCTATACTCGTAGGACACAATCATCGACCTGGTGGCGGAGAAAAGTGCACTGATGCGTCGGATGCTCATTAATTAAGGTAGGACATAAGCAAATAGTTTAATATTCTATTCTATTCTATATCATTTCTATTGGGCATATATTGTGCTTTCTTTTTCTTGTCAATTAACACATAATTACGTAGCATGCTGTTGTCACGTGACTTGTGTGCGTATACGCAGTGCAATGATGGTGTGTGCATTAGTGTTTGTTTTTGGCTGCTGCTGTGCCATGCTCTTGCCTCTTTGTCTGCATGTGAAAGAGTAACTATTCAGTTTGCCTTATTTATAGGCTATTTAATGTAATTGATGAATATGCGTAAAGCCATGCTCAGTGGGAGTATGGTGCCTGCTGACTAGATGAAGTCAGCAGGCAGTTGTTGACCGTTCTCTGTGGAGTATGATGAAGCTGTAGTATTAATGAGTACAAGTAGATTTGATTATAGATAAGTGAGCGCTATGATATTAAAATGGACTGAGCTGTGATTGCACCGTAGCCTACTGCGTAGCCCCACACGCAGAACCCAATGGTACTGAAGTTTCTGACATTTTTGAGACGCAGTAGCCATGGGGTCCGGTGGAGGGAGGCGGTACAATAAACGGTAAATAAACAAGGAAGGAAGAGAGGAATTAAAGCTTTCAAATCGGTCAAACATAGATTAAAAATACTTAACGGCTTCCGCGCCACAGGATAATTCGCAGCGGTGTACGTTGTAAACTAGAGTTCACACATTCAGAAGCCCTCAAACGAACAGAAGCCCTCAAATAACGCAGAAACCACGTTACCGAAGTTATTTATGTCCGCGTTCCACCATTTCCATACGAAAACACATCACCGCACAGGGACCCTACGGGTCAGCCCGGTTCGGTTCGGATTGGGCTGACCCAGGGGGTTCCGAGAGGGGCTACCTACTGCGCAAAATGGAGTCGGCCGGTGGCCACTGGCCTATTATGCCTATAAATTCACATCATGCCTGTGAATATATAAACATCTAAAATGGTTCAGTAATAATTAGCATAGGTTATAGGTTATTATAAAGAAAAACATCTAATACTATTTTAAATTGGTCTAGTAAAGTTGGTAACTATTCAGAAGCAGCAACCATGCAGAGTGGAGACTGAGAGCGAGCGCCAGCCTAAACATTTCAAGCCTCTCAGCTGCATAGCTCAGGTGTGAGAGATCAGGCTGATTAAGCAGGTACGAATTGGCACATGACGGTGCTTTTGAGTGGTGCTAGCCACTATATAGACAACTATGTGTGTGTCCCTGGGCCTGGCTGTCCCTGTGTCTGTCTGTCCGTCCGTCCGGGTACGGAAATAGCGTTTGTGTCACTGTTGCGCAGCCTCACGCACACGCCAGGGAGGAGGGCTTGTACAGTAGAGTACAGTACAGTACAGTACAGTACAGTACAGTACAGTACAGTACAGTACAGTACAGTACAGTACAGTGCAGATAATTGCCGATCTACAACCTCACAACGCTTCACATCTGCTATTTTCACAACTGTTGTGCCCTGTAGAAGCATGACATAAATCTATATTACAAAAAAACATTAAAATAAAGTTGAAATGATATGGAGATACAAGGTTTGTGCCCAATGGCAACAGTATGTTAATGCATGGTATTTCATATAACCCCGGTATTTATTCATTGCACTTGCTATTCAAGCGATAAATCATTTTTACATGTGGTCGGGTAGAAGTGCGCTTGGTCCTTGGCTGGCTGGGTACTGTATGTCCGAGCACGGAAATATCACAACTAAGTGTCACTGTTGCGCAGCCGCACACACACACACACACACACACACACACACACACACACACACACACACACACACACACTATATATGGTGATTTCGGGTGTGACAGTAATTACAGTGACAGTGCAGTACAGTTGATGGACCCCCTGGGGACCCCCACACGGTAACTCCGTCATTTCTCAACCGTTTCGGAGAACTGCTGCTCTAAATATCCTGTTTCATAAAAAATAAATAACATCTTGAGGTTGAAAAGGTTGAGAAAACACGACCATTCCTCTCAAACCCAGATGATTAATGTACAGTACATATCATCTGTATATCAAATAAAGCCACGGTTTTAGCTGCATTCTTGCCTTGATCTCTGTAACCCTAATAAAGAAGCCCTCTTAGCATCAGAACAGTATATTGTTGCCGTCGGGCTGAAACCTTTTTCCTCCATGGTTGAAGATTTTTTTTGCTTCCATAAGACAAAATATCTTCTAACTCCTGACATTTTTCTGAAAAAATGTAGCCTATGTTTCTATAACAGTGGTGCTCAAAACTTTTGTATGCATGTATTTGGCTGTGGACCCCCCCATCTGAAAATACATTTTAAAGAAAGCTGCAAATATTTGAGTTAAAAATATATAATGAAAACTTTCGCACATTATCAAGATTTTTCTAAAATAGCAGGGGCTCCATTTTCGTCACCGCTAAACCCCTTATCCCTAAACTTTTTTTTTTTACTATTTTGAAAAACATTTTTGAATAGTTCAACTAGCCAATCTACATTGACACGTTGTGAGCTTGTAGACTGGCCATTTTAACTATTCAAAACTGTTTTGCAAACAAATGGAGGCCCAGATCTACAAGCTATAGCAGTGTGAATGTTGTTACTTTTATTCCACTGCATTTATTTTAAAACCTTAGTTACTAGTTTCGTCCATTTGAAAATAGCAGATCTACAAGCTCACCGGCCCGCCAAAATACATTTCCGTCATCAAAATCAATCAAATCTTCTCTCCTCCGCATCACCAGTGCCCATACCCGTACCCGGTTGGTGAAATGGCCTTTCTGTGTGGAGTTGGCATGTTCTCCCCCTGTGTCCCCTAGTATACCCTCACAAAAAACATGCAGTAATCCTGGTCTCTAGAGGGGAAAGGAACTGGTCGGAATAACGTGTTCCTTCCACTCGCTATACGTCCCGTTCAGGTGAAAAGAGGCAGCTTGGACTCCTCATGCATAGAAGGAAGCATGCCCCCCCAGGATTACATTAGATAATTGACACTGGGTGAAAAAAAAGGGTTGCAAAATCGTGGGATAAAAATCTAAAAAATCAATCAAATCAAATGTCATGGCATTTAGTCGACTAAAACACGCACGCGCACACACACACACACACACACACACACAGACACACGTGGCTTTAAACCCATTTAGACCTGGGAATGATTCTACAAATGTCTTCTAAATCATGACTGAAAAACCCTACGTTTCTGTGTCAGTGGTTCTCAAACATGTTCATGTCAAGGACCCCCAAAAATATATGTAGGCTAATTGGCCGCCGACCCCCATCTGAAAATATGTTACCAGAAGCAAAGATTTGAGTTAAAAACGTTCGCTCTGAAAGAATATATATTCAAAGCTTTGCACTACATTTTCACGATTTTTCAAAAATAGCATACAAGCTCATAGCGCGGCACTCGGTGCCGCACTATCAGCGTGTAGATCTGCTATTTTTCAATAGCTAAAGTATAACATATAATGCTGAAAACACTAAAAGCGGTTTCCGCCCAAATGGGATAAATGGGGGCTTGGCTGGATTGGACCCTATAGGCATAATTTGTCTGCATATTTCCCCTCATATCACGGTGATCTGCAGAGCTGCCTTTAGACGGCGGATTATCCTCCTTTGCTGCTCTGTCTGCCCATGTTGCTCTTGAACACCGTCCAGGTTGTCTCCAGTGGTGTAAAGTAACGTCCCCAAACTTTCTTTTTGGCCGTGCCTCCTGACCTAGATGACGCACACCGCCAACGCTAACAAGTCTTGTTGTATTTGGCCGAACATGATACATTTTTTTAAATGATTATTATTGCAAATAATCACAGAATGACACTGCACTGAGAGACATGCAGCTGCTGTATTACTCCCGGTGCAGCTGCTCATACTGTATACAACTCCTTACAACAAACAGTGGTTTACCGGATTTTGCAGTTTGTGCTAAATAACGCCATAAAACCGCCATTACACTTTTCATGTCACGCTCCCCCATGCAGTTAACTACTGTATATTGTTACACCCATAATATTTTGGTCTAGTTTTAGTCATCACAGCTCAGTTATCATTAAGCATTCGTCAGTGAAAAAGGTCAGTCGACGAACATTTTCCGTAGTAGTATACTATAAACACATGAGCCAAAGATAAGTGCCTTTAGTAACAAATGTAGCCTCGGAAACCCAGACGTTTTTATTTCCAGGGAGAAAAAAAGTCTGGGGCCGAGTCCACTTCAATTCGGCATACAGTAGCGCAAACTCTACTCTGCTGATTTCTGATCGTCTGCACCTTTTGTTAAATTGACGCACACACGTGTAGCCTACACACACACACACACACACACACACACACACACACACACACACACACACACACACACTCCTCTCGCTCTCTGTCGCTCTAATTAATTAGTCTGATGTCCAGCAGCTGTGCTTAGTTTCTCCCGGTGGATCCTCACGGGAGCTGCCTATATATGCCATAAAAAGCATAAGTGAGTTCCAGTCTATAACAAATGTGAGTGAGTGCGTTAGTGCGTGTGTCTTCCAACACGGCGGGTGGGCTCCTAGCTGTGTGGTCCTCACACAGGTTTTCAATTCAATTCCATTTTATCAGTGCCAATTAAATCACAACAAAGTGCTCTTTCAACTCTCAAGACGGCTAGACCGCTTCACGGCACAGATCCAAGGTTTTCTCTATTGACAGTGGCCATGTGCCGAGGAAAGGAAGGGGAAAAAAACAACATCCACTTTAAGAAAACCTCAAGCAGAATGCCCTCTAGGGTGAGCAGCCACCTGTCTTGACCGAGAGAGAGGAAATGATGCTTCTTATGTTCTGTTATCCTTTCACAGTACACCTATGTGAACATAATCCTGTACCCATGCCTCCTAAGGCCTGGGCTATACCTATATGGAACTTTTGCAAAAACGGATAGTTTCGTCCTCCGTTTAAAAACAAAATCCCTGCCCATACAATATTTGCCTCTGACACAGGCAAATATTGTATGAGCATGGATTTCTTTTTGTGGAGTAGCAGTAATGGTATTGGAAATTATATTCCAGTAAAGTACAAATACATCAACATTGTACTTAAGTACAGTACTTTACACCACTGTATACACTTACTCTGCGTGCAGCAGAAGGCTATGTGATTGTTTACCCTGCCACTCACACTACGCAGGGGGGAGAGAGAGAGAAAGAGAGAGAGAGGGGGGCAGTGTAGTCCATGGACAGTATCGTGACATCTCGGGACTATAGTCCATATAGTCCGTCCCCCCCCCCCCCCCCCACACACACACACACACACAGTCAGGGATGTGAGCTGTGATGGTGATAACCGTGATGGTGATGATGATGGTGATGATGAGGCTTGATGTCAGCCAGTGTTGTTTTTGGCAGCAAATTTCTATTTTAGTTTAGTCATAGATTTTGGAATGAAACTTTCTCCCTCACACTGAGCCAGAGCTTACAGACCAGAGAGAGTCCAAACTAAGGGAAGTACGCAGTGCGCACATCTCAAAACATTCCACAGGTGCTGGACGAAAATTATGCGTACAATGAAAACGGAAAGAAGTCCGCACACTGTGTCTCGAGCTCCCCTAGGCAACTTTGACGAAGACCCAGATTACCCATGTCTGTTCTGCATTAGTCTTAAAGGTAGGGTAAGTGGCCAGACAGTGGCCACTGGTTAGAGTGTCCGCCCTGAAACTGGGAGCCGCAGCATGCGCCACGCTCGGGGAATCATTAGTTTATTTGACCCCCCCAATCCAACCCATTGATGCTGAGTGCCAAGCAGGGGGGCATTGGGACCCATTTTTACAGTCTTTGGTCAGGGGCGGACACTCTGAGTCTAACCAGTGGCCACTGTCTGGCCACAGTCTGGTACTTCAGGTAGCCTATCATACCTGACGAAGACCCAGTGATTCTCTAGTAATAAAGTTGCCTAGGGGAGCTCGAGACACAGTGTGCGGACTTCTTTCCTTTTTCATTGTACGTATAATTTTCGTCCAGCACCTGTGGAATGTTTTGAGATGTGCGCACTGCGTACTTCCCTTAGTTTGGACTCTCTCTGGTCTGTAAGCTCTGGCTCAGTGTGAGGGAGCAAAACGGAACACGCAGATGATGAAGGCTGACATCAGTGTTGTTTTCGTCGACTAAAACGAAAAATGTTCGTCGACTACCATTTTCCACTGGCGGAAACTAAACTAAGCTATGATGACTAAACGTAAGACTAAATATATTGACAATTTCGTCAACAAATAAAAACTAAACTAAACTCAAATTTTAGGAAGGGACTAGTGGACAAGAGATCCAGTATAAATAAAAGACAAGTCATTTTACACTTGGTTGAGCTTGTAGATCGGCTATTTTCAGCATGTGTAAAATCTGTCATTATGACGGCATCAACGTGCGACAAAATAAAAAAATGAATCAACTATATCAACACATTCCAAGTGACTAAAATGTGACTTAAACAAAATGAAGTTTCATTCCAAAAACTATGACTAAACTAAAATCGAAGATTTCTGCCAAAAACACTGGCTGACATCATCTGCCTCATCATCACCATCATCATCCTCATCACGGTTATCACCATCACAGCTCACATCCCTGAGGTGATCCATCTGTACATCCCAGCTGTCTAACCCCCCCCCCCCAACAAGTGGTGGAAAGTAACGCGGTATCTACTCAATATCTGTAACCAAAATACGACACTATTTTGAAATTTGACTTTTGAGCTTTAGTGACCCATTTGTATACCGTTTAAAGAATATCCGATCTACGATCGTGACGCGTAGTGAGCTACAGTACATCTGACACATTATGGGATATGGGCAACTTTCGACAAAGGCCGTTACACTCGTGACAGAGCATATACTTTATTATTATTTTTATATCAACCATCATCATCATCATGGCTCCTAGCCTCCTATGCCTGAGGTGCTCTATCTGTAGAGCCCTCAGCACTTATCAGCACTTCACAGTGGAAGGTATAGTATTCTCTCCAGCCGGTTGTATCCAGTCGTATCCAAATTACAATGATATAGAATACAATATTATACGAGATATAGCACAATATATGTAAGCCAAAATAATACGGGAAAACGATATAATAAGGAGGAATAGAATGAATTAATCCCGATAGGGCTACAATAAACCAAGGCCCAGATTCAGGCGACCAACGATCCAACAGCGAGGACCACTCGTGGCCATGTGATTGGCCACGAGAGTGTGTACGAGAGCGGTACGAGAGTGTGTGGAATGGTTAACCTCCGCAAAGCAGCAGGTGTGGTGCTGGCCCTGAAAGCACAACGGCCGTATTAAAATACTACCCTTATACTAATATTCGCTGAGACAAGAGCAGCGAGACACACTGACACAAGGGAACTTACCAGCTTTAATGAGGCCAACGTGCACAGTCGCTGGAAGCCAGGTAAAAACACAACTGTAAACAACAAGAGCCCATGTTTATATTCCCATGGCATCAAAGACACCAAATGAAAATAAATACTGCGGAGAAGGAGGACCACCAAACACATACCTGGGTGGCGTGGTGGCGCCAAACAGGACCCAGGAAGCAGTGAGTCAGGGGTAGCCCCGAGGCTAAAAACACAACAAGCGCTCACAGTCAAGTTTACAGTCAACTATTAAGTGCATGCGATTGTAAAAACAGCAATGTGTAGAAACATACCTGCACCGATGTGCGGACCTCACCTGACGGACAGCGTTGTTTAGAATGACCACTTCAGTGCAGTAGAAATAACTCCCGGGCGTGGAAAGTGTGGCACCCACAAGCAGTGCGGAAGAGAGACAGACAGCTGACACACACGGCCGACACGTCGCCTTTTATAACGCCACCGTGCCATCAAGCCCTAATCAGTGGGCGGAGGCTGGGCCGTGACAGCTCACGCCCATCCTGCCAACTGTCAATGGTCTTGGATAATGCTTGGCATTGAAGTAGACCCCTCCTCTTCTCTTGGTGTATAATTGGCGCCTATAGGCTTTTGTGTTGTTGTTTAATATTGTATATGTGAGCATTTGCTTCCTATATATATGGGTGGTGAAAAATAAAAAAAGTGCCTCCTTTGAAAAAAATGAAGGCCCCCCTGCTGATTATTCCCTGGAGACGGCACTGTACACTACAGTGGCTTGTATGTGGTTAGGGAAATACAAGGTTCACTCCCACTCCTATGCCACTTTTCATGTTGGGCTCACCCAGAGCCATCTAATAGAAGAGTTACGATATTGAGGGGGCAGAAACCGCTGTTCATGCAGCCTTAATTGAGACAAGCTGGAGTTGAAAACACATTGTTTTCAACGAGGGCGGCGCAAATAAGAGCTATTTTAAGCATGTGTGCAACATGACAACTGTATTGTACAGTAACAACTAAAGTCTCGTTAATGTTTATGTTGTACTACTATTACTAAGAGAAAAGTACTGCCGTAGCAGACAACCCGTAGCACTCCAGGTTCAAACAAAATCCTTCTAGGTGCAAGGCTCGAAGATATAAGTTGAGGTGAAGAAAATGCCAGCACTCATTGTACGTCCTTTTACATGATTTTATTTACCTCTGAGAATGAAAACGTACGCGTTTCGGCCTGTATGACACAAACGCTGAGGAAGGCCATATATATATATATATATATATATATGACCATATTTCTTACGTCATCATTGAGAGCTAGTCATACATATACACACCATGTACTCTGGTCCCAGAAAATCAGGCACAATTTGCTATTTTATTTTACTGATTATGTATATAGTATACGTATGACTAGCTCTAAATGATAACGTAAGACATATACGTATACATATACTATATAGAGTATGTAGTTGTAAGTTGATTAGCGGTATACTGTGGTTACTTTGCGCCAAAAACCCGTGCCAGCCAACCCGCCACTTGATGCGTATGCAAATAAAACAGCAGATTTGTGCCTTGTTTGCTGGGACCAGATTACACAAATGACCATATTTCTTACGTCATCATTGAGAGCTAGTCATACATATACACACCACATACTCTGGTCCCAGCAAATCAGGCACAATTTGCTATTTTATTTTACTGATTATGTATATAGTATACGTATGACTAGCTCTAAATGATGACGTAAGACATACGTATACATATACATATACTATATAGAGTATGTAGTTGTAAGTTGATTAGCGGTATACTGTGGTTACTTTGCGCTAAAAACCGTGCCAGCCAACCCGCCACTTGATGCGTATGCAAATAAAACAGCAGATTTGTGCCTGGTTTGCTGGGACCAGATTACACAAATGACCATATTTCTTACGTCATCATTGAGAGCTAGTCATACATATACACACCACGTACTCTGGTCCCAGAAAATCAGACACAATTTGCTATTTTATTTTACTGATTATGTATATAGTATACGTATGACTAGCTCTAAATGATGACGTAAGACATATGGTCATTTATGTAATCTGGTCCCAGCAAACCAGGCACAAATTTGCTGTTTTATTTGCATACGCATCAAGTGGCGGGTTGGCTGGCACGGTGCACACAGACAGGGCGAAATTATTACTTGCACGCTCTGCTTGCGCAAGTAATAAAGGGATTTAAGATCATTAAAGCTGGGCTGTTGCCTGAGTCCAATGCATTTCTGCCTACTTCCGGACCGGTCCAGGACTTGTCCCAGTTGGTTGTCCCCATTCTCAATAGAAGTCTATGTAGGAGAGCCCCATGAAGTGAACGCAGTTTGCCTAACTCTGTCTATATCTAAGGCTCTGGGCTCGCCCAGGCTCATTTTTATTTTATTTTAAACATAACAAAACATGCGGTCCCCCATTTCACCAGGTCTAAAGATCATAGACTGTGGATAACCACAGATGTTGATGATTTCCTAATTTCCTCCAGAACGTCATTGCTCTCATGTAGGTGTTAATGTTACCATATCAATTACTTTAAAATGAGAACATTTTGGCCATTATACTGAGCACAATCTAAAAATGGGACCCAATGCCTCCCTGCTTGGCACTCAGCTGCGACATACTAGCGTCATGTCCAGGGGGTGTACTTGTGCATCAAAGCTACAGAAACAGGAGATAGGCTCCTGTCCTATGGGCCTCATGGCTCGACCGGGCCTCATGACATCATGGCTCGGCACTTACTTACTACTCAAGTATTTTTATGGTACTTTATTTTATTCTACTCGAGTAGATACAGATTTCAATGCTTTACACTTCTACTCCACTACATCTCAGAGGCAAATATTGCTCTTTTTGTATATTGACTATCTTTTGACTATATGAAGATAAGTAAGTAAGTCAAGTATTGGTATCAGTCGGTATCAGCCAGGGTGCAGGAAGATGCAGATAGTATCACTTTAATCCAATTAGTATACATTGATGAAAAATACTTAATCATTTATTGCCATAAATTGATTGACTGACTGACAGACTGAATCAATACTATATTAGTCAGAAATGTAAACGGCACGTGGTGCAGTCATGACATACACACACAATTATTATTTTTTTAAACGTCCTTGGGACATTTTTCCATTGTGGTCCTATATTCAATTCATCAACATGGCATACATAATTAACACATGAATACATGTCACAAACGAAATACAAAACATATCAGTAGATCACAAAGGCTGTGCAGGTAGATCACGTACATGACATGCCAGAAAACATTATTTGGCATCTGCCACTTGAATTAAGGTGACTTGATTGATTGACATCAAAAGGGCCTGTCAGCTCAAACCCACAATGACATATTTTGTGCACATGTGCACAAAAATGTCTACTATGTTTACCCAGGGTAACTGGACTAAGCTCAATAACTTGTTTACAGCCAGGCCCGGCCATGCTCATAGAACATTTCATGGTAGGGGTTCAATGCCTTGTCCAAGGGCACTTCAGCGGTGGTAATTTTAACGTGCCGGTCCGGGGATACGAACTAGCGACCTTCCGATATCAAGACCGCTCCGCAAACCGTTCGGCCACCGCTGCCGCTAAATTGAAATCCTCATTATATGATGATCATACATAGGTGAACGTCACATACATACGGTGAACACGGACAAAGCTGTTCCTTGGAGTGGTTGCACCACTCAAAAACCATACCATTCCATTTCTGCCCCTCTATTTCCCATTTCAAGTGTGTTTGTCTTATGCCAGCTCCGCTACACCAAAGCACCGTCAGGTACATTACATACATATTTAAACACACATATTTAAACTATTTTCAGCAATGGTATAATACTTTTTTCGGTGGGTATAGGTCTTGTTGAGCTGGTGATTTTTAAAGTAGCTCTCGAGGCAAAAAAGTGTGGGCAGTATATGGAGATACAAGGTTTATGCCCGACAGCGACGATATGTGAAAATCTAAGCGGATCGGCCAAGCATTTGATCCCCCACCACCAGGCTCTCTTTTCTGACCTCGTCCGACAACGTTCATTTTGACTTGCAAAGTACGACCTCGCCTTGAAAGAGCAAAAAAACAAAAACTCCATAGCCTGCTCAAAGTTGCTAGGCATAATATCACTGCTACTCTGAAGAGAGAGAGAGAGAGAGAGACCAAAGTCACACCAATGTGTGCTGTGTCCGTGCACGACTCTATTTACATTTTAATTGAAATCCTGAATATTTTTTTAGCTATTTTTTAATTGGAATTAAAAGTCTCTGTCTGTACGTCTATACGACTCTATTTACATTTTAATTGAAATCCTGAATATTTTTTTAGCTATTTTTTAATTGGAATTAAAAGTCTGTCTGTACGTCTATACGACTCTATTTACATTTTAATTTAAATCCTGAATATCTTTTTAGCTATTTTTTAATTGGAATTAAAAGTCTCTGTCTGTACGTCTGTCCGTGTGCACTCCACGTAACTCACGCATGGCACACCACTGCAGGGGGTGCAGTGCCCCCTGTCGAGACGGTCGGACCCACGGTTGTCCAGAACCGCCCCAAAAAGGCCTCTGCGCCGGCTCTGGACCAACGGGCACCGCGTAGTTTATTTTAAATTTCAAATGCATCTTCTTAAAGTTATGCTAACTTTATGAACTAAATACAAATGCATTGCATATATAAAAATATTTTAATACTAGTTAGACTGAAGTAATTAATTGCGGGTCATGTTAGGGGCTGCATGCTGCCCCTACCATCACTTAATGCGGCCCTCAGGTTAACCCATTTTGACCGAGATCAGATTCTAAAAATGTCTTCTACATCCTGACAGTTTTCTGAAAAAGCTATGTTTCTATATGTCAGTCGTTCTTTGACTTTCCCAAAAATAGCAGATCTACAAGCTCTGTAGATTGTAGAGCTCTGTAGAGCTTGTAGATCTGCTATTTTTCAAGGGGTTCCCGCCCAAAATGGGTTCAGAATATCGGTACTGATACATTATTGATTTCAGCTGTTACAATTCCAAACATGCAAACATGACCCGCATTAATTACTTCAGTCTAACTAGTATTAAAATGTTTTTATATATGCAATGCATTTGTATTTAGTTCAGAAAGTTAGCATAACTTTAAGAAGATGCATTTGAAATTTAAAATAAACTACCGCAGTGCCCGTCGGGCACTGGCCTACTAGGAACGATGCAAGTTGGAAATGCATGCCACACCCAGACATTATGTCTGTGTCCCTTTTGTCAGGCATGCCCAAATATGGAGTCTATGCAGACGTCAGAATGATGTCAGAGCAGGCCAGCTCCAAATATGGAGTCTCAGTCTATGGACCCAAAGCAGGGGCCCGGTCCAGAGCCGGCGCAGAGGCCTTTTTTGGGCGGTTCTGGACAACCGTGGGTCCGACCGTCTCGACACGGGGCACTGCACCCCCTGCAGTGGTGTGCCATGCGTGAGTTACGTGGAGTGCACACGGACAGATGGTGCATTTATAGATATACGTACAGTAGACTTTTCAGGATTCCAATTCAAAAATAGCAAAAAAAAACATTCAGGATTTCAATTCAAATATGTCCCTACTCCATCGTCAAAGTTGCCCACCCCTGGTCTAGTCATCTAGTGGATGGGGTCAGGGCATTCCACATTTTGGTGCCCAGTGCACGGTCACAACACAATTGCCTCTGGATAAGCAGTTGTTGAATTATTGAAACTGACTTTGGGTTTGACTTTGGTCTTATTTCTCTCTCTCTCTCTCTCTCTCTCTCTCTCTCTCTCCAGAGTATAGCAGTGATATTATGCCTATCAACTTTGAGTTTATTTATTTATTTTTTGCTCTTTCAAGGCGAGGTCGTACTTTGCAAGTCAAAATGAACGTTGTCGGACGAGGAAGTGCTATTGTGGTCTTTGTATACAGTATGTATACTGTATCGCCAAATAAAATCAATAGTCCATTGTTCAGTATATACTGTATCTATAGCCTCACACACAGACAATCCATACCTATTGGAGAGATACATCTTGTGATGACGGGTGCGGTATGCAGGTCAATACTGTCATCTCACTGAAGCCGAGGAGGTTGACTGAATGATCTTTTTCCAGGCGTTGAGAAAGACGAAAAGAGGGAACTGACGGAGTCATCCTCTCTGTATGTCGTTATGAGACCTATATGGATGTTAAAACAAATCAAGGAGAGATACAGTGTTAGGTATTTTTCTTTTGTAGATCTGTTATTTTGGTGGATGACGGTGTTTTCATGTGATCTATGACTCAGTGTCCCCTATAGTCTTGCAGAATCATGGATTATGAATTGCCCTGTGACTGACATTTGATGTCAGACTGTCCCACTGACTTTAAAATAGTATGGTTCTGAGTTTCGATAGTAAGACTTCTCCCCTAGCCAGCGTTGTTAGATAAGAATTGTTTTGTTTCCGTTGGCCATAACACCCAGCCTCTGTGTTTTTGCCCTTGAAAGTTAGATTTCTCTCTAACAGACTGGTAAACTGCACTCAATGACGTTATGCCCTGTCCCCCGGTTCCACTAACTGATATTGCAGGTCCGGACTATCTCTGCCCCGTGAGATAGTTCCTGTGTGCAATATTCGTGACGTCTTGCATTATCTGTCCATTTGTAAACAAATATGTTTTTTAACCTTGTTGTTCAACACATTTTCCGGTGTATTGATTACGGTATGCTATATCAACCATGTTCAATTGAACATGGTCAGAGATCTTTGTGAAACGCTGTCCGGATTGCATGCCTGTCTTCTCTCCCGAAACAATGGTGAATATATCTGATTGAACCTCCCTCTAAGTTCTGCTTGTCTGAGTTCTCTTACTTGTGTCCGTCAATTCATTCTAAGGTATTTGGTTAACTCGGTTATACTCTGACTTTTACTCATTATAGCCTAAAAGGTTTTTACATCCATTTCTGTAAAGTTACAAGCCCTCTGCTTCTATTCTGGTAAAGAGTATTTATGGTACTTAGATTACTTTCTAAAGTATTTATTCAGTTCCGGAGCTCTCCGGAGCTCTAGCTCTCAAGCTATCGATCCTATTATATAGTTATTAATTTAATACAGTCCTTGCATTTTAATCTTATGATGGGAGAAAAAACCCATCATACAGTATGAATGAAAATGTGTGCGTGCATGCGGTCCCAGGCCAGATTATTATAGCATCACAATCACTTCCAACCACGTTGGCTATATTAAAACGCAGCAGATCTACAAGCTCACACCGCATCATTTTGTGCCACGCTATGCACTTGTAGGTCAGCTATTTTTGAGGAAAATCGCGAGGATTTGTGCAAATATTCTTTTTGAACATAACTATTCTCTTCTGGGGGTCCCTCCCTGGCACAAAACACATGCCTGAAGCCTTGAATTAATGGAGGCAGGGGGGAGCAGGGTGCATCACAAGTGAGACTTCAAGGCAGCAGCACATCACTCATCCATGGGCTATAGACCGTAAGGCTATGAAGCAATATAGAACTGGGCATAACGGGCAAGGGATATGGGATCTCTTAAAGGCAATGGCACGTGGAATTGGTTCAATTATTGTAACGTCCAATCCACACCTATGCATAATATAACGGGTGACGGAGGTGTTTTAGGGGTTTAGACAGGTAATCAAAATACCAACTGTAGTGGGGGAACAGCCCTTCCCCACTGCTAAATCCCAAAACAGTGTATTTAGAAAGATCGAACGAAAATGGAGCCCTGAGTATCCTAACAGAGTCGGGAATGCGACAAAAACGGGATTCCGAAAGACATTAAGGGCCTTGCAAACGGGGAGCAATAAAAACGCACCTATAGTTCATTTTCAATGAGACCTGCATTTTTGCTCGGAGAAGTCGCGGTGCGACTACGCACGCATGTTTACGTGAGCGCGGCCCCCGTGAATTTGTTTGCGCGCATGCTCGTTACGTGCACACGCCCGCGACTCACCAGACCTGGATTCTGTTTTTGCTTTTTTTTTTTACACTTTTTTTTACACTTATGCCTGCGTTCCTCGTTCCTCGCTTCACGTTTGCAAGGCCCTTTAGTCCGGCATGTGGGAACTGCTCGAACATGCGCTGCTCCCGTGTTTGAGGTTATGTTAGGGTTTGAGGTGTATAGGTTGTCGTTTGTCGGACCAATGACAAAGCAAAATAATTATCTCCATTCATTCGAGGCTTCATGTGGTGTGTGTAACCCCCTCCGTGGGTAGATACGTCACAAGGCGTTCTTTTTGTTGTACAGACATTTATTTGGCTGCTAAATGCCGTGAGCACTGAATAAAAACATAAAAGACAATATACATTCAGTACAATATTCTCATTGAGAACAATAATGATGAACAATAACAGGTCAGGTTACAATAACAAACACAAATGTAACAAATAATACCTCATTGGCCGCATCCACTTTGGGGGGAAAAACGGGGGAAATCTTCTCAGTATCAGTGTATTGATTCTAACTGATATCAATGGGCTGGAAACACAGCAGGCGTTCTTTTTGTTGTACAGACATTTATTTGGCTGCTAAATGCCGTGAGAACTGAATAAAAACATAAAAGACAATATACATTCAGTACAATATTCTCATAGAGAACAATAATGATGAACAATAACAGGTCAGGTTACAATAAACAAACACAAATGTAACAAATAATACCTCATTGGCCGCATCCACTTTGGGGGGAAAAACGGGGGAAATCTTCTCAGTATCAGTGTATTGATTCTAACTGATATCAATGGGCTGGAAACACAGCAGATCTAAATGTGGCAGCAGCAATGCATTTTAGCTGTTGCACGCTGAAGCTCTCTCTCTCTGAATGAACTGGCTCTGCCCTGCTCTGCTAATTACCAGTGATCGAAACCACCCTTGCTCAATCAGCAGATCAGGCTTCAACTGCTCAGAGGTTAAAGTGACTTTAGTCAATGAATCAACATAAATCTCACCTCAATATACATTGAAATAAAGTAGAAACACATAGAAACATGAAATTGACATTAAACAAAAAACATTATGAACTTCTTAACTTATGTAGTTATTTATAAATTAACTTTTAATTCTGAAGGCGGCTTTTAATCTTGATGACAGCTACACTGTGTAACTGATAGAAAAATATTTTTTCGGATTACCTACAATCTTATGGATTAGATACAGTAGATAGATATACGCAACATTGATTGATTGAAATATGTATTAAGTTTGCAGAATTACAGTACATTTCAAGCACAACTCAATACAAAAACACAAGTGAGTGGACGACCCAATAAAGCATTACACTTCTTTACAAGAGGGTCCACCTTGTTCAATTCATCAAAACATTTAGAGACATACAAATAGACACTTCTACTGTATATAGCCAAAGAACAGAACAGGAATTCATCCTAAAGGATGTAAAAAGGGAAAAGGGGGTGGTGGGGGATTCCGATTTTACGGGGGCCAGTTTCTAATTGCAGCCGTCCGTAGGTGCCCTTTGAGAGCGGTTTTGAAGGAGTCATGGGATTTGCATGTCTTGATGACTGGTTGTGCCGAATCTGGGTTGTACATGGTTTGTTGCACTCCCTCTGGTGTTGTGGGTGTGGACGTCGTTAACATTAAGGAAGTATCTAGACAGGTGCATGGGTATCTTGGTGGTGTATCGAATCTTGTGGACCAGACCCATTGCAAGAACAAAGCCATGGTCTACTGTAATGTTTGTAATTGAAGAGCATCATTGATTTGCTCCTGCTCCTTTGGGACACTGCAGAAATATTCCTCTTCCCGTTTCCTGCTCATCCATTGGTAATGAGCCGTTCTTCTCTGGCTCAGCAGAACAAGATGTGTGCCCCGTTATTGTTCTCCACAATTGAGGCCGATTCTACAAAAAATACTATGCATTATTTAGAGTAGTTCCAGGGACGCCCAGAAGCAAAAAAGAATCTGACCCGTCTCAAGTGAGATGTACTGTACTGTACTGTACTGTACTGTACTGTACTGTACTGTACTGTACTGTACTGTACTGTACTGTACTGTACTGTACTGTACTGTACTGTACTGTACTGTACTGGCCCTCCTCCCTGGCATGTGTGTGTCTGTGTCTGTGTGTTAGGCTGTGCAACAGTGACACTTGGTGGTGAACAAAGGCTATAACGCTATGTTCGTGCTCTGACACAGCCAGGGACACAGGGACAGACCCAGGGACACAGCCACACACACACAGCTGTCTATATTTTGGTGCAAAATGTTGCACCACTCAAAGAAAGAATACATTGTCAAGATTTTTCAAAAATAGCAAATCTATAAGGTCATATGAGCTTGCATATCTAGTATTTTCAAATATCAAAGTATACAATATGATTAACGTGGTTAAAATGACAGCGTTGCCAATTGTAAACGTATCTGTAAAAATCCCTTTGAACCACACACACACACACACCCCTCTGACCCATTGCTTCAGAAAGGGATTAGAGCTGAACATTAATGACACAATTAAGAACCATGATTAGTGGCTATATTATGGAGTGTGGAGGATTTCATGCTCATGTGAATATGATTAAGCTCTGTGGGAACTGGAGACTCATAATTAGCAGCACAGTTTGGCTGAGAAGTCTGGTTGCTTCACCGTCGACATTTTTATCTTCCACTAACACTCTGTATCTCTTACTCTGTATCTGTAACCAGAGGAGTATATATAGTTCACCCAGAACAAGTCTATTGGTGAAAGCCTGGTTTCAGTCGCAGGAAGAGTAACACCAAGGATTCGACAGTGATGTCACTTCGGTTTATAAACGGCTTCAAGTCCATACTACTTCTGTGTTGTGACATCACTGTCTACACTCCTTGTTATCTTTACCACCTTGTTTCAACGTGTGTGTTACTGTGTTCATGGCGCGCTGCGCTGCCTGTCATCAGCACAACAAGCTCAGCTGTAGACTATTTTGTCGCACTAATTAAACACTAGATGATATTATGTCATGTCAGCACTATCAGAAGACATAACCCAGGTAAAGTAATCTGTCACTCTGCAAGTTTAACTAAAGTTTTTTCCATCTGTCCAAAGTAATTTCTGATTCCTACAGATACAGATTGATTGAAGTGAAACATGCAAATTGATGTAAACATATTGAATGAATATTTTACTATCAGATCGCTTGGGCACAGTTCCAAGACGCGTTTGGTACAATGAAGCGTGCCGTGCCACAATAATATTTTAAGGGGTCTAAACTAAATATCTGCACCGGGGCCCATTGCCAGGTACTTTCGCCCCTGAGCAAGGCACTGAACCCCCAACAGCTCCAGTGGAGCTGCTTAGTGGCCAACAGTATAAGACTGTGGTTGTACTGGTCAGCTCCCAGGTTTTAATGTGTGTTTCTATGTGCAGGGCATTGCTGAAAATTAGCTTGGGTACTACCCTGGATAAATAAAGGATAAAAAAAATGGCTCCAGAATATTGTGACCTTTAGATTTGTGGGGAGGGGGGGCTTAGGGCCGGGGGGGCGAAGCCTCCACCAGAGGGGGCTAAACCTGTAAACCTGTGATGCTTGACAATAAAGCTGAATCAGATTTACTCGTGCGGTAAAATACTGTTCAAGCCAGCATTTCCAAATGCACCCCAAGTAAGCAAGTATATCACAATCAAAACATAATTATTACAGCACCTCAAAATGTTCAAAACCATCTAACAAAATGGAAAGCACCATAATTCAACAATAAACCTATAATCTAGTCGCTTTGGTGAATTTCTGATCAGTGTTATGTCACGAACCACTACCATGAAATCCTGACATTCTGCATAACTAAATTCAGTACATGTGCGGTGCAGTGAATGTAGACGGACAATAGTTCTGTCCACCTCGGCAGGTTCTGTGTTGTCGGTGGGTCGGCGGCAGGTTTCAACGGCGGGCATCGCTGTTGCCTATACAGAGCATACAGAGTACAGTACTGTATTGTATGCATACCCTACCTGCAGGTGAAAACAAGAATCACAAGATTAGCATTTGTATGCCTGATCTGCATGTGTACAGGAGGACAGGCAACGCAATTCAAAATGGCCATTTGATATCTCACCGTTGTTGTGAAGTTGTAAATGTAACTTTTAACCATAACAATAAATTAATTAACAATTGATTAATGTTTCCTCACAATGCTCCCCTTGAACTTGAGGAAATTGTATAGGCAGTGAGAATACAAATAGAAGAATGTGTTTCGTTCCATCCTATTAGTGCCGGCACAAATCAATGATTGATTTTTGTGCCTGAGGCGGCATTGGCCGTCCTCACCCCTAGATGCAACCTTTGACTGTATAGTGGACACACACACATGGTGCAAATTAGGGATGTCCTGATACCAGTTAGGGATACCGAATACCGATACCAGTGTCGTGATCTCATGTTGTTTTTATAGCTATATATCTCGTGTTGTGTTTATAGAAGACTCCTCACTCAAATGTGCACTTGCAGTTTGGGCAACTACCCCTGTGTCGAATCGGTGGTTAGACTGGCATATTCGCCGATACCGATATGACCCGATATGACAAATAAGGGCCGGTACGATACTTTTCCTGATACCGATACAGTATCTGGACATCTCTAGTGCAAATGAATGCCACATAACGTCAAAGTAACTAAGTGCATGCAGCCTACTCAAGTACTGTACTTTTTTCAAAAGATTATTTTTTATAAATTCTGAGCTGAAATGGGACATTCTGCACAATGATTACTTTTACTTTTGGTTAAAGGGCTCCATTTTTGACACCGCTAAACCCCTTATCCCTAAACTTCTTTGCCTTTATTTTTTATTTTTTTTAACTATTTTGCAAATCATTTTTGAATAGTTAAAATGGCCAGTCTACAAGCTCACAACGTATCAATGTAGATTGGCTAGTTGAACTATTCAAAAATGTTTTTCAAAATAGTAAAAAAGGATACGAAATTCAGGGATAAGGGGTTTAGTGGTGACGAAAATGGAGCCCAAATTGAAGTATATTTTGATGTTGATACGTTTGTACTAAAGTACATTTTGTATATGGGACTGCATGCTACTTAACATAGTATTTCTACATTGCAGTATTGATACTTTTACTTTTAAGTAATACATGTGAGTCTTTCTTCCATCACTGAAATTGTTATTGTCAAACAGGTCCAATAAGGACCAAGCAATCTGGTTGGTTAAAATAGCACAGGTCTCTGCCAGGTCAGGTAGGTTATTGTGGGTCAGCAACGTTCGGAATTCGCCAATCAGGATTAGGGATGTCCCGATCACGTACGTTTCTTTGCTCCCAATCCGATTCCGATCATTTGATTTTGAGCATCTGCCGATACCGATTTTTCACGATCTGATATTAATATTTTTCTGAAAAACCCATGTTTCTACGTCAGTCGTTCTCAAACATTTTCATGTCTAGGACCCCCAAAAATATATGTAATTGGCCGCCGACCCCCATCTGAAAATATGTTGTTCCAGGGACCTTCCAGAAGCAAAGATTTGAGTTAGAAATGTTCGCTCTGAAAATATATATATTCAAACTTTGCGCCACCTTTTCATGATTTTTCTAAAATAGCAGACCTACAAGCTTGTAGATCTGCTATTTTTCAATAACTAAAGCATAACATAATGCTTAAAACACCAAAAGGGGTTCCCGCCCAGAATGGGTTATAGGACACTTATATCCAAAATCACAGACAATTATATCCAGTCTAATGACTGGATGACTATCATAGTCTTGATGATATCGATACTATAGGGATTTTCCGATCACGTTTTTTTGCTCCCCGATCCGATTCCGTTCATTGTGAAAACGACGTGATCGGCCCCCCGATTCCCGATCACATGATCGGATCGGAACAACCCTAACTCATATAGGATGGAATATGAAAAATCTGACACATCCATCAGGACGGATGGACACACAGACACACGGACATACGGACACACGGACGGACGGACAGGATGCAACGCAAAGTCTCGGCCATGCCTTCGGCCTAAAAAAAATCTGGCAACATACACATCAATTTGGGGGTCCTTGACATGAAAAGGTTTTGAATTGAACCAGCTGCTTCATGCATATACTACGTCATTATAGTTTTTCTCTCTTTTGGGTGCTGTAGTAACCTGATATTTTAGACGCGTGCGTGTGTGTCGGAGGGGCAGGTCTGTCTGGCGAGGAATGATGATGCGTTGACCTTCTGCATGTTGACCGAGCTGTGAGCCCGGGCTTTGGAAGCAATAATGTACAATCTAAATATTTACCTTGCATGGCCTTCTGCAGCACTCGAGCAGCACACTGCCATGTGCGCACGTGCGTGCAAACCTACTAGTTACACTATAAATGATACAGCAGATATAAAAGCGTGGCATCAATTCAGATGGGGGTTCCGTGACCAAATGTACTATACATCAATTTGTGAGACCTCTGTACGATAAAGTTTGAAAACTACTGATGAAGAGGTACTGTATATGCTTTGGGGGTTGACACGACCATGCCTGTGTCGTGTTGCAAAAATTGCCGAAAACATGTACACAACTCGAGTGTGTGTACATCTCGAGCCATTTTTGGCTCTAGGGTTTGGGGTTAAAAATGCAATTAAACGGTAGGCTATTCATAAAATTGGCGCCCAGACAGCCGTCCTCGCAACTGTAGTAATACCGAACGCACGTCCGTGCGTGTTTGAGAGAGACGAAGATAAGATTGTGGGGGAGAATTCAGCAGAGAGGAAAAGACATGCACAGCTGTGTTTGATTTCTCTTTATCGGCTCATTTTTGTGATTACGTGTGTGTGATGTGCGTGTGCGTGTGTGCGTGTAATCCAAATGGGTTTGGATTCCAATTTGTACATTTCCCGTATAATCTTCTTCCTCTGTTTTCTATACATTTATATGTAAATGTCTCTCTGCTCATGCAGAACTCATGCGGATGCTATGTATAACACCGTATGGAAAAAAAAAAATATATATATATATACACGTGTGTGTGTGTGTGTGTGTGTGTGTACTAGGCCTATACAGTATTTGTATTGAGAGTTGAGTCAATGAATGAAAATTAATTAAATTACCCATCAATTGATTGAATAATCAGCACAGCATAATTTGTCAGTTGAATATTTACTGAAACACCCACATCAGGAACGTGACATCCATGATTAAAAAATGCCAGTAATTTCTATATTTCAGTTATATGTCGTGGCTCTGATAGCTGGCCTATAGGCACGTTTTTTTTATTGCGAAGCCTAAAATGCAAACAGAAATTTTATTTCTATTCATAACGTTCATTAATTTCCAATGCCAAAAACACAATTCAATTGGTAATCGAAATTATTTGTGACAATCGACTCAACTTAAATGTGTAATCATGACACAAAAGCAGTGAAAATAGCCGGTCTGACCGGGCTTGTGAGCTTGCACCACTTTTGTTTTTGGCAGCAATTTTTTTTTAGATTTTTTCTCATTTTCAAAAAGTATTTATTTAAGCGTTGTACGAAGCCAACTCGAGCCGTGACAAATCATGACAACAAAAACAAACACAATATTTTGGACCAAACAAATAATTACAAAGAAGAAAAACAACAATTCTTTGTTTGGCCAAAAACATTGTGTTTATAACTTTATTGTCATTTGTCACAACAACAGTTGGCTTTGTCCGCGGCGTAAACGTCTTTAAATGAATATGTTTTGAAAAGTCTATGAGGAAAATGAACGGGGAATTCTTTTCGGGTCTCTTGAGGGGGCGAGACTGCGACGCTCTATATATACAGTATACAAATCCACAATCCATCACAGAACGTTGTGAGCTTGTAGACTTTCTATGTCTAATTGTTTTGTCCCTTTGTTTTATTTGTCAAACAACAAAACTCTTAACGTTTCATTTCTACGCTCTCAAGAAGTTACATTATTGTTACACATCTGCATTACTTCTTTTACAAGAAGTATAGAAAATTAGAGAATGTAGAAGAATTGTTATTTTTGATAAACGTTTGCCAAAAAGCATGGCATCTCAGACAAAATCTTATCCAACGACAAAAAAATATTCTTTAAGTTTTGGGTCTGAGAGGCAAAAAATGTCATCAAATGGTGGTCCGTGGCTCAAAAAGCAGAATAAATAATCGGCCAATTGAAAATGAAACCAACTGTCTCAACGGATCAAGATCATTGAGAATCCAGCAGCAACAAGGCGAACGTGGCAAGGGGGGCGTGTCCCGCGGGATGGCCATTATCAGTAGTAGTCATAATTGACATTGGCGCCGTGTCGGTAATTGGCGGGATCCCGGGGACCGATGGGAGCGTCCTCGTCGTAATGATGCTGCCGTCCTTGATCACTGGACCGCGAGCGATCCATCCAATAGGAGAGGTCCATCTCCAGCCTCTGTTACGGACGGGGAGGACAGGGACAGGAGGAGAGTCAATGATGTCAATGATGATGCACAGGGACAGACAAAGCACGCACATGTTGAGCTATTTTCATCATTGGCATAATGTGCCCACACCATTAACAACCATTAACCATTAACAAATCAAAATTTCATCATGCTTTATGTAGCATGTGACATGTCAAACTAGGGGGTTTTGATGATGCTGAATCCATTCCAAGCATTCGTTTTGCACAAAAACACTCGTTGGGCTATGGCTATGGCCGTTTTTAGCCCAAGGAGTGTTTTTCTTTACAAAACTAATGCTTGGAATGGATTCAGCATCATGAAAACTCCCTAGTTTGACATGTCACATTTTTTTTCCCTTCTATAGGTTGTTAACACCTTGAGGGCCCGGGCCTATTTAATCCATTAATAAAATGTGCCCATCGTCAGCAAGCGCCTCTAGGCTGTAGAGCGATGCGATCAGTTTTCATAGCACTAATTTGACGGAGATTATCAATCTCCGTCTCGGGCACATGACCGTGCACTTGAACTTGACGGTGATTTACTTCATGGGCCCCGATGGTGTTTTAATGGTGTGGTCACACAAAATTGCTCAACATATGCAAGTTGAAGTTAGCATCCGGCAGTTTCTACATGCTGGGGACCCATACTCAACATTTCTAAAATAAAACCTTGGTGTACTCAGCAACTCAACATGTCCGGGTTCACAATGGGGTAGTTCCAATGTTTGGAACTATAGCCCATATAGCCCCCCGCTTTGCGGCGAGATCAAAGCGTGTCGCCACTCTCTTACTAGATTACTCTGGTGGAATGTAACTAAGTAAATGCACTTAAAAGGACCACTTCACCATTTTTCAACCTATCTTCATAGAATAGGTCCTCTAATCATGATAATATAGCACAATTTATTTCTACTCAGTCTGTGTCTCATAGGAGGCCTGTGGGCAGTTCAGAAACCCGTCCACCAGTGACATCATTGTTAGACAGATTATTTACAAAAATGTTTAGATTTTTATTGTTGTGAGAACGAAGGCTTCCATTTTCGCATTGCAACATTTCAGGACTTTTCAGGACTACAGAATTGTTATACATGGTTTTTTGTTATAGATGTCCCTCGGATGTCCCTTGGTTTGGACAGCCCTTTACATTGATTCATGGTACAGTATATAGGGTATGCATTGTACCAGTGTTGTTTTTGGCAGCAAGTTTTAGTCGTAGTCCCTTGAATAGTTTTAATTTAGTTTTAGTCACGCACACCAATGGATGCACTTTGCAAGTAACCTGCATGGTGCATAGCCAGACTTCATCTGCCCCTAATGCATATGCAAATGCCCCCACGCAGTGCAGCGCAGTGGTATATTAGCATCGCAACGTGAGGCTACTTTGCAAGTGCATGTTCATCCTTCAATTGTGTGTACACAGTACAGTACAATATGTGTGCACGTGTGGGGCCAAGGGAAAGGCCCTGTACACACACAGGCATACTAATGAAATACATGTCTTATAATGAGAGCAAAGGTTTATGCCAAAACGTGATGGAGACACAAGCACTCTATCACAAATGTATCCTTGAACTAAACTCCCACACACACACACACACACACACACAGCCCATTCAGACAGTAAGGTCGGTCTATTCATTAAGTAAGATTGACGTGCGGAACGAGAGCTTTGACGACATTTATTCTCCCCGACCGTGCTTCGTCCACAAAGAATCCACACTTATGCTGAATAATATTCTGACAGGAATGTCATCAACGCTCCAAGGCCAAATCTATAGGCACATTCATACATATACCATACTACCTTACACACCTGCTCTCTTTATTCTGGGGGATCCATCGCCATTAAAACACCTCCGCACCTCTAGCTGACTGGATTCATACAGCATTAATGGTGGGCAGGAAAATCATTGAATGGAAGTGTGAGGATTTGCCTCCAGCACATGTATGGTTCACTCAGCTTGGTATTGTGCCTTTGGTCGAAAACAGAACCCTGGTCGCAATGACTATGCAATCAGGAAGCTTTGAATGCAGATTGCGTCCCCTAGATGTGTCACAGAGACTTATTTTTTTTGGGAGTGTTCTACCCATTGCTGGCTGTCTGAATACCAAAAAGTAAATACAAAATAAAGTAATTTAAATTATTATAGCAGCTTTAATGCGTCCCACAGGTTGATATGGAATACTGATTGTTGTAGCGACTACTTCTTCAGCTTTAATGCGTCCCGCAGGTTGATATGGAATACTGATTGTTGTAGCGACTACTTCTTCCCATCAAATCAAATCGTAGTAGTGCTATGAGGCTGAGCTGTCGGCAGGAACTATATGACGCGTTTCTTTCAATCAAATCCAGAAATTATTATTGTAGTTAAGGTGATTTATTGACAAATAAACAAAGTCCAAGAATGTACTGAAAATGTTGATAAATGAAAACGTACTCTGTTGGTATAAACGATCAAAAGATAAACGTAAACGGTCAACAGAAGATATTGAGCCTAGAGCTCACCCCCATTCTCTCACTGAATGCCACTGCCCAGACACACAGCTGACATAAGTAAAATGATTAGCAGACACACAGCAGGAGCTCATCAATCAGGTAAGGGCTGTGGCACATCGAAAACCCAAGCGTGGGAAAAATAAACAAATAGTATAAACAACAAACAAAATGTATATTTTGGCTCCTACACTGATATAGTATTGATTTCAGCTGTTATGCAAACATGACCCTCTTTAATTACTTTAGTCTATATTATCTTAATGACTATAGTATTACATTTGTATTGACTTTTGTACATGTCCAATATATTTGTTTTCATGTTAACCTATAAGTATAACTAAATGCATTTGAAATAATTAACTTTTCATGATCCCAATTAAAAGTAATTGCAAAATAATATTTGGGATTCCAATTAAAAAAGTAGCAAAAATAGCAGATCTACAAGGTACTAGATCTGTTTTGCTACTTTTGTGTAACATAGAATGACGAAGTAAAGGGCATAAATTACGAAAAATAAATAAATAAAAATACGTTAAAAAGTTAAAATAAGAGGTTTCTGCCCAACAGTAGGCTATATATTAGGCTATACAGCAGTGTTGTTTTTGGCAGCAAATTTTGATTTTAGTTTTAGTTTTAGTCATAGTCTCTTGAATAGTTTATTTAGTTTGTCACATTCTAGTCACCTGGAATGTCTTAGTGTTAGTCTAGTTTTAGTCGACTAAATCTACAGTTGATTTAGTCGACTAAAATGTATTTTGGTGGGCCTTGATGCCGTCATAATGACTGATTTTACACTTGCTGAAAATAGCCGATCTACAAGCTCACAAGGCGTCGCAGTGTGAGCTTGTAGATCGGCTATTTTCAGCATGCAACTAATTGTAAAATGACTTATACTGGATCTCTTGTCCACTTCCTAACATTTTAGTCTAGTTTGTTGACGAAATTGTCAGTATATTTACATTTAGTTTTCGTCAGTGAAGAAAGGTCGACGAACATTTTTCGTCTTAGTTTTAGTCGACGAAAACAACACTGCTATATAGCCCTCTGGAGTGAAATATAGTGTCCCTCTCCATTTGCTGTGCAAAGAAAACTAAAAAAAATCGACAATCTTCAAGGTCAAGCATTGCATCGCATGCCGTGTTGTAAGCTTGCAGATCAGCAATCTTTTTGTGTAAAAAAAAAAGTGTGTAGTAATTTTATTGTATTTCTCATGTATGTACAGTATATGCAAAGACTAAACATCAATGATGATGTTTAGGTGAAAAAAGAACAGAAAAAAAGTTGTGTAAATATAGATGTTGCCCAAAAGCATCGCTGCATGGGCCTGCAGGGTTAATGATTTTTCTTCTCTTTTTTTTAGCTCCACAGAAATTTTCCCTGAATGAAAAAGATTAGTGTTTTATTGTTGGTGAGAAGGCAGCTGAAAAGTGCATTTGTGAAAAGCAACAATGCGCTAGATTGGCTGTCACTCGGGGGGGGGGGGGGGGGTATGGCGACCGGAAATAGGCCAATATAACGTCATAAAACCGCCCCAAATGTCCCAAAACAGCAAAAAAAAAAAATTACGTGATGTATGTGAAGGGGGGCCCTTTGGGCTTCAGTGCTCAGGGGCCCTCAGAGGTGTTAATCCATAATTGATAGCTTGATTAGCCTATAGGCCTGCCGCAACCGTGATGCCCGCAGCTTTGCTCTACGATAATGATGACAGCGTCCTTGTACGTCAGGGGTCTTCATCAAAGGGGGCTTCAACCCCTGCCCTTCTACCCGTCTGTAAAACAACTGCCCTTTTCCAGACCACCAATGCAGCATTTATACTATGGTGAAAGAAATGCAAATGCCACTCCTTTCCATGCCAGCATTCAGGAGAGTTGCTTTTTCCCCCCCGAAGTCTCTATACATACATCTCCACTAGCTAAAAAGTGCTGGGTTGCGCCCCGAAAATAGCAGATCTACAAGCTCTCAGCTTGAGAGCTTGTAGATCTGCTATTTTTTGTCCAAAAGTGCCCTCATTATATGGGATTTATTTCAGCCCCTGCCCCTCAAGCACGTCCCTGCCAAGGACCCCTTAGCTGAGAGAGAGATGAAGCAAGGATCCTCACTACATTTTGTATAATTTGCCTATTAAACATTTTTCTAGATTTCATGAATAGCTCCATATAGACTTGATTTATCCATCAGTGATGGATTCATGTTTGTTGAATGAGTACAGTTCACCAAAAAATATACTTATTTTCTATCAATTACACACCCCATGAAGCCTTGAATTCGTGCAGATTTGTATATTGTTTGTTATTGCCGCATGATTCCTGAGCCAATAATTTCATGACCAGCAGTGGTTCCCTATGGAGACACAAAGAGTATCCTTTGTATCTCCATATTAGTCTACTTAGAGCCCCATTGTGAACCCGGACATGTTGAGTACACTAAGGTTTTATGTTAGAAATGTTGAGCATGGGTCCCCAGCATTCATCCCGACTTTGCGCTCCTGCGTCTTTCTTGAGTACATCCACATAATGATGTTAATGTTGGACGTCCTCGTGACCGGTGCCCGTGTGTTGGTTCCCACGGCACTAACTTGCTGGCTGGAAGCTCTTGGTGTCTTTGGCAGTGTCCTGCTATAGTATCATTCTCCTGGCTGCCATTTTCTGGCTCACCCTTTGGCATTCCATCATACAGATTCTTGTGTAGGAAACCAAAAATAAAAAGGACCTATAAAAATGTGTCCACGACCCACAGATGGGTCCATACCCACTGTTTGGGAAGCAGTACTCTGGAATGTGCGTTGTTGTCATGTCGGAATACGTTAAAAGTCTTGAGCTTGACCCCCGGGGGGCGGAGCTGCAACACAAGTGCCAGCTGAGATCAATGGAACGCAGCTGTCTGTATACAGCCAATCGTCATCCAGTATAGCCTTGGCATGCTCCCAACCCCCCTGGCCATGTATTGTACACGCACACACGCATTTACTATGAAAACCTGCATGTCCCGTCCGTTAGTTAGTCACCCACGCCATATATGGTCACGCCTCGTGACATTACGCCTCCATAAAATATGGTCACTTTATGTATAAAGTAGAGTATTTACGTATAAGCAGTGCACTCCACACACACACACACACACACGCACACACACACACGATGGGTTCCTAAGAATGATTGCGTGGCGTTATTGTGCTGACCTTGGTTCAGCGGCTGGCTCCATACGCAACAGAACAGGCTGACCTTTTCAGGAGGATGTGATATCACGTCACGATTCTACAATCGTCTAAATCCTGACAGTCATCTGAAAAACTGATTCTATATGTGGTTCTCAAACTATTTCATGTCAAGCAGCCCCAGAATTATATGTATTTGGCCGCCGACCCCCCATCTGAAAATATGTTGTTCCAGCGACCTTGCGTTGGGGCCCGGAGTCATTTGGGGCCCACGGCCGCCCACCCGTCGGACATGCGGCCGAACATGCGCTGCTCCCGTGCTTGCGGTTAGGGTTTGAGGTATAGGTTGTCTGTCTAATGACAGTCGGACCAATAGTATGTCTAAACTAAAGCCTGTTCCCCTCCGTGCCATCGGTAAAATAAAATAATTATTACCGTACATAGTTACTGTGGCATTTACAACTTGTTTTGCAAGTAGTCGACTTGCTACAATGGTAATCATTAAACGGCCACAGAGTATAAAAGTAAGAAAGTACAAGGGGTTTACGTTGCTTTCAGGTCATTCAGTTCCAGGAAATGTAGATGAGATGTCCTTGCTGTGTATAATAGATATAATGCTATATCTGCTATCGGAGGCGTTGAGGGCAGGCTGGACACTGTCACGCTGCCGTGCAGACATTGTGGCTGCTATTCCTATAAGCATGTGTGCTTTATTTTTGCAAGGACGGATGCAGACACAGATACTGCAAAGTGGCAAAGTGTGTATAGCTAAAGTAAGTTTAATGTTTAACGTTGTTTAGTGCAATCAGATAGGACTTTTCTGTTTGGATGTAATGTATGGGCTGTCAAGGCCAGAAAATAGTTTATTTTCCACTCAGTATAGGCGCTTCCCGCATGCGCTCCGGGTATGATAATGATGTCACGCACCCTCTATAGAGACTTAAGACCCCTCCGTAAATCGTCGTGGACCAAGATATTATGTGGATGTTGAAAGGTTAGTAAAGAAAGTAAGAAACGCTCGAAGATGTTGACGTAGGGCATTCATTTACAGGAAGAAAAATAACAACATGAATGGGCGATACAAGGATTCTGCCCGATGGTGAGGGTATAATATGTGCTATATACTATAATTGGAATACAAGGACGGATGCAGTCAGTCGCGGACGCGTTGTGTTTGGAGAGACATTGCAGTTCTCGTTTTTAAAAGCACGCATCCTTGGAGGAAGCTGCGGGAAAAAAGCTGATTATGATCGGTGAAGCTCCTCGACAATATTTGTTCTCTCCATTAAACACAGTGTGCCACGGACCCCTGCCTATGCAACCACTGTAACCTTTGAGCAGATGCACGCACGCACTGTATACATGCACGCACGCACACATATCATATTTCATGGTCATTATATTCATATCCTAGCTCAGTCAGCGGGCAGGGCACTAGGCTCTGTCATGAACAAAGTTAAACACTGTGGACATTTAGGATTCAATGCTTATACACAACTTTACGAATCAGGCATATGTCCGGTGTCTGACTATGCTTCTGGTGTTTGGGGTTGCCGAGAATATGCGAGCTGTAACAACGTGCACCAGTCCATAGAGCTATTCGATCCTTTCTGGGAGTCCATAAACGGACTCCATTGCTAGCAATAAACGGGGATATTGGATGGGAACCTCCAAGCATCAGACACAAATGTGAAATGATACGACTATGGAATAGACTTGTGAAGATGTCTGAGGAGAGACTCACCAAAAAGATCTTTAACTGGGATGTTAGAGGTGGTCACCCCTGGACAAATGAACTGAGAAGTTTATTTGTTTTTTATTTATCAAAATAGATTACAACGTAATGTTCAACAAATTAGAAATACAATGTTCTCCAGATACAAAGAAGACTGGTGTAGGTGTACAAACCTACAGTAAGTTGCAAACCTACTGCCTTATAAAGGACATATACACTGTAGAACAGGGGTCCCCAAACATGTCATTTTATGTGGCCCGCCTGCCTCAAGCAAAAGAAAAAAATATATATATATAGGATATATTTTTCATTAGCACTGGATGAGAGCACGCACGTGCAGGACACAACGCAGCAGCTCATTTTCGGCAAAGTATGCCAAACAATGGAAGAGTTGGACCTGGACTGGTCAAAGCTGGCCGGCATCACGACTGACGTGACTCCTAGTATGGTGGGCGCGTCTCAGGGTCTAATCGGACGCATGAAAGGGAAAATGGAAGAACGTGGTCTCACCGCCCCGCCCACTGTCCACCCAGAGAGGGTTATTTGGTTATTATTTATTTCACAAATAGTGTTGTTTATTTCCTGACTTTTTTCTGTGAAGAAGTACGTGCACTATGCAGCCCTGTAGTGCTGCATGTACAGTACAAGCACTATGCAGCCCTGTAGTGCTGCATGTACAGTACAAGCACTATGCAGCCCTGTAGTGCTGCATGTACAGTACAAGCACTATGCAGCCCTGTAGAGCTGCATGTACAGTACAAGCACTATGCAGCCCTGTAGAGCTGCATGTACAGTACAAGCACTATGCAGCCCTGTAGAGCTGCATGTACAGTACAAGCACTATGCAGCGCTGTAGAGCTGCATGTACAGTACAAGCACTATGCAGCCCTGTAGTGCTGCATGTACAGTACAAGCACTATGCAGCCCTGTAGTGCTGCATGTACAGTACGTGCACTGGAATAATATTTGGTTATGTGTGGCTTTCTGGAAAAAAATAAATGTTTACGTTTAGGCACCCCTGCGATCGTCACACTTTTTCTGTTACAAACTGACCCCGGCCCCCATCAGAGAAGGGAAAAGTTATGTGGCCCTCACAGGAAGAAGTTTGGGGACCCCTGCTGTAGAACCTTATGTGAAGTATAATTTAAACAAAACGATCTCTTTGTGCTCAAATAAGGTCAGGAACATTACCATTAGCACTGGAGGTTTAATGCCACCCCTGAAGATGAGAGATATTGTATGTTCTGTGATCTAGATGAAATTGAAAACGAAGTTCACTTTTTGTTTTACTGCTCTAAATACGATGACTTTAGGGATATTTTGGTTAATAAGATGTCTTCTATATGTGGGGATTTCCTAGATTTAAATGACTATGTAAAAATGGAGATATGTTTTGCCAAAGGGACTTTCGTTGTAGCAGATTCTATTTGTCAAGCTTGGGAAAGAAGACAGAGTACTCTGTATACATCTGAGGTGTAATATAATGAATTATGTAATGTAAACATGCTGTAAATTGCATAAATTATGTAATGTAAAACATGCTGTAATTGCAAATGTGAAATGGTCTTATAAACCCATGAGGGTTGGGCACAAGGTGTGCATGACACGAAAATAAATAAACAATCAATCAATCATGGTTCTAGGGGGGCAGGGGTGGTACGTGGCAACAAAACATGTCTTGCCCATCCAATCAAAGATGTATAATATCTGATTAATTGGGTGGGCATAATTTTTGAGAATGTTCTAGACCATCGTTTTGCCATCAGTACTGTAAACCGGTAATTCGGTTACTGTTGGTCAAAAAGGAGAAGCTAGAATAGAACTGATATGATGATACGTAACAGTCCCTTCTGTCTGTGGTGTTCACATGAGCCTGAGTAGACGATGAAATTAAGTTTTTAAGTGAATTAAGTGAAATATCCCTTTTTAATCAGGACCAGTGTGTGTCCGGCGGAAACCTCGTATGAATCTGATCTCAGGTCAGAATGGGTTAAAGCACCACCTCGCATTATGTTATACTTACCTATTGAAAAATCTACAAGCTCATAAACTTAAACTATAACTATAAACTTGTAGGTCTGCTATATTTTTTTTAATCGTGAACATTTTAACTCAAATCTTTGCTTCTGGGGAGGTCCCTGGAACAACATATTTTCAGATGGGGGGTGCAGAGGCATATCATTTCTGGGGTCCTTGACGTGAAATATTGAGCACCACTGATACAGAAACATAAAGGTTTTTCAGAAAAGTATACCCACCGCCTCGTCGTAGCCCATGCGCATGACCTGCTGGATCCACTGCTGCACGTCGGGCCTGCTGCGGTCCCACACAGCGTTCCTCCTGGGCCTGCTGCTCCGCGCCACGGCCAACAGGAACTGCTTGGCCCGCTCCGGAGCCACCGCCACCGTATCACGTCCTGTCGCCCTGACTGACACTGACACACACACGCACAAACACACACACACACACACAGGCACACCGACACAGCGACAGACAACGCAGAAAGACATGTTCAGGGAAGGTTCAGTCATCAACGTCACCCGTGCGTGACAAATTGTTTAACTTAAAAAAAAGTAAATTAGCGTGAAGCGACGTGGTGTGAAGCGCCGTGTTTCCTGCTGGTGTTTCCGACACGTTTGATGCCGTTGCGTTTGAATCCTGAAAGGTTTTTGGACATACAGTATGAGGCTTACACTCGACAGAGACTTTTACATAAATCTTCTCTTCTGGGGGTCCCTGTGGCATAAAACCTTTCCAGATGAGTGACCGTATACCATGGGGGCCAAATCCATATCAATTTGGCAGTCCTTGACGTGGGAAAAGGTTTGAGAAGCACTAGCTGCATTATTTATCAGTCGGTCGACATGAAGCCAGCTGCCGCTCAGCAGTGGATTGAAAAGGTGTCACTCGGTGACTTGTTGTCAGTGCAGTTTGGACGTCTGTCCATCAGCCAGACAATGCGTCGAGTGAAGAGTATATACAAAGCAACTTCTAGCCTCACCGCCTCTGGCATGGTCATCTGGTCTATAAAGAGAGGTGTTAAACTCGCCCCAAGTGTTTTTTATCACGAGCAGCAGCAGCCAGCAGGGTCCCGCGGGTCATAGTAGGGGCCACACCGCGACAGCTGGAAGCTGGGAGAGAGAATATAGGCTCTATGCACACTGTAGTGTTCTCAGGCAGTGTAGGGAACTGTCACTAAACAGAGTTTAATGACGGTGAAAACTGCAAAAATAATAAACAACACAAACATGCAGGGTCTGTGTTCAGGCATTGTAAACATTTCACAGTAAAAAGAAACCAATTGAGTAGCTAATAACCTACACACATTCAAGGAAGGCAATTAGCAGGATGACATACACCTGCATGTGCACTCTAGGCTACTATGCTCTGCAGACAATTAATGTTCAAGAAATAACTTCCCAAAACTCCAAATAAACTTGTACAAAAGTCAAAGTGGTCACAGAAGGTTTAATAGCTGAAATAACTGAAAACAACAATACAACTTGCTTCTAAAATGCTTCCAAGTGGGTTAGATGGGATTCTAGGCTCACAGCTCTGAACAGCCTGTGATCACATGACAATAATGTACTGATTTGTGTGATGTTGACAAAAACAGCGTGCAAAGCGTAGTTGTTGTCGGGCAGAAACCTTAAAATCTACAATCATTTTTGTTTTGTAAATGTAATACCCTATACTTCATCATACAAGAGTGACGCACAAAAGTATAGAAAACAGCATAGGCCCCTATGTACAAGCTTGCATTGTGGGCTTATTTTTGTCAATTGAGAAAAAAAAAAATTGTACCAAAAGTACAAAATATGCAGGATGTCCCATTTCAAGTAATCAAATGTATAAACAATCTTTATAAATTTGTCATGGCGTAAAAGTACAATATTTGCCTCTGAGATGTAGTGCAGTAGAAGTAAAAAATACAGAAAATTGGAAATACTCCAGCAAAATCAAACCTCACGCAAAATTGTTCTTAAATACAGTACTTGAGTAAATGTACTTAATAGTTATTTTACAGCACTGACAGTAAATGCCGTGTGATTTTATGAAGAGCAGCGTGTTCCACACGCTGGCGTGCATGACCCATGTATAAGCATAGGGCTAAACATTGACCTTTGCACTTTGACCTTGACCGCTCTGAAAATCTGTGGCGCATAGCATGTCCGGAGGCGTCGTCACATCAGATGTGATCAATACAACGGTCAGCGTACCCCTCTCAGACAGACCAGATACTCTAATCAATACACGTTGTACCAACACGATGCAATATGTCATGTTCTTTTTCTTCTTTTTTTAATGTAATGAAGTACGCTGTTCTACTTCTTCACAACACTGCTGCTATGCTATGACACCTGAATTATGAATTATTATACTTACTTATTAACTTATTCTAACGTGATCTCTTAGTTCTTATGTATCATAATTTTATATGCATAAGAAAGTCTCACCTACTACAAGGCTCTCTCTCTCTCTGTGTGTTGAGGTTTCTTTCTATTTTTCACATCCTCAGATATCTCACCTACACTCCAGCCCCCTCCATCTCACTCCTGCTGAATTTGTCTCACCCATTTGACCCCTTACTCTCTCTCACACATTCTCAGAGTGGCATTTCTTTCACCATTAGTAAATGCTGCATTCGTAGTCTGGAGAGGGAAGTTGTTTTACAGACGGGTGAAAGAGCAGGGGCTGAATTAAGCCCCCTTTGATGTATGTGTGCACGTCCCTGCTCCTCTCCTCCGCTTCCACCCCTCCCCTCTACCTCTCCTCCCCTCTCCTCTCCTCCGCTTCCACCCCTCCCCTCTACCTCTCCTCTCCTCTCCTTCCACCCCACCCCTCCCCTCTACCTCTCCTCTCCTCCGCTTCCACCTCTACCTCTCCTCTCCTCTCCTTCCACCCCACCCCCTCCCCTCTACCTCTCCTCTCCTCCGCTTCCACCCCTCCCCTCTACCTCTCCTCTCCTCTCCTCCGCTTCCACCCCTCCCCTCTACCTCTCCTCTCCTCTCCTTCCACCCCACCCCTCCCCTCTACCTCTCCTCTCCTCCGCTTCCACCTCTACCTCTCCTCTCCTCTCCTTCCACCCCACCCCTCCCCTCTACCTCTCCTCTCCTCTCCTCTCCTCCGCTTCCACCCCTCCCCTCTACCTCTCCTCTCCTCTCCTCTCCTCCGCTTCCACCTCTACCTCTCCTCTCCTCTCCTTCCACCCCACCCCACCCCCTCCCCTCTACCTCTCCTCTCCTCCGCTTCCACCCCTCCCCTCTACCTCTCCTCTCCTCTCCTTCCACCCCACCCCCTCCCCTCTACCTCTCCTCTCCTCTCCTTCCACCCCACCCCCTCCCCTCTACCTCTCCTCTCCTCTCCTTCCACCCCACCCCACCCCCTCCCCTCTACCTCTCCTCTCCTCTCCTCTCCTTCCACCCCACCCCCTCCTCTCTACCTCTCCTCTCCTCCGCTTCCACCCCTCCCCTCTACCTCTCCTCTCCTCTCCTTCCACCCCACCCCTCCCCTCTACCTCTCCTCTCCTCCGCTTCCACCCCTCCCCTCTACCTCTCCTCTCCTCTCCTCTCCTCCGCTTCCACCCCTCCCCTCTACCTCTCCTCTCCTCTCCTTCCACCCCACCCCACCCCCTCCCCTCTACCTCACCTCTCCTCTCCTCTCCTCTCCTCTCCTCTCCTCTCCTCTCCTCTCCTCTCCTCTCCTCTCCCTCTCCCTCTCCTTCGCTTCCACCCCTCCCCTCTACCTCTCCTCTCCTCTCCTTCCACCCCCTCCCCTCTACCTCTCCTCTCCTTCCACCCCCTCTCCTCTCCTCTCCTCTCCTCTCCTCTCCTCTCCTCTCCTCTCCTCTCCTCTCCTCTCCTCTCCTCTCCTCTCCTCTCCTCTCCTCTCCTCTCCCTCTCCCTCTCCTCCGCTTCCACCCCTCCCCTCTACCTCTCCTCTCCTCTCCTTCCACCCCCTCCCCTCTACCTCTCCTCTCCTTCCACCCCCACCCCTCTACCTCTCCTTCCACCTCCTCTCCTCTACCTCTCCTCTCCTCTCCTCTCCTCTCCTCTCCTCTCCTCTCCTCTCCTCTCCTCTCCTCTCCTCTCCTCTCCTCTCCTCTCCTCTCCTCTCCTCTCCTCTGCTTCCACCCCTCTACCTCTGCTCTCCTCTCCTTCCACCCCCACCCCTCTACCTCTCCTCTTATACCCTCGTAACACCCCCACCCCTCTACCTCTCCTCTCCTCTGCTTCCACCCCCTCCCCTCTACCTCTCCTGATGATTGAGTAACTGAAAGACGGTATTCAGTGGCAGTCTTCATATGCATGGATATACTGTATACAATTTGCATATGAATGGATTAATGGATTGAGACATGAATAAGCGAGTAATATAATTGCTGAATCCGGTGCGGATGAAGTACATGTTTTGTACGGCATTGTATAGTGGAGTGAAAGTAGGCTACAATATTTGGCTCTGAGGAGAAGTTGTGCTGTTCCTGCCAAAGTGTATGCTGAACCTCAGCTCAACAGTGAGTTAAAATCGAATTCCCCTTAGAAAGAACGACAGAATCGTGATGTAAGATTGGTTAATTTACTGGTGATTCTTCTCCTTTTACAAGGTCATGGAGTAAAAACTGAAACAAACAAACAACATGAGATGTTGTCCTGTTCTTTTTACAGTAGCCATGACATGACCATAAAATGCTCTTTTTTTAACATTAACTTTTTAACTAAATAATGTAAACATGAAATTGTCACAACATGCAAATGATTACATCCATATGAGTTCTAACTTACAGCATTGCCTCCTGGTGAAAGTACATAGAAGGTGAGAGGGAGAAGAATCACATTAATTTATTGTTGCACACAGAGAAGAAGTGGATGCTTCTAAAGCCCTATAACCACACCAAAGGGGGGTTTAGCGTTGCCTGCGATGTGATATGTCCTGTTGCACGTTGACCCACGTTGACCCTAGTGATTCAACGCATGGAATTCAAATGGCCCCAAACCACACCAAAGGGTCGAGACGGTTTTAGTGTTAACTCCTTGCAACCGTTTTGACCCAAGGAGTTGCATGGTGACCCTTTGGTGTGGTTAGGGCTTAACACAAAGGGTATGTTTTCAAGCCCACACAGCTGATTACTATCCAGTGCAATCATCTAAACTCACACACCTGCCTTTACTAATGTCACAGTGACTGAAGTCAAGTCAAAACAAATACTAAAACTCAAAACTATATGCTAATCAATAACTAATCACTCAAACAAATAAACAAACACCTTGTCAGTAACTGTCAGTTACAGTAAGCGGCAGCCCTATTTTACATTCTGTCGTGTAACATATTGCAGTAAAAATAGACGGTCTACAATGTTAAACGTTGAGGTAGTTTTACTACTTTACTTACCGGATTATTTCCAATTACTTCCACTCCACTGTATACAGTCCAGAGGAAAATATAGTAACTTTTAACTCCACTACAAGTATTTGAAAACTTTAGTGACTATAATTACGTTGGAGAATTTTATATTGTTTATTGTAAAAAAAGATATACATTAACCACTTCAGCCATTATGCATTTCGGCTATTTTAAAAAATTGCATATCTACAAGCTCACAATGACGCATTGTTTGTGAGCTTGTACATCTGCTATTTGCACCGACAACAACGCCACAGCGATGTTGTTTCGTCTCGTCTTTACCTGAGTCCACGTGGCAGCAGCAGAGCAGCACAGCTGCAGTAATGAGCAGGCTTCTCACACAGACAGAGAGCTGATGCGGAGCCATGTTGGTGTCTGTCTTCTTCTGAGAGAACTGCAAGCATGTGAATGATGTGATCCTACCTCACTGCTCACTGCTCGGGGTCACTGACTCGGAGAGAATAGGGCCTCCTCCGCACGCACGCACGCACACACGCACACACACATAGACACACACACAGGCCCTCACACAGCAAACATTCCGACCCGAAGGACCTGCCACTGCTCGTCCAGGAATGCCCCCCTGCGTGTGCAGGAGGGCCTTTGCCCCGGGTTGTTAATCTGACTCCGCCAGATGGGGGCGGTATCGAGTTCACAAGTTCACAATATATACAGCATCCATCTGGGATCTCTCAGGGATTTGGTGTTGAAACCGCCGTCCTGTGCCCGGGTTGAACCAGCTGCAGGTCGGGTTGAACCAGCTGCAGGCGGGTTGAACCATTTACCCCCTTTTTTAAACCAGTCCCTTGACTTGAAGTGCTCTCGGGAGGTTCCCTCGTCAGGAAGTGCCCCTCCAGATGAATCAAGTTCCCTTGATTAGGGTGCTGGGTATAAAAAACAGTTTGGAAATGCACTCGCCCTTATTGTGCAGAAACAGGAAATCATTCGTTGCCATGGTTACCTGTTATTTTGTTTGTACAGTTATATTGCATTGCATCGTGTATATGTTTGTGTGACATGTGGATTTCATTAATATGGACATTTAAAAGGAATTACAGCCTGAATGTCAAAAGACATTTCATATACACCCATGGCGTTTATAAATCATTGTGTTAAAAGTTGTTTTGTTTGTGTGGTTTCATGTATAGTTTTTCACGGTGGAGTAAATAAAGAGCCCTTGTTAACAGTTGGAGCGGCAATCAAGTCTAGATCGGCACAGACTGGCTCTTGAGGCCTTTATAAGCCACTTCCACTCAAGGATGCTTGGGTTCGGACGGCACTTAATATGGCACAGCCTCGCGTGAACGTGCATATCGAGGGCAAGTGTGGAGGGCGAGTGGTGAGGAGGTGGTTTCAAAAAGGGCCATAGAGTAATAAAAGGATAGAGGCATCACTCCAATATGGTGGCAAGGCTTTGTCTATGTAACGCCTCAAACACGCACGTAACATGCACGGTCGCACGTGCATTCTGAATTAATATGTTACTAATTTATGCTTTGATCCATTCATAAATATGATAAATAAATGGGCAAATAAATATATTAGAGTAGAATAGGATTAAAACAAGTTCTTGTTTTGTACAGCGTGACTTTTTAATGTTTTTTAAAGCAATCGGAAGTTACGTCATCACTCTAATATGGCGGAGGCACTGTTACTGTGGGACTTAATGGGAGTGTCGCCTCTTTACATAGAATCTCTTTGACTTCTTTGAAGTCTGTCCGTCCTCCGTCCCCTTCCCCACATATACACTCCTCTGAGGGCATTATTCCATGCAGAAAATGCAACAAACATCTCCAGGGGCTCAGACAGATGTTGCTGCTGCACATGAAATACCCCCCCCCCCCCCCCCTCCCCAACGCATTCCCTTTCCTTTAGAGAAAAAAAAGGAATTAATTTCATGTTCTGAGATAATTTCTTTGCTCTTGACTTTGATGAAGCGCCCCAGAGGACACCCCAGAGGACAGTCAGTGAAAGCATGCAGGGGGATAATCATGTATTGGGATTCTGGGAAGTACACATAAGTAACTGAGGACATTAATACTCACAAGTACTGCGGTTTATTGGGGGCGGTTTGTTGGGTTCATTAATTTCCGTTCTCGTAGCGTGCAGGCACATGACGTAGGCACGTAAGGTAGTGCTCCCAATCTTCCGCCGTAGTCTGAAAACCCCACCTCTTCAGACTCCATCATGGCCCGTAGCGCGACCATACAGGCAGCAAAGGCTCAATTTATGTAACTTAGCTAGCACTGATAGCATTTTACACAGATTTATAGCATTTTATGTAGACAGCACTAGAATAGCATATCACTTTATAGTATATAGTATACAGTATACAGTTTCATTATATAGATATTCCACTGTTACGTTCTTAGTTTACGCATGTTTCATGATAACTACTTGTTATGTATATGTGATTTTTGCCATGCTTTTTTGTTCTTGCTTAATATAAATCACTCTGGATTAAGAGCGTCTGCTAAATGCCTAATTTGTAAATAGTAAATTGTAGTGTTAAAGGCGCAGAGGGCCACACTGCTGTACTACTTAACCACTTAATCCAGGGGATTTCAGCCCCTTTTCCGGAATAATCTGAAGTCAAATTGACACATTTCAAATATCAAAGTATTCTGCGGCATGCCGTTATAGTGCACCCCTCTGGACATGCGTCACTATATGCACGGCACCCACTTAATTTGAGAAGTGGAGGAGAGTGAGAGGAGATGTGTGCGTCGCCTGTGGAGCTGCATTCTCGAGTGGGCAATGTTCACTATCACGGTCCATTAGGCTTTTGGAGGGTCCTTCTATGCGCTTCATGCTGAGGGAGGAGAGCTGATCCGCCGTCCGTGCATCTGTCAGCGATGCTGCCGCCGCCAACTAAACGGATGTGCCTGCACAGAACCTCAGCTGTCCCAAGTGCAGGGCTCCACGGACAGAACACACAGAACCTCAGCTGTCCCAAGTGCAGGGCTCCACGGACAGAACACACAGAACCTCAGCTGTCCCAAGTGCAGGGCTCCACGGACAGAACACACAGAACCTCAGCTGTCCCAAGTGCTCCACGGACAGAACACACAGAATCAGGACGTGCAGAGAGTGGCGGGGGCTTAGATCCCGTATAAGAGGGCACTTTTGGACAGAAAATAGCTAAAATAGCTGCGACGCGTTGAGAGCTTGTAGATCTGCTATTTTCGAGGTGCAACCCAGCACTCTTTTGCTAGTGGAGATGCGGTGTATACGACATGGATTTCTAAACAAATTAGTTCAACGCAAAATGCTATTATGTTCAAGTTCAGGAGACTGAATGCTGCCTTCCGTTTTGCATTTGTGTTCTGGAAAGGGCAACTGTTTTACAGACGGGTAAAAGGGCAGAGGCTGAAGCCCCCTTTGATGTCTATCTGCGCACGTCCTTGCACAAAATGACCGGGCAATAATGTTACCAGAAAGTAAAGCAATAGAACATAGCAGTGGCGGACATTTTTTTATATTATTATACTGGTTGAGGGCGTCGCCCCACTAAACCTATAGGCCCCTCAGTCAAGACTGCCAGTTAAAAAATAAAATAACAGCTAGAAGGTCCTGGGTTCGATTCCCACTGGGGATGCTGTGGGTGCTGGGGGTCCCTCCTCTACGTTCATCAGTGCCCATACCCGAGGTGGGGTTAATTGGCGAAAGGGCCTTTGTGGAGTTTGCATGTTCTCCCCTGTGTCTATCATAGAGTTATATAGAGACTTCACCGGATTTCTCCTCCCATCCACTTGCATTGAGTTGCTCCCACTGTTTCTATTGTGTTTAGTTTCCAAGATGGCCGCAGCACCAGGAGGGGGTGGGACGGAGGTGAGCGGGCGGGGTCGACATGTGCCCTTACTGAGCTGCATTCAAGACACTTGCCTTGTGTCTGAAAACAGCTTTGATGGATGTGTTCTGCCCCCCTCCCCCCTGCATCAAACAAAATGTTTGGTCAAAGCATTATGGGCTTCCATTGGAAATACATTGGAGCGGCCATTAAACACAGGCACAAGACAGGTGTCTTGAATGTGTGAACGCAGCCCAGTAAGGGCATATGTCAACCCCACCTGCTCACCTCCCCCCACCCCCTCCTGGTGCTGTGGCCATCTTGGAAACTAAACACAATATAAACTATTGGAGAGAGGTGGGGCAGAGAAAGGCCTTATTGGTCCTCTCTAATGTTCATGATAAAATACCACCATTTCAGTGACATCATCGAATGGGAATCCAAGCTAATAGAAACAGAAGGCTTTCTATTCCTGAAAAGTGTGAAATGTGAAAATGGATTTCTGAACTGTCCACAGCCCTCCTATGAGACACAGACCAAGAAAAATGGTGGTATTTTATCATAAACATTAGTGAGGCCCAAATTATATGAAGATAGGTTGAATAGTGGTGAAGTGTTTTTTTAAGTTCTCTTTTCCACTAGCCCTTCCCTGACATTTTTTTAATTTGTTGACAAAATTGTCAGTATATCAGTCACAGATTTATTCATCATAGCTTAACATTTATTTCGGTTTTATTCAGTTTTCGTCAGTGAAAAAAAGGTAGTCGACAAACTTTTTTTTTCTTCATTTTAGTCGACAAAATCAACACTGATGGGTTGAGTACTGGGGTCAGTTGAGTACACCAGTGGTTCCCAAAGTGGGGTCCGGGGACCCCCAGGGGGAGTTCCAGGGGGTACCCAGCTACAATGATAATTTGCAAACAAATGGACCCTTATGGCTTTGTAACTCAGAGAGTGTACAAATGGAACCAAATGCCAACCAAATTGTACACTCTCAGAGTTAAATTAACACTAATATATATATTCATATAAATTGGGGTCCCAGAGAAAATGCCATTAAATGGGGGTCCGTAGACTAATGCATGTCAAACTGGAGGGGTCCTTGAAATGAAAAAGTTTGGGAACCACTGGAGTACACAGTACTTCTCCCACACGAACCAGCCATGAGGTGGCGAGCTGCGAGAACTGCGCTGCGTCCTCCTCGCTCCCTCCCTCACTCCTCGTCTTCGTGCGTGCCGTAGCCGAGGCCGCCGGCCGACGGGAAGTGGGCCCAGAAGGTCCTCGCCAGGTCCTCGATCTTCTCGTAGCCGCCGGTCTTACGCAGCTCCTCCACCCAGCCGAAGAAGTCGTCAGAGGTCAGAGCCCAGTTGGGGACGCCTCGCTTCTCCCTGGTGGCGGCGGGCCCTGCACCTATAGCAGCAGGCCCTGCACCTATAGCAGCAGCGAGGGCGGGACAAGGACATATAGCATTTATTTTAACCCGTTTAGACCCATGAGGACGATTCTAAGTTAATTAACCACTTCTTGGACCACAGCAACCATTATTCATGGGGGGAGGGGGGGGGGGCATACTGTACCTTCACTGGCCTCTGTGTCCTCTGCTCCTGAAATGAAAAAAGGAGAAGGGAAATTAATTTAGAAAAAAAAATATATATATGCATGGGACTCTTGCTGACGCAAATGGATTTGACGTGCGGTCCTGCGGACGCAAATCGAGTCACCGCCGTTGAAAAATTAATGAAGTGGTGTCTTTTATTCAGCGCTTCACCGCGAGCCTCGTTTGAGTCGCTCAGCATTTATATATCGTTGCTGTCGGGGCAGAGAAACCTCTTACCTCCATGATACTCTAACCTTTTGTGTTTTTATGCGAGTAAAATTAACGCCCAACTTTATCATACAGCGTCACACAAAAGTATAGCACTTCCGCAACGCGTTGAAACACGTCGCTTAATTGCGGCTTGAAGCAATCACAGTCACAGTTTTTTCCACCCCCGACAGAGAAAATGATACATGAGCAGAAAGATCAGCTGTACGTTTCCTTCAACATTCACAGGTTTCAGGAAAACACCACACGGGTCAATTCCCCACACACCACACCTCTCACATAGCCATGTGTCAGAGCCTAATAGCCATTGGCGTATCTACAATAAGACTAGGACAGAAATCCATTTATGCCTGTCCAATTATCCATACACTGGGTAAAAATAGAGGACAAACACCAGACCTGAGAACTATTCGTGGACAGCGGACTGGCCGTTGCTCGTATTAAGCAACCCACAAATCACCCATTGAAATGCAAATGCATGCCTTTCGGCCTAAAAGCCTATACTCGCCTGACAGGTTTATCTCTTTGAAAATCTTTAGTCCTTCTGATTGTGACGACGACAACACATCTTGCCTGCCCAACATGTAATTCCTGGAAACACCTCTGCTAATAGCCCTGCTCCAATGTGACTGGCTGGCTGGCTGGCTGACTGACTGACGGACTGACGGACTGATGGACTGACGGGCTGGCTGGCTGACTGAATGACTGACTGAGATGGAAAAAGTACTCACATTTAAGTAAAAGTATCAATACTGGAATGTAGAAATACAGTGTCGGCATTTTGTGATCGGCAATTTACCCTATCTGGAGAAACTGATCTTTTACACGATTTAAGTGGTATAAATGTCAGATATATGGTATAACATAATTTTTTGACATTGGGTTTTGACATATAATCATTTTGGAAATATTACAATTTCACAAGATCAGTATCAGTATCCGTATCGGCCATATCGGTATCGGCCGATCATGAGAAAAACAATTGGTATCGGTCCCAAAAAACCTGATCGGAGCATCCTAACTGCAATGCATTCCGTAATTCAATAGAAGTCTATGTAGAAGGCATAGAAGTCTATGTAGAAGGCACCAGCTCAGTGGCCTTGTGGTTAGAGTGTCCGCCCTGAGACTGGGAGGTTGGAGTTCAATCCCCGGCCGGGTCATACCAAAGACTCTATAAATGGGACCCAGTGCCTCCCTGCTTGGCACTCGGCATCAAGGGTTGGATTGGGGGTAAGTCATACTAGTGTCATGTCCAGGGGGTGTACTTGTACATCAAGCTGCCTCACGCTACAGAAACAGGAGATAGGCTCCTGCCCTATGGGCCTCATGGCTCGCCAAGGCTACTTACTTACTAAGTTACTATGTAGAAGGCCCCATGAAGTGAACGGAGTTTGCGTAACTCTGTCTTACTCTATGGCTCTGGGTCACACCTTGAGGGCGTATCCTGCCAATGTGTTTTAATGCGAATGCATGCGGAGCATTTTGTTTTCATTATTATTATTTTGTATAAATCCGCAAATGGCAGCAAACCCCCTCCATTCCCATTGAAATCCATCGGCATGGACACTGGGTGAAACAAAAGTTTTCAAATAATTGTAGTGGAGTAAAAGTATATTTGCCTCTGAGATGTAGTGGGGACGTGGGGTAGAGGTAAAAGTCCTGAAAACTTGAAATTAATGTTTAAAAAAAGAGTTTTCTGAAATGTTCAAGATAAAATTAATACACTTTGAAAATAGCAGATCTGCACACACACACACACACACACACATGATCATTTTGTATTGGTTATATATTAAAGTGGCACTATGTCACTTTTTATTTTTTTAATAAAATGTTTATAATACGAGTTGTAACTTATACTTATAGTGTCCGGGTAGCTCAGTCGGTAGAGCGCCACAAGCTCATGGGTTTGATCCCGGGCACTGCCAACTCAGCGTATGACTAGCACGGCTTGGGGTCTAGCGCATTGTAACGGGGCAGACTCCATCTCCCAAGGGTCTTAGCGCATTGTAACGGGGCAGACTCCATCTCCCAGGGGTCTTAGCGCATTGTAACGGGGGCAGACTCCATCTGCCAGGGGTCTTAGCGCATTGTAACGGGGGCAGACTCCATCTCCCAGGGGTCTTAGCACATTGTAACGGGGGCAGACTCCATCTCCCAGGGGTCTTAGCGCATTGTAACGGGGGCAGACTCCATCTCCCAGGGGTCTTAGCGCAATGTAAAAAAAACAGTTAAGTCTAAGACTTAACTTTAAAGGTGGGGCAGGTGGCGAGATATAACAGCGTGTCAGAGCTGAAGGTGACCTTGGAGCGTCACGGACATCATGACACGACAGGGCTAGCTGGCTGTGACACGTGTGTCTGTAAATGGAACATTCATAGACCCGCCATGGGCTCTGTGTGACAGCGTGTGAAAAGAGAGAGAGAGAGGAGGAGGAAGGAGGGGCGGGGAAGAAAGAAAGAAAGAGAAAGAAAGAAAGAAATGTATTAATTGTATCACAAGACATTATGTAGGCCTATTTTTATTATTAAAAGGTGCAGAGTCGCGGCACCGAGCATTGCGAAGTCACCTTCAGTCGACTCAGCGCCGTCCAAAGTTAGATTCAAGACTTTATTGCCATGTCAACAGAGTTGATTGGAATTTGTTTCAGTGCACTAAAAACAGACATACAAAAAGACACATATTCACATCACATATTGAGACAGTGGAAAAAGATACAAAAGTACAAAGGACAAATAAATAAGAAGAATGTTACAGTTCATGTTGAATAAATAGCAATTCCTTCCAGTTCATCGTTCTTACAAAGCAGCTTCACGCTGTAAAGTGTGAGTGAAAAGAGGGTCAGCATTCAGGAGGCGAACAGCCTCGGGATAGGTGCTATTCTTAAAGCGGGAGGTATTGCACTTTAGTCGACGGAATCAACACTGCCCATCACCGTGATTTCTATAGGATAATAATTCTCCATTCAACAAGACAACAAAAGGCTCTTCCATCTTACCGGCATGCAGACACAGCAGTCCTAGCAGCAGGACACCCAGGAACAGGGTGCGGAACAGATGGACCTCCATGGCTGGCTGGCTGGCTGGGGAGGGCTTTTTTCTTATTTATTTACTAGATAACATAGAAAAAGCAACACGTCACTGTCGGGTGGAAACCTTGTATGTGCAAAACAATAAAGTGTATACCAAATACAAATCGCATGAAAGTCCCTGCCTGGCACGAAACCTTTTCAGCCAGAAATGCCAATGTCAATTTGGGTGCTCCTTTACATGAAATTGTTTGAAAGCCACTCGCATAATTAAACACAGCAAAAATGACATTTCCATTTCATCGGGCAGCTTCTAGTGTTGTTTTTGTCGACTAAAACTAAGACGATAAATGTTCGTCGACTACCTTTTTTCACTGACGAAAGCTAAATGGTAACTAAATGAAAACTAAGCGATGTGTAAGTATTGACAATTTCGTCGACAGATAAAAACTAGACTAAAATGCTAGGAAGGGACTAGTGGACAAGAAATCCAGTATAAGTTATTTTACAATTATATCTGATCTACAAGCTCACAACGCGTCGCGAGCTTGTTTTTCGCCAAATACGTTTTAGTCAAAAAATGTTTTTGTCAAACTGAATCAACTGTAGATTTAGTTGACTAAAATCTTATGACATTTAGTCGACTAAAACTAGACTAACACTAAAACATTCCAGGTGACTAAAATGTGACTAAAACTAAATGAAAACTATTCATGAGACTATGACTAAAACTAAAATCAAAATTTGCTGCCAAAAACAACGCTGGCTTCTACAAATAGTATATAGTGTCTATAGTGTTCTCATCATACAGTACCTGCGTGCGGTGTGTCCCTGGGGGTGTAATAGAATCCTGCAGGTCTGTGTCCTTCTCAGGATGCCAACTGTTGTGTGTATGTATGTATGGTGGAGTCTGGCTTGGAGTCCGGACAGCTTGACGCTCCCACGGATCAAGGCCTGGGTTGACCTGCAGTGTTTGTTTTTTACGCCTACCTTCCACATGCCTGGGACACAGTGCACATAGCATACGGGCCCGATCTTGCGCTCCACCCTTATCCCAAAACTTCTTCACAATTTATTTATTATTTAAAAAAAACGTTGACACCATGTCGATCAGCTATAGTTGAACAATTTCAAAATGTTTTTTCAAAATGGTAAAATGTGGATACTATAAGTTTAGGGTAAAGGTTGGGCTCGCAAGATATAGGGCCTCATTGGGCCTCCACGAACTCCATCATCCTTGCCCCGGCGGTCATTCCTCAATTGTCGCACCTGTGTGCTGGACGTAGCCCATTCCACGCATGAATCAACGTCTTTGTGTCCAATGTGAAGCGGAGCGACAAAATGTTGCAGTCAAACTGAAATACAAATAAAAGGCTTTACAACAGAGAGAGAGAGAGAGAGAGAGAGAGAGAGAGAGTTAACAAACTACCATCTATAATGTGTTAAAACTAACTAAAGGCCTATTGGCACAGAATTAGTATTACCCCAGGGCCCAGAGACAAAATGTTTTTATAATCGTCATGGGGGTCCCCCACAACCCCCTGGTGCTTTTATTTACAGTTTCACACTAAACTCAAGCGTTTAGGTTCTAAACAATTATTTGTAACACTTTTTAAATGTGTCACAGTGTATAGATTATAAACAGAAGAGCATGTACGGTCCAACGCGTGGGGCACAGAGGTTTAGAAGACGTCGCGTCCTCATCTGGTAGCTACTCTTTAAACCAGGCTAGTCGCTTTGGTGAATTTGGTGAAGTGTTATGTCACGAACTACCATGAAATCCTGACACTCTTTGATGTTGTGGTCCACTGCCAGGACCATATGCAATAATCACGGAGGACGTCTGTGTTTTTAATCCCGTGCAAAGCGACCATGTCGGTGATTTGGGCTGTAATAATTAGGCTACAGGCCAAATTACCCATAATTCAGCAAACACCGGGGTCCCTATATAATACTAATCCCGTGCAAATCTACATTTCAGTAATTTGGGGTAGAATTTTCTTGTCTTTTTTCTTACAGAGTATTCAGTACAGAGACAACAATGAACTATAGAGGTATAGAGAATATTGTTGCTGTCGGGCAGGAAAATTGTCCATATTCTAACCGTTTGTATTTTTGCGTAAATGAATGCTCCATTTGATCACAGTGCTGTGTCACACGAAAGCATCCACATGCAGGAGAACTGCGCTTGATCCGAGCTTGTGGATCAGCTATACTTTTGCAGTGTTTTGAATTTGAGTCCTGAAAAGTCAGTTTTGGACTTAAAGTTTCCACAGTCCACACGACGACAGAGACTACAGTATGGGTTTTTTTTAATCCTTTTGTAGGCTATATTTGTGAATCCTGTGAGTCAGAGTATTTCATTCATTTACGTCCTTTTGTCGCCCCCAGATACTTTATAAGCCTAGTAGTCTACTGGCATTTGCATTGTCACTACAATGTCACATCTGACTTAAGTATGACGTCAGTGATGTTATTGTGTGTGTGTGAGAGAGACTGTTTACACCAATTAAATGACCTCGGTGCAGATATATTGTATATTGAGTGAATGCATAACATTGAAAAAAAATTGTACTTTACTTGAGTATTTCCAATTTACTATACTTACATTTTAATGCCAATACTTTTGCACTTTTATTCAAGTAATCTTTTAATTCCGGACATTTACTTGTAACAGAGTAATTCTACATTGCTGCATTGATACTTTTACTTAACTAAAACATTAACTGAAAGGTTATACCAAGCTTTCTTACAGTATATGGATGGACTTAAAATGAACTTTCCACAGTCCACATGACTCCTTCTGTAGGCTATATTTAATTAATATTACATGAGAGGGGGTGGTTTATTAATGCATTAATGCACACCTGATGCTGCAGCAACGAAAGCAACGCAGAAGTTAAACCACCCCTTCGAGTGTAATATTGCAATTATACAACAGTTACCCTTAAAACTAAGAAAAGAAGAAACAACATACAACAAGAAAAAACATATTTTTTTAATGACAGATGTACGTAGGCACTACGACCACAAATGTCCCAAGAAACTAGCTAGCCTAGCCACAGAGTTTGCTGCGCTCTGGGAGAACAGAGGAGCCGAATTCTTTGTTTTGATTAGGTGTGGAGTGGTGCTCGTTTGAACCACGGCTAGAAGGCTGTTTCAATCAGATTGCTTCCTCGAAACAACCTGTTGTGAATCCGGTGAGTCAGATTACAATGTCATGGCATCTTGTGTTCAATACAGACAGTTGACTCATTGCGAATCGTTGTGTAATTTCAATTTGTCATTGTTTGACTTTCTCTTGTCCGTCTTTGTTTGGACGTTGTTGTAATTTCCTGGTATTAATTCAAAAGTACAATACGTATACTAAGTAGAAATACCGCAATATAAAAAAATACTCGTAGTAAAAAAGTAAAAAAGCCTGTCTTCAAAATTCTAGTACAAAAGTATACTGCCATCAAAATATACTTAAAGTAGGCTACTCATTATGCACAATATCCCATTTCACAGCTTTTTCATGATGTATTAAAAAAACTGATCTAGATCGGAAAATCTTCAAATTGACGGTCAATTTGAAAAACATAAAGTGGTTTTACTGTTTATTTTGTAGCCTAATAATAATCTAAATCTAAAAAACAAACTTCTATATAAAGTATAGAAATGTGGAATCCTACTATAAATGCGCCACGTCTGTCTGCATGCATGTGTGTGTGTAATGCACGTAACTCGAGAACCGTTTGACCCACCGACTTCACCTTCGACACACGCGATCCACACCCCCGCAGGTAGTGCAGTCCCCGGTATCGAGTCGGTCGGACCCACGGTTCTTTAGAACCACCACAAAAGGCTCTGGTCAGGCTCTGCCAGTGGGTCTAATGAGGCCAACTCCTTTCACCTGTGCAATTTCCAGCCTCAGCCAATTGAGGCTCAACCAATCAGACTCTGCCAGTGGGCCGAATTGATTGCCAAGTACACTTTTCACAGTCAGTTTGCAGTCTTCAGACACAGGCACATGATACACAGATCTCCATGTGGGACACCGGCTGACAGTTAAAACGGGTGCTATGACAACATACTGTATATCATTAGGTTCCCAAGTTGCATCGTTCGCAAGTAGGCTGATGGCTGATTGCGACGGGCACGTACATGTCTAGTGTACTTAGATACAGTACTTGATTAATAAATGTAATGAATTACTTTCCACCACTTCCTGTTCTCCTATAACACAACGAAGACCGATCAGGAACGATCGAAGAGCGACTGTTGCTTTTCTTTCCTCCCGGATGAGGGAAATAAATCGATGAAATGACAATATTGCATTGAGTGTACATGGCTGCTTTCTTGTTCTCGCTCTGCTGTCACAGCCAGTGTTGTTTTCGTCGGCTAAAACTATGACGAGAAATGTTCGTCGACTACCTTTTTCCACTGACGAAAACTAAATGGAAACGAAATGAAAACTAAGCTATGATGACTAAAACTAAGACTAAATATACTGACAATTTCATCAACAAATATATTGATTAAAAGAGGCCCAGAGCAAGTGATGGACTATACATTCCCACAAAATAATGTGACCCCTCCTCGGCGATTTTCCAAAGAGTCCTATTTCTTTAAACTCCAGTAGCAATCGACAGACTGCAAACGAGCGAGCTGCGTCGCATCGCAAGAGAAGACAGACGGGTCACTGTCACAAGCTATATGCATTGCTGAGCTATCATCATAATCTTGATGATACTGTACTGGACTGGTGGTTAATTGATTGATTAAATAATTTATTAACAGATTGGATAATTACAGTACATTTCAAGCACAACTCAAATACAAAACTGTTAACTGTGGACTGGTTAAGTGAAGTTGTGGAAGTAAATTTGTTATTTCATTTTCATTTACCTCTGTGTTGTTATTTAGCCTTTCAGAGGCTCATGTCTACCATATAGTTAAAGCAAAGTAAAACACTGTCAGTCACATTCACACACACACGGGGGGGGGGGGGGGTGTTGCCCAGGGCGCCAGTTGGCCCAGCCCCGGGCCTAATGGATAGATGTATAAGTATTTCTGACAGGACATGCACCAGTGTTGTTTTTGTCGACTACCTTTTTTCACTTACAAAAACGACATAAAAGCGAAATAAAAACTAAGCCATGATGACTAAGACTAAATATACTGTTGATTTTGTCAACAAATAAAAACTAGACTAAAATGTTAGGAAGGGACTAGTGGACAAGAGATCCAGTATAAGTCACTTTACACTTGGTTGCATGCTGAAAATAGCCGATCTATACGAGCTTGTGGATCGGCTATTTGTGTAAAATCAGCCATGAGTAGGACGGCATCAAGGCCCGCCAAAATATATTTTAGTCGACTAAATCACCTGTAGAGTTAGTCGACTAAAATCTTATGATATTTAGTCGACTAAGACTAGACTAACACTAAAGCATTCCGAGTGACTAAAATGTGACTGAAACTAAATGAAAACTATTCATTCTAAAACTAAAATAGAAATGTTCTGCCAAAAACAACACTGAAATGCACAGGGAGACAGAGACAAAGAGAGAGACAGAGAGCTCTGGAAAACGCCCTCCATGTATTCGGAGAAAAATGACGTCGTAATGGGCTCGCATGCGCTCCAAAACATCCAATGTCACGCTAATAAATTATGTGACAGTGTAACCTACACTAGAGGAGAGAACTGGTCCCCCGGCAATGATATATAACCCATTCTTGGCGGGAAGTGGGAACCCCCTTTGGTGTTTTAAGCATTATGTTATACTTTAGCTATTGAAAAATAGCAGATCTAGAAGCTCATAGCGCGGCACCAAGTGCCGCGTTACGAGCTTGTAGATCTGCTATTTTAGAAAAATAGTGAAAATGTGCCGCAAATCTTTGAATATATTTTCTTTCATACTTCTGGGGGTGGGGTCCCTGGAAAAACATATTTTCAGGTGGGGGTCGGCAGTCAATTACAAATATATTTTTGGGGGTCCTTGACATTGAAAATATTTGAGCACCACTGACATAGAAACTGATTTAGAAGGCATCTGTAGAATCGTCATCAGGTCTAAATGGGTTAAATATAGGCTACTGCACTGCAAAAGTCTTTATGTACAACCTATAACAGACAAACAGAAACCACATGACGGGAACATAACCACCCCATGGAGAGTTTAGCACGCACACACACACTCACACTAAACATGCACATTTGTATTGGGCTACTATACTTGTGAGGACGTTAGCGTTTTCCAATGGCATTTTCTTTTATACACGCTTACGATAGTGATCGAAGGTGACCGTAAGATTTTTGTGTTTTTGTATGTTTCTAGTTTATATTTTGGTATGATACATCTTCCAATTCAGTAGCTTAATGCCAGACTTGCCAGTTATCACCATGACCATTGTGTGACCATACCATTAACAACCTGTATAAGGCAAAATGTTCAACATTTCATTATGCTTGTAATAGCTCGTAACGTGTCAAACTAGGGGGTTTCCATGATTCTGAATCTATTGCAAGCATTAGTTTTGCACAAAAGACACTCCTTTTTGGTTTGTTTGTTTAGTGCTTGTTCAGTAACCGGTATCACCCTGTCATCCACACACAGGATGCAGATTAAACGTTTCGAGGAAGCAATCTGATTGGTTGAAACGGCCTTCTAGCTGTGGATCAAACCAGCACCATTCACCACCTAATCTAAACAAAGAATTCAGCTGCTCTGTTTTCCCAGAGCGCTAGCAAACTCGTGGCTAGGCCAGTATAGTTTCTTGGGACATTTGTGGTCGTAGTGACTACATCTGTCATTAAAAAAATATATTTTTGGGCACGGTGGCACAGTCGATAGTGCTGTCGCCTCACAGCTAGAAGGTCCTGGGTTCGATTCCTGCCTGGGACACTGTGGGCGCTGGGGGCGTGTTCCCTCCTCCGCGTCATCAGTGCCCATACCCGAGGTGGGGTTGGCGAAAGGGCCTTTCTGTGTGTAGTTTGCATGTTCTCCCCGTTTTCCCTAGGGTAGGTACCCTCACAAAACATGCAGTAATCCTGGTCTCTAAAATGACCTCCCCCTGGCCAGCCGGGGCGCCTGATGGAGGGGAAAGGAACTGGTCGAAATAACGTGTTCATTCCACGCGCTACGTCCGTCCGGGGAAATAATCAGTTGCGAGCAGTGGTCGGAAAAAGTACCCTCCTGCCTCCTGACCTCTAAATACATCATCCTAACCCTAACACCAACCTGAAATCCTGAATCATTTCTTTAGTTTGATCTATTCCAGTGGTTCCCAAACTTTTTCACGTCAAGGACCCCCAAATTGACAATAATTATCCCACGGACCCCCCATTTGAAGAGAAAAATGCCAGGGACCCCCATAAGAGAAGATGTTTACGGCTCTAGCAGTGATTCTCAACCCATTTAATTTCAAGGACTCCTCCAGTTTGACATGCATTAGTCTACGGACCCCCCATTTAATGGCATTTCTATCTCTGAGACCCCAATTTATATTGTTACATCAATGTTAATATAACTCTGAGAGTGTACAAATGGAACCCATGGGTCCATTTGGTTCCAAACTATCATTTAACTGGGGACCCCCTGGAACTCCCTCAGGTACCCCTGGGAAGCACTGATCTATTCGCACAATAAAAACGGTAACATTATTATTTTATCATTATTATAAATAATGAGTCATCATGAGTTGTCCTGTTGTCTGTCTCAAACTCTACTATACTTTTGGGCCTCACAAGTATAGCAGGCCAATGCACATGCACGGATTCAATCTCAGCACAGCTATACAGGTCTACTGAGAAAACATCTGCGCTCAATCATTACTTTATGAGTTAGTGCTGCGCCTGCAGGCTCTTCCTCTCCTCTCCCCGGGGGGAGAAATGTATATCCCTTAGTGTTAGGAATCGGATTGAAGAAGTATACGTGTACCAACCTCCTCTTCCAGTCCTGACACGAGAGAGACAGAGCACGCACGTACACAATCACACGCATGCACACGCACGTGCTCTCACACACACACACACACACACATACACACTGACACGTACGTTATCGTCTCTGTGATTCATATACACATGCCTGCCTCTCTTGAAGCGCTTTATGTGTTGTTGTTGTTGTAATCATATACCGGCATGTCTCTGAATACTCACAGCCTGTCTTGACTGTTTTATTATGCGCACACACGCACACGCGCGCAATGGTCTGTCTGTGGGATAGATTTAGTGTTGTTGTCATGTATGCTTATGATATTTTGCAACTGTGACAGACAGACAGACAGACAGACAGACATGAAGCAGAGACATCATGGCCAGGCCATGATGGCCATGATGTTGGCAAATGGCAATAATAGCACAGTAAAGATAGTATAGTTCTTTTTAGATCTAGCTTCTTAATTTGTATGTCAAAGTGCACCAGATTGAAGCATTTTCATTGCAAATGTAATAATAAATGTCTGGACCCCCCCCCCCTGGCGGGGCAGCGCTGTATACCATTCCCTCATTATTTTCTGAAGCCTGGCTACGGCCCTGGTGGTGGGGGCTCACCGAAAATAGTCTTGCCTCAGTGGTCAAAAAATACTCCTTGAAGACCCTAACAGGAGCCCTCGTACAAGGTTTTCTTCGACAGCACCTCAAAGGCCCTTAAAACAAGGCTCCAGACTACCCAAAACAAACTGGTCAGGCTCAACCCCCGAACCCACCTCACCCCTGCCCACTTCAACAGGCTGGAATGGCTTTGGGTTGACAACAGAGTACAGCATCTTGCAATGGGTCTGGTCCACAAGATTCGATACACCACCAAGATATACCCATGTACCTAAATACTAAATACTTCCTTAATGTCCATGTGCAACCCAGATTCGGCATAAACAAGGGACTAAATTCATTTTGCTCCTATGCCACAAAAATGTGGAACGCCCTACCAACTGTCTTTGTGCATCTCTTGACTTGATTTCCTGTGTTTGGCTATATAGAAGTGTATGAATTGAAAACGGTGGACCCTCTAAACAAGTGTACTGCCTTATGGTCAATATGGTGTCGTCCACTCACAGTTAACAGTTTTTGTATCGAGTTGTGCACAACTCAAGCATGCTTGAAATGTAATGTAATTCTTCAAACTGTTAATAAATACTTCAATCAATGAATCAATCAATTGCATAGGTCTGAGTCCTATAGAACTGGCACTGCATGCCTGTTTGATTTAACAATGCAATATGTAATAAAACATTTGCACCCTCTAAAATCTAAATTGAACCCTCAATCATTTCATCCTGCAGCCGGCTCTGCATGGCCTGACAAGTTGGGAACCCTTGTCTCACCAAACATGTCAGTGTTGAACTTACCAAACTGTTGCATCAGAGTCACAATGTCCTCCATCGATATTGTGAAGTAATGCTGCCATCTACTGGACACTCATGGAACCTTACCACACGCATCAACGCTCTGTTCCATCTTTATTCCTTGCATGGCTTTTTCAAGTCAAGGACCCCCAAATTGTCACTAATCAACCCACGGACCCCCATATGAAGAGATATGCCAAGGACCCCCCATAAGAGAAGATTTTTACTGCTCTAGCAGTGATTCTCGAACCGGTTAAATTTCAAGGACCCCCAGTTTGACATGCATTAGTCTACGGACCCCCATTTAATGGCATTTCTATCTCTGGGACCCCCAAATTCATATTGTAAAATCAATGTTAATTTAACTCTGAGAGTGTACAAATGGAACCAAATGGACCCGTGTACACTCTCAGAGTTACAGACCCACAAGGGTCCATTTGGTTAGTGACTGGACAGATCTGATGAGTGATGAGTGACAATGCGGGGGAATAAAGAAAACATGCCACAGATTCCTGTAGGAAAACCTTTAATTTGACAAAAGTATTCCAACTTTCACAGCACAAGCCTAACCACTCTCCAAGCACAGTACAGTACAGTACAGTGGCGCCGTGACGGAATTTCTTTGTTTCTTCCTTTCGCATTAAATAGACATTATTACAGAGGAAATCATATTTAAATAACAGTGCTCAGTAACATTAAGACATCTTTAAAAAAAGTAATAAACAAACAAACGAAAGAAAGAAAAACGCTGAGGAACTGAAAGGTTACATTTTTCACCTAGTAGTTTCCGGTATGAACCGGTCAAGCATCCGTGACCTTTTACATTTTAGTGTTGGCCGTTCGAAAACAGCAGATCTACACAAGCTCGCTTGTACATAGATGCCATTTTTTTTAAATCTTGAAAGTGTGAGAACTAGTGATTTAGATTTTAGAAGGCATTTTGTAGAGAAACTGTGGGGCCGGGGACACGAGTGTGGGTCATGCAGCGAGACATTTTCACGGGGTCGTATAGACGAAGGACTCTTCAAGCAATAGATGCAGAAAACGCACGCACAAGCCGCACGCACACGCACACACACACACACACACGCGGATTATATTCAAACCAAGCATTTCACAAATTAGCACACCTTAAATCAGTGGTTCTCAAACTCTTCCGTGCCAATTAGGGCCCCCCCCCAATTAATTTGTATTCATCAGAGGACCCCTGTGTCTGGAAAGGTTTTGTGCCAGAGAGAATTACTCAATTACATGTGTTCACATTATAAACACTAAACAGTCAAATAAATGTTTTCATTTAGCCCCTGTAGTACCTCTGCGCACCCATGTGAGGAAAAACTGGCCTATACGGAACAAATATATATAAAATAAGAATAACATATAAACTGTCAGGGTGGAAATAAGAATAACTTCCCATTCTGGATGGGAACCCCTATTGGTGTTTAATGCATTATGTTATACTTTAGCTATTGAAAAATAGCAGATCTACAACCTCATAGTGCCGCGCTACGAGCTTGTAGATCTGGAACAACATATGTTCAGATCTGGGTCGGCAGCCAAATAAGATAATTTTTGCGGTCCTTCACATGAAATAGTTTGAGAACCACTGATATAGAAATATCATTTTTTTTCAGACAACTGTCATGATTTAGAAGACATATTGTAGAATTTGGTTTCAGGTCTAAATGGGTTTTAATTAATGTGAAATTCCTGACCCTTTGACTCTGGAGTGCAGTGACCAAGCTGTCATCTCCATGGGGAGGGATGTCGCTGCAGACACGTCGTAGGAGCCAAAGACATTTGCTAGAAAGAAAGAACAAGGGCCTTTCTGCATGGACTTTGCATGTTTTCCCCGTGTCTCCTAGGGCAGACCTACCCTCACACAAAAACATGCCATAATCCTGGTCTCTAAACTACCTCCCCCTGGCCAGCCGGTGGGCGCCTGATGGAGGGGAAAGGAACTGGTCAGAATAACGTGTTCCTTCCACGTGCTACGTCCGGCCGGAGGAATCTCCCCCCTGTCAGGTGAAAAGAAGCAGCTTGGACTCATGCATGGAAGGAAGCATGAGGTCAGTCCGCTGCCAGGTTGGGAGAGGCAGTGTAGCGCCCAGGATTACATTAGATAATTGACACTGGGTAAAAAAATGGGTTGCAAAATCGTGGGAAAAAAATAAAGAAAGAAAGAACAAGAGGCCGCGAGACAAGAGAGAGCAGTGGTTCGATAAAGACAAAAAAAAGAGGAACAAAAAGAAAAAAGAAACGTGTAACTGGTCAAACCAAACGTGTAAATCAGTTAAACATCAAAGGCTGGCACTTCATGCTCCATGGCTCATGTTGGACGAGAAACCAACGCTGGAAGCAAAATGTGTAATGTGTGTGTGTGTGTGTGTGTGTGTGTGTGTGTGTGTGTGTGTGTGTGTGTCTTTACAGACGGGATAGGTTTAGCTGTTATAGTTTAGAGTTTTCACTATTGTGCGGCGATGACACAAACCGGAAAATAGCCGATCTGCAAGCTTGCAGCTTTAGGCTTTTCAGCTTTAGCCTTATCGTTAAAAATGGCAATTTGGAAAATAAATGACATTCGTTAAATCGGCATCATGATGTACATCAAGTATAGTAAACGTGTGTGTGTGTGTGTGTGTGACAGAGAGTGTTGACAAAATAAACTCACTGGAAGTCAAGGCGTTTGGGCGGACCCCGGGAAGCAGCAGGCCTCATTGTCAACCCCGTGCCCGATTTGCACTTGTCTGCTACACTTAAATGGAACAGAGCCTGAATTAGTGTAATTGGTAACACCTGTGAAGGACGTAATTAAGGAAGAGGCCAAACTTCTTTCCAGTATGACTGCGCATCATCAAGCCCCATTATTCATTCAGTTAGTGTCTATATATTAGTAGAGGACAAACATGGCATCATTCTTTGACATTATTCTTTGTTCATATGTTCACTAACAGTGTTCACACTTCACAGTCGTATTGACATCTGGGCCACTGTCACTCCTATTCAGAGGCGGCCGGTGGTACACGCACCGAGATGCGCTCCGTCCAACGTTATCAATCCTTGAGAACTGCATCTATCCACCCCGTCCATCCATCCATGATCCATCCATCCATCCATCGCGATGCATCCAGCGCAGCCGTTCTTCGTTGTCTTGCCAGGTGGAGAGATATGTACGTCACACCTCTTCAAAGTTCAAAGAAAATGATGATGATAAACATCCTCCGTCTTTTTGGTGCTGAGCCAAATTGCCAAAAAAACAGAACCAGAACCATGAAAAAAATATATAGAGAGGCTCGTAATTCACTTTTAAATGCAATTTTCTTTATTCGGGGCAGCGATACGATGTTTCTACCTGTAAGTCACGTTTGCGGTCTGGATTACTTTCAAAATAGAAGCTCGGGGTGCCGGGAAGATATGGCCGATTTTACTCTGTAAGCTCCCCCACTTCCGTTCCGGAAAAAAAACGGGAAACATATTTTTGCTTGCTTACCTTTAAAGATTACGATGACAGTCGCTGATGATCGCTCGCTTCATATTTTGATCGAGAGGCATGTTGAAGCCAGAAAGAGCTTAGTATATCCATCTGGTCAAAACCACGGAGAGCTCCTTAGATTACGCGCGCTGAGCCTTTCTTTGTGAACGGTAAACAGGGAAGTGAACGACAACGCGCATGCGCGAAAGAGCAGAAAAACTAGTATGGTGCAGAAGGAGAGGCCAAAAAAAAAAAAGTATAAAATTCAGAATATTTTTCTCTCGTTTGATATCAATGAAAATGCACTAGGACGTCCTAGCACCCCTTCGGTTGGATTAGTTATGACGTGCCCACACGTCGTACGGTCTGAACCTGCAGTTAAAAAAGATGACGTCGTATTGTTGAGCTGTCAAGCGTGCGTTTAAGAGTTCTGAGCCTTCCACTTGTTTTTCACACCTCTTTAACCCAAGTGATTATGATTTAAAAAAAATAGCAGATCTACAAGCTCATAGTGTGGCACCATGTGATGCTCTATGAGTTTGTAAATCAGCTATATTTGAATTGCCAAAGTATAAATAAAAAAACAAAAAGCAACTGGAACCAACCTATATTAGCTCAGAGCATACTTGTATTTTAGGCTCTACCGTTGATCCCGGGCCGGTATACATCATTTACATATAATTATGTAAATTCTAAGTGTAATGATTATTGTTTGTATACAGTGTTTTGCTCATCGTGATCCTCATCAGTGCAGCGGTCGCAGCAGGTACAGCTTGTCTCCGTGCTCGCCGGTGAAGATGGGCGCCTTGCGGTAGTGCTCCACCAGCTCGTCCAGCGTAGAGAAGCGCCGCTGGCCGATGCAGTAGACTCCGCCTCCGCCCGACTCCTCCCCCCCCGGCCCCTCCCCCGGCCCCTCCCCCTCCCCCAACAGCTGCTGCACCTTGAAGTGCTTGTTCTTGCCCGCCGCCTTCAGCGACACAGAGAAGTCGTTGGGCTGGAGCGGAGAGAGAGAGAGGGCGAGAGAGGTATGGCAGAGAGAGGGAGAGAGAGCGTGCGGGGAGAGAGAGAGTGAGTAGGGTTGGTGACTCGGAGCCGGTTCGGTTTCAGAACCAGTGTTGTTTTTGTCGACTAAAACTTTAAAGTCGAAAGATGTTCGTCGATACCCTCTTTCACTGACTAAAAGTAATAAAACGAAAATAAAGAACGAATGATGACTAAAACTATGACTAAATATATTGACAATTTGTCAACAAATAAAAACTAACTAGACTAAAATGTTAGGGAGGGACTAGTGGACAAGAGATCCAGTTTTATGCTAGGTTGCATGCTGAAAATAGCAGATCTACTGTACAAGCTCACAACGCATCACACTGCGACGCGACAAAAACACAAGGTTTCATAGTTATCTGTAAATTAACTCAAAGTCTGACCCAACTCAAAGCCCGACAAAATATGTGACCAATATGGAGTCGCCCAAGTTGAAATAACTAGACCTGTACGTGCCCGTCGCAGTCGGCCACCGGCCTACTTGAGAACGATGCAACTTGGGAACCTAATGATAATATACGTTGTCATAGCACCCATTTTAACTGTCAGCCGGTGTCCCACATGGAGATCTGTGTATGTGCCTGTGTGTGTGAAGACTGCAAACTGAAAAGTGTACCGTAATTTCCGGACTATAAGCCGCGGCTTTTTACCCATGATTTGAACCCTGCGGCTTATACAACGGTGCGGCTAATCTATGGATTTTTACAGCTAACGCAGAGCCATCTCAGGCTCTGAGCTAACGTAGCTGCGGCTTATAGTCCGGTGCGGCTTATAATCCGGTGCGGCTTGTATATGGGATTTTCCCTAAATTTGGCTGGTGCGGCTTATATTCAGGTGCGGCTTATAGTCCGGAAATTACGGTACTTGGCAATCAATTCGGCCCACTGGCATTTATATTTTCAGTCATTCTACTGCACAATGTATGAAAATATTAATTATAAATAATTATAAGAAATATATAGGAAGAGAGAACCATTAGTAACCATTCTCAACTATGCTTGTAGATCTGCTATTTATTTTTTTATCGTTAAAATGTGGCGCAAATCTTTGAATATATAGATTTTAACTCAAACATTCTTAACTCAAATCTTTGCTTCTGGGGGGGTCCCTGGAACAACACATTTTCAGATGGGGGTCAGGTCAATTACATATATGTTTAGGGGTCCTTGACATGAAAATGTTTGAGAACGACTCACATAGAAACATGAGGTTTTTCAGAAAACTGTCACGATTTAGAAGAAATGTTTTGAATTGTCCTCAGGTCTAAAGTAAAAGTTCCGGTAAGGAACCGGAACCCTAGACTATCCATAGTCTTTTGAATAAAATTCCATCTAGTTTTAGCCTTGATGGTGTCGTAATGCCTGATTTTACACCTGTTTACACTTGGTTGCCTGCTGAAAATAGCTGATCTACAAGCTCACAACACTTCACGCTGCAGAGCGCAACACCGGAGCGCAACCAAACATAAAAATGACTTCTTCACCACTAGTCCCTCCCTAACATTTTAGCATAGTTTTTAATTTGTTGATAGTCGTACTTTCAGTCATCGTAGCTTAGTTTTTTTACTTCGTTTTTATTTAGTTTTGGTCAATGAAAAAAGGTAGTCGACGAACATTTTTCAGTCGACAAGTTTCAGTCGACAAAAGCAACACTGAAGAGAAGGAAAAATGACATTCTGAACAGTGTGAACTTCAGCCAGCACACCAGCGGAGGGAGCCAGGGTTCCACGGTCAAAATTCTAATATCTTCACCAGCTATTGACAACTTATTTTTCCAGGATGGTTTTTTTTTGCTGAGAACTACAGAATTATGTGGAAAAAGAGAGAATGCTTTCCCAGACGTTCACATGTGAAACATGTGTTCCATTACAACCACAATCTCCAGCAGTGGAAAGTACAATTTTCAGATACTTTTACTCCAGAGTATTATTACAGTCTTTTTTTTCTCCCTTCAATACTTTACATTTCTACTCCACTCCCAGGCGTGTCACAGGGTATCAGTTAAAAGTTTCTATTTGGTTACCAAACGGACCCATTTATCAACTATCATTATCAACCTATCATTATCAAACTATCATTTAGCTGGGGACCCCCAGGAACTCCCTCAAGGACCCCTTGGGGGTCCACCACCACGGACCCCACACTTTGGGAACCACTGGATTAAAATGACTGACCCCGTCCGCGACTCACCGACGACTCGCTGTCACGGACCAGGAAGTCTCCCTCGGCGCCGCGCTCGTTGAGGACGCCCTCGGCCTGCTGCCGCGTCACGCCGCCGTAGTACCAGGCCTTGCCAGCGAACTTGCCGACGCGCGCCGGGCCCGCCGCCGCCGCGTAGAGCGGGGGGGAGGGGGCGGAGCTGGTGGGGGCGGGGCCGTCGCCCAGGACCACCACGTAGTTCTTTGGCACAAGTCCCAGCACGCCGCGGGCGCTCCGGCAGCGCCACCACTCGGGGTCGTTCTCCGGCTTCTCCACCACCTCCACGATGACAGAGAGAGGCCCACAGAGACAGAGAGAGAGAGAGAGGCAATTTTCAGCATGCAACCAAGTGTACAATCGGCCATTGCGACGCCATCATCGTCACAAAATCTACTGTAGATTTAATCGACTAAAAGCGTGATATATTTTTTACATATCATTTATCTGTCACTATTATTTTTTTCACTTTATACTGCTTATTTGTCTAACTTTCCGAAGGAATTTTCACAATACAAAAATGCCTAAAAAAAATAAACTAAATGGAATTTCATTCAAAGGACTACGACTAAAACTAGATCAAAATTGGGGCGTCAACAGAATCAAACACTGATCAACAGAAAGCAGCACCTCCATGACCTCGCCCTTCTCGAAGTTGAGCTCCTCGTCCGTCGCGGAGCTGAAGGGGTACAAGGTCTGCACCGTGTGGAGCACCGGGTCCCACGCCACGCCTCCGCCACCGCACGATTGGCCGTTGGGCACCGGCGCTGCCGTCCCGCCCACTCTCTGGTAGGCGGGGTCACCGCCGCCGCCTCCTGCCCCGCCTCCTCCGCGGGTCGACGAAGGCTCGACGGACGCCGCCTCCCCGTCGCTCTCCTCCAGAACGTAATTGGACGGGAACCAGCCCACCTGCGACAGTGGAAGAATTAAGCACTTTATACTTTATTCAAAGCTATGATGACTAAAACTATGAGACTAAATATACTTTCGTCAACAAATAAAAACTTGACTAATGTTAGGAAGGGACTAGTGGACAAGAGATCCAGTATAAATCATTTTACAATTAGTTGCATGCTGAAAATAGCCGATCTACAAGCCCACAGCAGATCGGCTATTTTCAGCAAGAACAGTCATTACGACGGCATCAAGGCCCGCCGAAATACATTTTGTTCGATTAAATCACCTGTAGATTTAGTCGACTAAAATCTTATGATATTTAGTTGACTAAAACTAGACTAACACTAAAACATTCCAGGTGACTAAAATGTGACTAAAACGAAATTAAAACTATTCAAGAGACTATGACTAAAACTAAAATCAAAATTTGCTGCCAAAAACAACACTGCCACAAAGTCTTCCTGGGGTTCACACAAAAATGCTCACAATAAAAACAGATAATTTAAAAACAGACAAACTCTAGTTATCAGCTAAAACAGTGAAGTCAAATACAGTGTTTACACAACATTTTTAAAATACAATAACAATAAGGTACAAAAAATACAATAAGTAACTTGAATAAGTAACTTTTAAGTAAAAAGATGAGGGTTAATTTCTTTTTCATTTTCTGCTTTCTTTCTTTTTTGCGATTTTAGCGGTTTTTGAAAGGAGCAGTGGCTAAATGTGTCTTTTTTTACACACTTTTACAGCGATTTCTTTATTATTTAGTATAGTCCTAATAATACTACTACTAATAATAATAATAAACTTTACTTATAGGGCACCTGCAGCGCAAAGTGCTTTATAGGAAAGAAATACTAAAAAAGGCTAAGCATATCAAACAACATAAAAGTCAAGGCACAGTCAAAATACATAGTATACTATAAATATATACTATAGAGTACTAAAAACATCAAACATGAAAACAGAGCAAGGTCAGTGGAAAGCAAAAAAAACAAAGGTAAACTAGACAAAGTGCCAATCGGCACAGGTCTCCACCAGGGCAGGTCAGGTTGTGGCCTCATGGTGGCGCTATAACAGGCTGTTGAGGAAGATTTGGGCCGGAGGTTAGTGTTCGAGGGATGCAGGTACAATGTTTTTCCATGTGTGCATACATAAGTTGTATAAAGATCGATGCAGTTATAGCTAAAAACAGGAATTGGCCTGTTATAGCGCCACCGTGAGGCTGATTTTGAGGAAAAAATTGTGGCATGTCGTCCTCGGCCTAGTGAAAATGTGCGTGTATAATGTAAGGGAAATTGCACACTGTGTTTGTGATTTGTGGCCTTTTTTCGAAATGGACGAATCGTGTGAGCTTTGGAAGCCAATCTTAGCCAATCAGGATGGAAGATGGGAAATGGTGCCGCTCCGTGTTGATCACATGACTATGGAGATAGTGTATACCGATTTGCGTGAAATTTGGATAAAATCTGAAGGATTAATAATAGAAAATGTGTTTTACATATGTCGGCCTCCTGGTGGCGCTATAAAGAGCAGATGTGAAAAATTCCAGGCAAAGGTTTTTCCTTGGCCTCTAGGGAGTTGGCATACAAAGTTATCCACAGATCCGTGCAGTTAGAGGTAAAAACAGTTTTGGGCCAGTTATAGCGCCACCTTGAGTCTGAGTTGAAATTGTTCATGTGGCATTTCGTCCTGGGCCTAGTGGGAATGTGGGTGCACAATTTCAGGGAAATCACGCGATGTGTTCATGATTTGCAGCATTTTGTTTGAAACTGAGCACTCCTGTGAACTTTGGAAGCCAATCTTAACCAATAAGGATGGAGTCTGAGAAATCTGAAAGACCGGTTTCGTTGAATGGCTCTAGAGAGACTGTGTACCAATTTGCGTGATGTTTGGACAAAATCTGTAGGTGTACTGTGCAAAAACTTGTTTTGCACAAAGTGGCCTCCTGGTGGCGCTATAACAGGCCGTTCTGGAAAGTTTGGGGCAGAGGTTCATCGTTGGCATCCAGGGAGTGTGTGTGCAAAATTTGGCATCGACCGGGTTAACGGTGGCCGAGATTAGCTGCTCACGGACACACGGACGGACGGACGGACGGACACACACACGGACGGACGGAGTGCAAAACATACTCTCCCCACATGCCTTCGGCCTGGTGGAGACAATAATTACAGAGGCATTAAAAATAGGCAGAGCAGTGGGAATAACAGAGATAAAAGGTAGCCAAATGCAAGAGCAAAAGAGTATGTCTTAGCTGTGTTTTAAAAATGTGAAATGAGGGCGCAGGTCTAAGGTGGATTGGGAGTTTATTCCAGGCCGTCGGAATAGGCCGTAGACTCGGTCCCAGCCTTACTCGTCTGCGAAGAGAAAAAGCCTGGTCACAACCTTAAGGCAGAGAGAAAAGCCTGGTCACAACCTAAGGCAGAGAGAAAAGCCTGGTCACAACCTAAGGCAGAGAGAAAAGCCTGGTCACAACCTAAGGCAGAGAGAAAAGCCTGGTCACAACCTAAGGCAGAGAGAAAAGCCTGGTCACAACCTAAGGCAGAGAGAAAAGCCTGGTCACAACCTAAGACAGAGAGAAAAGCCTGGTCACAACCTAAGGCAGAGAGAAAAGCCTGGTCACAACCTAAGGCAGAGAGCAAAGCCTGGTCACAACCTAAGGCAGAGAGAAAAGCCTGGTCACAACCTAAGGCAGAGAGAAAAGCCTGGTCACAACCTAAGGCAGAGAGAAAAGCCTGGTCACAACCTAAGGCAGAGAGAAAAGCCTGGTCACAACCTAAGGCAGAGAGAAAAGCCTGGAAGTTTCCATTTAATTTCCGTCAGTGGAACATTTTCCGTCTTAGTTTTAGTCGACGAAATCAACAGCGTTGAAGACCCACCTGGCCCGTGCTGCTCCCTCGCCACCAGCCGTCGCTGCACTTCTCCATGACGACGACCTTTGACCCCTTGACGAGGGTCAGCTCGTCCTCGCGCTCCGCCGCGTACGCAAACTTGACGAGTGCCGGCACACTGAGGTCATAGACGCGCTCGCCGGCTCCACCCCCTCCGCTGCCATTGGACGACGGGTACGAGTCTGCATCCGCGCTGGCCGTGGGAGAGACGTCCCGCGCACTTGTCTTCCTCTTCGTCCTCCCCAAGCCTGGGAGGGGGAGAGAGAGAGAGAAAGAGCTTATAGATCTGCTATTTTCACTAGTTTGGGCAAACGTCTAATCTCTCTGTTGGGTCTCGAACTTTTTTCCTCTGGCCCCTGATAATTTTGGGGGGTCCTCCAACTAAAAAATATGATTATTCTGAGTGGTCCTCCAACTCAAATATGATTATTTTGAGTGGTCCCAGCTCAAATATGATCATTTTGGGGGGGTCCTCCAGCTCAAATATGATTCCTTTGGGGCTGTCTGTATTGTGTGATTAGTTCAGAAGTGGCCAGGACTAGTACGGTATAGGTATTGATTATCAATGCTCATTTGCAACGGCTCTGTGTACTACAGCTGGAATACTAATGGATATCTCTGTGGCTATGCATGGTGGCTCTCAAATGCGCCCAATAAATAATAGGCCTTGATGTTAAAAAGGTTGAAAACCGCTGGATGTATTGTCGTGTATATTGTATCTGTGCGACTGAGATTAGAACCACTCTTCCACCTGTCTTCTTTTGTTCTCGATCCCTTTCTCTCTCTCTCTCTCTCTCTCTCTCACTCCCCTGTTCATCTCTCCTGGTCGGTTCTCCTCCCGGGGGAGCGCAGGCAGTGGGCGCTCTTATGATAAGGTCACGATTCAAACACTGCCACACCCATCCCCCCACCTCTCCTCTCCTCCCGTGCACGCACACATACACACACACACACACACACACACACACATACACCCACACACGCACGCACCCACCCACAGTGATTTATAGAGCAAGGCAAAGACGAGGTAATTCATAAACTATTACTATAGGATGCCCCGGTGATGAATCTGTCTATACATATCATGCTATCTAAGTTACATTTAACCTTTGCATAAGACTGCAAGGTCGTCAGGGCTATACGACAACAACTGCTACATATGTTAATGGAATTCAAACGTGTGTGTGCATGTGTGTGTGTGTGTGTGCATGTGCGTGTGTGTGTGTGTGTGTGTGTGTGTGTGTGTGTGTGTGTGTGTGTGAGAGTGTGTGTGCATTAGTGTACACACATCTGCATTCATGTCAGCCTGTGTGCATGCTATGGGACTGCCATGCAAAGCAGCATGTTCTGCTGAGCACCGCACACACGCGCGCACTCGCTCTGCAGGGATTTATATACGTGTGTATTTAAAGAACACAGCAAGGCAGAAAAAACAGTAACTCTGTATTAATAATAAACAGGACACATATGCTGAAATAAACATAACAATAAAATAATAAATAGAGCTGAAAATAAATATCAGCTAAATGCATCCCTGAACCGTGCCAGTAGTAGTAGTATTGCTTTAATATGTAGTTACATCATGTCTGAAAATACACGTGAACCCGACCAACATGATGACAGTGCTGTCAAACTAATCTATGGGGATATCATTGAATGAGTCGTATAGGAGTGGCCCGGACAGGAGTCAACCCACAGAGCCTAGTCCCTCCACATGGCAGAATTGAACCTCTACTGGGACTTGAGCACCCCGCCTGGGTCACCCGAGTGAGGGGTGTATGATGTTCACGAGACCCGAAACCCTTGGGATACATCACTGAGGATACGTCCCAGGTGCATCCAATACCATAATAGGTATAGTTAAACAACTAGTCGACTAGTAAACTAGGCAACTACCGGTAGTCAACTAGTAAAATCCCTAGAAGTGAAGGCCCTTCTACCCTGCAGTGCCTGCGCTCTTGGGCTGACCATAGTTGGTGCCAGTCTCTCATGCACATCAACAGGTCCACAGTCCACCTGAGAGCCTCCGTCTGCGGGATGGGACGCTATTCTTAGCGTCCGACAGGAAATTAAGCAAAAAAAAAAAAAAAAAAAGTAATAAAAACAAGTCAAGCTGTGCCTGGGCATACTGAAAGGACTGGCGGCTTAATGACGGAAAGACCTTTATCCCCAACCTCTACATGACGACGCTTGATGCATGGAGGCTGGGTGCACACACGCACGCACGCACGCACCACCTCTTATTGTTCTCTGGCAGTGTCTTGGACATGCACACTAATTCACCTGGTCTCTCTCTCTCTCTCTCTCTCTCTCTCTCTCTACCCCCCATGGCAGAGCGAGGTCTTGACCGTGACAAAGGAGCGCTAATTGCTTTCGGAGCCAAACTGCATCCATCACTAACGCTGCCGAAGAGACACAGCAAAGTGCATCACCGCATTCACACACACAGTTGTTGCTAAGAGACGAGAGAGAGAGAGAGACAGAGAGAGAGACAGAGAGAGAGACACCCTGGGTAGGTGAAGCACTTTTTAAAATGGTAAATGCTACCATTATCCAATGCACGTTACAGTCATCCAATACGGCGGTGTTTCTCAAACTAAAAACAAAATAATTTGTTGTTGTCGGGCAGAAACCTCATATCTTATTCTAACTTTTTACTTTTTTTTCCACACACACACACACACACATGCACACACACACACACACACACACACACACACACACACACACACACACACACACACATGCACACACACACATGCACACACACAGGCACAATCACCCCCTCACACCCTCCCAATGCAGCTGTTGCGGGTTCTATTAAATAAATGAATCATCTTCTTGTCCCATAGTTTCATACTCACGACACGAGGCATGCTTGCTGTGTAATATTGATCCTATTAGAGTGCCGCCTCTATCAGAGACAATCTAATCGCTGAACAGCATCAGTACAAGACACACCTGCAGTATATCAGTCTGATGACGAGGCCACACTGATGGCCTCGTCAAAAAAAAGAGTGTCCGCCATAGGATTAAATGTAACGCACCGATTATGACGTATACCCAATACCACTTCAGAATGATGAAAACCCCCTAGTTTGACACGTCACATGCTTCTTAAAGAATGATGAAATTTAAATGATTTCGTAAAAGTTTATACTAATCACCAGTTCTGGGTTTATAAAAATTCCAGTAGACTGTGGTGCATCTTAACCTGCATCTTTGCTGTGTTAACTGTCTTTGTAGGAAGACCAACTCATGTTGATGGAAATCACTCCAGCCTCCTCTCTCTCTCTCTCCTTCAATCGCCCCCCCCCCCCCCCCCCCCTCTCTCTCTCTCTCAGCTGCGTGCGTTCCATATGCTCTCAGTCATCACCGTCCCAGAGTGCCATCAGGCGTGAAGGAAAATCTTTGCCGCAGCAGACGGAAGGTGACTCTGGCAAACAAGGGGCGCTCAGCACTGAGATCAATGACCAGAGTACAAGGCAAGGCACCAACACAGCGGGGGTTAGCGGTTCGGCCGGGTATAGGACAGGTCAGTGCCTGCAAGCTAAAGGATGGTTTTAGAGGCTTTGAGGTCATCGATGACAGAAGTGGCAGTAAGGTGACCCAGCCGGGGTGATCAAGTCCCGACTTACGTAATTTCTTCTATGATATACAGATACAGTAGGCCTAAATATAAAGCCCTGCATGGTCCGAGTGCCGCGCTACGAGCTTGTAGATCTGCTATATTTGAAAAATCGTGAAAATGTGGCCCAAATCTTTAAAAAAATATTCTTTCAGATCGAACGTTTTTAACTAAAATCTTTGCTTCTGGGGGGTCCCTGGAACAACATATTTTCCGATGGGGGTCGGCAGCCAAATACATATAATTCTAGGGGTCCTTGACATGAAATAGTTTGAGCTGCACTGACATAAAAACAATATAGGTTTCTCAGAAAACTGTCAGGATTTAGGATTTAGAAGACTCGTCGTTTAGAATCGTCCTCGGGTCTAAATGGGTTAAACTTGGGCCGTGACACTCGACTCACGCAGACTCACCCAGCGTGTCCTTGAGGTTCCGGACCAGCGAGGCTCCGGCGCCGCCCTTCCTCAGGCCGTTGCTCCTCCCCCCCCCGCCGCCGCCGCCGCAGCGCTCCACGTAGTTGGAGGGCACGTAGCCCGTGAGGTCGCGGCCGTTGCGCACGCGCCACCACGTCTTGGAGTCGTCCAGGAGCCACAGGCGCTCGTTGCGCCGGATGTCCAGCTCCTGGTCCTGCTGCGCCGCGTAGTCCCACTTGGCCACGACCACCACCGTCGTCACGCCCTCCTCCTCCGTCATGTCCTCCAGTCACCACCCGGAGCCGCCGCCGCTACTGCTGCGTGGAGGAGGAGACACCGCGTGCATGGGGTCAAAGGTCAAAGGCAGTGTTGTTCTCGTCGACTAATACTATAAGACTAAAATAAAAACCGTTGACTACCTTTTGACACTGATGAAAACTAAATGGAAACCAAAATGACTGAAAACCGAGACTAAATATACTGACGATTTCGTCAACAAATAAAAACTAGACCAAAATATTAGGAAGGGACTGGTGGACAAGAGATCCAGTATAAGTCATTTTACACTTGGTCGCATGCTGAAAATAATCTACAAGCTCACAAGTGATCGGCTTTTTTCAGTGTAAAAGGACGGCATCAAGGCCCGCCGAAATACATTTCAGTCGACTAAATCAACTGTAGATGGTGTCGACCAAAATCTTATGATATTTAGTCAACTAAAACTAGACTAACACTAAAACATTCCGGGTGACTAAAATGTGACTAAAACTAAATGAAAACTATTCAAAACTGAAATCATAATTTGTCAACACTTGTCAAAATGTCAGCCACCATGGAGAGATGACTGTCACCAGATGGTTGTTGTCACTGACCTGTCATTGAGGGCATGCATTACACGCACCCACACACACGCACGCACGCACACGCATGCACGCACGCACGCACAATGAGTCATTAAACAGAGGTTTGTTCGACAGAAAGGGACTGAGACTGGCAGCTGTCTCACGGCGTGTATGCTTCAAGATATGTGTCTTACAATTGCATGCCAGACAGCTGTTGTGGGGTATCCGTCTTCATTTCCTCAGGCACACAGTCCCTCACGGCCACTACTTACTCTGTGTGTGTGTGTGTGTGTGTGTGTGTGTGTGTGTGTGTGTGTGTGTGTGTGTGTGTGTGTGTGTGTGTGTGTGTGTGTGTGTGTGTGTGTGTGTGTGTGTGTGTGTGTGTGTGTGTGTGTGTGTGTGTGTGTGTGTGTGTGTGTGTGTGTGTGTGTGTGAGGGTGTGTGTGTGTGTGTGTGTGTGTGTGTGGGGCAACTAAGGTTATACCTTAGTTCTCGCACACCTATGCAGCAGTCCACATGTCTGTGCATGTCTATGTCAATATATGTCTAAGTTTACGTGTGCATGCGTGCATGCAGCATCATGGATGACGAACGTAGGAAACCCTTTCTCGCTCTTAAGACCCCAGCAGGAAACTACCCACTGTCTTCACACGCCATCACTCTCCTCCTCCTTTCTCTCCTCCTCCCTCTCCCCCCTCTCTTTCCCTCACACACACACACACGCACACGCACACGCACACGTTGCATGTTTCATTTCCATAACGCTGCATGTCGTACTGCTCACTCAACTGCTATGCATTATGCAGGCCCTTGCAGGGCTAAGCCTATATGGAGCTGTTGTGTGCCTGCATGCCGCCTGGGTTAAATGCACCTATAAACGCTATACCGCATGGAGGAGAATGGAGATCTGTATTATGACTTTAGTTTAGTGATGCACCGAATATTCGGCCGCAGAAAATGGCTAACAATGCATTTTCGGCCTATTCAGTGTCGGCCCGAATAGGCAGAAAATATATCACTTAATAGTGTCGTTCCCTGATGTCACCACTGGGGACACATGCTGGGGATGGCAATGGCAATGAAGGACCGGAAAGTCTGGCGTGGCATTGTGAAAGAGAGAGGGGGGAGAGAAGGGGGAGGGAGAGGGGGAGAGGGGGGGGGACGTAATGGAGCGGAAGTAGAGATAGATAAAGGAATGCTGATGCATCATGGTCATTAAACTAATGGTAATAAAACTGCTCGTTAAAAAATGGAAGAGATCAGCTGAATACACAGAGAGAGAGAGAGAGAGAGAGAGAGAGAGAGAGAGAGAGAGAGAGGTGAAGAAGGAATGTGGGAGATATTGAAAGATGGAGAGAACATGAGAGGCATCGCCTCAGGCGAGACAAAACAACAACAGAAGACGAGTTCTCCTCCTCAACTCAGAAGAGGTAAACAACATAAGGTCTAGTCGAGAGAGAGAGAGAGACAAAAGAGGGACAGATGGGTGACGTGTGGAAGTGAAAGGAAGGAACACAATGAGTTCCAACGTTCCATATAGCCTTGTTCAGACTGCATGGAACTGATCTGGTAGCAACAAACTCAGAGATTTGGGCTGCCAGTCTAAATGAGGCTTTTTAATGGCTCTCTAGCGACCCCTACAAGCCATGCTGCTGCTGCTGCACCCAATCAGACCAGAGCCCTGCCTACGCACCCGCCTCAGAGCATACAGGTGTGCATAAGACTTTGTTGGCTACCAAAAGTGCAAAAACTCATGACAAATGATGTTTTCATACATTTGTCAAACGTTTTGTGAAAACAGCTGAGCTGCAAGTTCAGAAGTTGCCGCCTATTTTCCAACAGCTGAAGTATGAAATTGGGATTAAATGATTTGAAGAGTTGTGAGCTTGCAGATCTGCTATTTTAGCTATTTCTGTCCAAAAGTGCCCTCTTCTTTATATAGGATTTCAGCCCCTGCCCTTCTAACACTCTCTGCACGTCCCTGGCTCCTCCACTCGTATTTACAACACAATGCTCGCATGTAAGCCTGTCTAATATTTACAGTATAATTCTCGTATGTACGGTAAGCCCGTCTTATTGGACTCTAAAGCCGTGCAAATATAGTGCTCAGACATTGGAGACGGATGGGACAATGCCAAGCGTGGGGGGGGGGGGGACTTCCTTCACCATACAAGAGAGCTTACAGCAGGATGTGGCAAGGAAGCAACCAGGTGGAGTCAAAGGAGACCTGCAGGTATACGAAATATAAAAATAGTTAAAGAGGTGCTCCTGGGATCAATGGGGGGGGGGAAACATCTATAGAAAAGAAAGCGGAGATCCGCGCACACTTAATAGTTAAAAAGGAGGAAAGACTTTATTAAACCAACATGTTTCGACCTATATAGACCGGTCTACATCAGGGCTGCAGCAGGATGTGTTTGGTGTTGCCAATGCCTACACACACAGAGAGAAAGAGAGAGAGCTAGAGAGAGAGAGAGAGTGAGAGAGAACGGAGCAATACCTCTAAGTACATTCGAATGAATGCTGCTCTTTGCCATGGAGGTTTTATACATGCAAAACATTGAAATAATGCTGTCAACTTTCTAAAGTGTACCTGTATACCAAACTAACCTTTTCCTATATGGATGTGTATAGCCATTTCTGACAGAAAATGCACAACTTTTATAGATTGAGTAAGATAGTCTTCCCTCTAAGTTGCAATGTAACGCCCCCCCTAGTATTCAGGGAGAGAGATACAGTAGTTAACTGAAATCCATTCAGTTTCATTCTGCGTTTTTATCAGCATTTGAGTTGGAAACATTCACCTAGCGAACTTCCGTGAAATATCTTAAGGGCAAAATAAAACATAAACGCCTCTTTAGTAGTTGTAGACTATAGGGCTGCTGGGTGCAATAACCGCAATGCGATGATGCGATTCCAAATAAAAATGACAGTGTTTGAAATTATTATTTCCAACCCGATAGACCTACCTACCTAACCTCTAAATGGTCAGTCAAAAGATAAAAACAGTTTTGTCCGACCCGTCCTCTTTCCTCTTTCCTTTCCACAAGCGACCAGTGGTGGAACTGATGTCTCTGGCTCTCTCCTTTTTCTTTTTTCCCTCTCTCGCTGCTCGCAGACACTGCACAAGTGCAGTAATTACCGCAATACCGTCGGTAAGGGGGGGGGGGGGAACAAACAACAAAGTTACACCTGACTCTTCCCTGCGCGGAACTCAATCTAACAGAGACCAAATGTTAGCCTTCCAGCTCGTTTTGATGAAAATTGGGAGAGGGGGAGAGAGAGACAGAGAGAGAGAGAGAGAAATATACAGGCAGACACAGAAGAGAATCAGACATGCTCTGGTTGGCACAGCTGAGCCAACGTGTGCTCAGGTGTGTCAAAGCTGTGCAGTTATTTCAATCAGCAGGGAGGAGCAGATTAAACTGACACACTAAAGAGATGAGGGCCCGAGGCAGACAATACAGACAACAGTCTGCTGATAACATTCCAAAATGAAAGACCTGGCTGAGTTGCAGACAGATGTGAGAGCGCACGCACGCGCGCACACAAATATAAAAAGCAGGTTGGGGTCTATTGGTAATCCCAATGGGAGAGTGAATGTGAACACAGCTTCTGAACCATTCCTTCTTTAGCATCATGGTCACTGAACCGCCACACAATATTCCCAAGATGTTCATACTAAAATGTTTTTTAGCTTGTTTTAGAGAGACAAATCAGGAAACCTTTTGCTATCCCAGGAACAAACTCTCGCAGGATCTAGCACCAGTAGACATTGGACGATCGAGAGATCAGCCGGCGCCTCTAGTGGCTCTGATTGGGACGGCCTGTCTTTCCAAAAGAAACATCTTTGCCTGGAACAACAACAGCCAGAGAGAAGCTCTAAGCTGATACTTCCTCTGTGTCGCTTTAAACTTTCACCAGGGTCCCTGACCACGAGCTGACTCCGCCTCCTGCTCCTGCCACTGCTGGTGTCACATCACGTTGCACACACACACACACACACACACACACACACACACACACACACACACACACACACACTCACTCACTCACTCACTCACTCACTCACTCACTCACTCACTCACTCACACACACATTATAGAGTCTCATGTGACCGGCCCCTGACCAATGTGACCTCGTCACTGGGAATTTCTTGACCCTGAGAGGACGGGATGAAACCGGAGGACCGGGAGGACGGGCTCATGGAAGACCGAAGACTCCCCAAAGCACGTTACCAGTAGTGGAAGAACTGCTTAAAAGTACAAATGAGCAACAGAGTATTATATCCAAAACATAATGTGTATACACATACAAACTATACAAACTGTAGGATGCCAGATCAACTGACGCCCCCCCACCCCCTTTCCGGAGGGATCTGTGAAGCAGGAAGTGGCTTGTACACACAGGAAGTGGGTGCCCTGACCTCTGACCTGTGCTGTGTGCCCCTGTTGGGGAGGGGGGGGGGGGGGCAGTCCAGCCACCGTGGAGGCTGTCAAAACAAACGCTGTGAAAAATTCCACCTTCCTGTGGAGGAAAAAAATACTGTACTGTCACTTTCCCTGTGGGGGGGGGGGGGGGGGGGGGTAGCAGATTTACAAACTGGCAGGCTTATGTGTCAAACAGTTTCTGTGTGTGTGTGTGAGCTTGTAGATCTGCGCAAATCTTTGAATATATTCTTTACGTTTTTGAGTGGTGCAACCACTCCTACAACCAGCAATATCCGTGTACACCTATGTATGTGTTCACCTATGTATGTATGTGTTCACCTATGTATGTATAAGCACCAGTATGAGTACCAGTAGGGGCGCTGTTGTGCCATGCAGAGAGAGAGAGACAGTGCACTGTTGCCTGTTAGAGAGAGAGAGAGAGAGAGAGAGAGAGGAGGAGGAGGAGGAGGAGGGGGGGGGGGAGAGAGAGAGGGGAGTTGCACCACTTGGTTCACACGGGTGTGATTTTTTACTCAAATCCTTGCTTCTGGGAGGTCCCTGGAACAACATTTTCAGATAATTCTGGGAGATTTTTCAGGAAACTGTTAGGATTTATAAAACTTTTTTTTTTAATTCGGCCTCAGGTCTTAATTGTCAATTAAGTTGATTAATAATAATAATTTAAAAAAAGGTGAGATTCAGCACCCATATCTTCAGCTGCTGTTAACGTCTAACGTCTAATTACACCCCACTTTGAGATCCATATAATATATTATGGCCACCCACCCAACACGCTGTAACTTATGTTAGGCACTCAGTCACAACCCTTTATGGACTTCTTAAGAGCTAAAAGTAATGCTCGCTTCAATTATGAAATTACCTCACATAAGAGAATGGAGGGCGGGGGGGCAGAGAGAGAGGGAGAGGGGGGGTGTTTGGGGGGGGGGGGGGTGTTTGGGTGGGGGGGGGAGTGATAGGAATGGTCGAGAGGGATAGGAAAGTAGGGCGAGATGGAAAGAGAGAGAGAGAGAGAGTCTCTCGGACCCAAAACGAAAGAGTTTTTTGTCCACAATTCTACTCTGTATTTAGGAGAGGCAAATGCAAAACAGTCTTGTAAATTAAATAATTCAGATGTTTAACAATAATGTAACTCTTGAGAGTGTAAAATGTTTTTCGCTCTGAAGAGTTAAAGATCCATAAGGGTCCATTTGGTTAGCAACTCTCCATAATTTAGCTGCATTGGGGACCACCCAGAATCCTCTCGCGGACCACTGGTGGTCCCCGGACCACTGGTTGAAAACCACTGAGGTATAGCTAATCAATAAACCAGCCCATGTTATTTTTTTCTCTTCTCTTCTTCTGGGGGGGGCTCTCTCTCTCTCTCTCTCTCTCTCTCTCCATGCGGTTGGATTGATGGCCTGGCCCTGGATGCGTGTGGCGGTTAACAGGGGGCCCTAGACGCCACTTCTATCAGCTCCAATGTGGAACGGCCATTAACTATACAGGTCTTTATCGTTATCGCTCTGGGCTGCTGCTGTATGGCCGTAGTCGCTGTCAGCTGTTTCTTAGCCAAAAGGCTTCAGTCAGACTTCAGACAGCTATCTGGTGGGTGGTGGAGGGAGAGGATCTCTCAAGAGGAACCAAAACAAAGCCTCGAGAGTGACGTACCAGAGCATGCACTGTTGTTGATTTCGTCTATGACGAAAATGTTCGTCGACTACGGACAAGAACTAAATGGAAACTAAATGAAAACTAAGCTATGATAACCTAAGACAATATTAGGTTATATATTGACAATTTCGTCAACAAATACAAACTAGACTAAAATGTTAGGAAGGGACTAGTGGACATTGTGTGTGTGAGAGAGAGAGAGAGAGAGAGAGAGAGAGAAGAGATCCAGTATAAGTCATTTTACACTTGGTTGCATGCTGAAAATAGCAGAAATACAAGCTTGTGAGCTTGTAGTTGACGGACATTTTTCGTCTTAGTTTTAGTCGACGAAACCAACAGTGCATGCAGGCCTGATGTGAACCCAGCATGCAGTGAGAAAACGCTTCAGAAATAGAGGCAGCGTTTCATTTAATCCCCTCTGCCCCATCTGGCCTCCCCAGACCCAGCCAGAATAGAGACGGCTTTCCCACGAACCCGGCCTGAACCCAGGCGTGTGCGCGCGCACTCACACACACACACACACACACACAGCCAGCTGGACCGAAACAAATGCTGCACCGGAGTATCAAATCACACACGTGCATGCACGTGTCGCACGTTGATTATGCACACAGACACATGCACATCACGATACACATCCAATGCGTGTGTGCATGCATGCACGCTCGCGCACACACACACACACACACACACACACACACACACACACACACACACACACACACACACACACACACACACACACACACACACACACACACACACACACACACACACACACACACACACACACAGGCACTAATAATGCAAGTGCATGTTTGTACCCAAATGTACGTGGGATACATACACACACTCATGCACTCACATTTCCTCTCACTCACTACACAGTATGCACGCACGCACACACAGAGGGCATCAAGCAAGCAAGCAAGCACTCGCACACACACACACACACACACACACACACACACAGCGCCTCATGTTACCGTTGTAGGAATACCAATCAACCCAGATTAATTATGCATAAGCTATTCACATAGCGATGTGCATTCCATGCTGCCACATTATCTGTTTGATAGCCGAGATGGAAGAAACATCTGACCTAAACGCAGAGCAGGCAGCAGAGCAGGCAGCAGTACGACAGTATATGGCAAGTCCATCACACATATAGGCTATATGGCAGAGGTACAGTGCATTCGTTAAATTACTACAATTTGGGCATTTAGCAGACACTCTTAATCCAGACCGATTTACAATAAGCAAGGACAATTAACACAAGGTAATACATTGAAATGCATAGAAATAGTCATCTAGGATCATAAGTAAACCAATAGGATGCTCTGTCAATAACGACCTGTCATCTGTCTAAATAACATGCCATCCAAATAGATGTTTTTGCCTTTGCGATGAGCCTGCAATTAAGGTCGACTCATCACCGGCAAGGTTTTGCCGTGAGCCCCCAGCACCCGGCCGGGCCTGTGAGCACAGAGCACTCGCGTTGTACCACTGCAACATCAAGGCTTGCTCCGTCTCACGCCCAAAAGCAAGTGCTCCTTTTACAATCTGACAGATTTTCTCATCGTACTGTAACATAACATAGGCATGTGTGTGTATAGGGTGTGTACTAGGGGCATGCCTGCCATGTGTGCATGAGAAAGGGGGAAAGAGTGTGAAAGAGAGAGAGAGAATGTGCACGCGTGCGTGCATAGAAGTGAGTGAGAGAGAAATTAAGAAGCAGAGATAAGGAGTAGAAGTCGATATATGGCGGGGTTGAAGAGATGCTCTAACTGGAGGCGTGTTGCTGATCAGCAGAGGAGGAAGAGACAAAACGCTGATTCAAGCAAATTAAAATAAATGATGGACGCTGCAGCACGTTTTCTCCAGCGCCTAGAGGAGTTAGGAGACGATTGAACCAGTGTTGGAAAAACTATACTCACATTTTGTACTTCAATAAGTATCAGTAAGTATGCAATAAGTCTAAAAGTACAGATAGGCCTACTGCAAAATTGCAAAGTACAGCACTTCAGGATGGGAATTTGGCGGTGAATTGGATCTGCTTTTTAGAGATAATCAGATCAAGCGCATCAGTCCCAACCATAGGGACTCCGAATCCCCCGTACCTAAACAGCAGATCAAAAACGACGGGTGAGACAGGTGGTAGCTGGGGTGGAGGAGGGTGAGACAGGTGGTAGCTGGGGTGGAGGAGGGTGAGGCAGGTGGTAGCTGGGGTGGAGGAGGGTGAGACAGGTGGTAGCTGGGGTGGAGGAGGGTGAGACAGGTGGTAGCTCGGGTGAGACAGGTGGTAGCTGGGGTGGAGGAGGGTGAGACAGGTGGTAGCTGGGGTGGAGGAGGGTTAGCAGCAAAAGTTTAAGCAGATAACAGCGCTGCAGTAACAGGAGGGGAAAGAAGCGTATACCACCTATGTAGACGTGCTGCGGCGCGACAGCTTGGCTGACAACACTGCAGAGCTCAAGAGTTGGATAGGAAATTGTACAGGGCAGCGATCCAGGAATCCCGAGTTCGTGTTGGCTAGACCTCACTCTCGCAGCAAAAACATATTGTACTTTTACTCCACTGCTATTATATGCCATCTTTATTTACTTACTTTGTAGATTTTGATCAGACGATGCATGGCCCACTTGCAATATCCTCCCGTCCAACCAGTGGGCCCTGGCCCACAGGTTGGAAACCGTCGGCTCATATTTCAAACAAGGCCTGTTTTCCACATCTCTCGTGGAAACAAGTTATTTTCTGCCTAGTTAGGCGGGCAGGCAGGGAGATTAAACCCTGTGTGTGTGTGTGTGAACCCCAGACAATGATAAAAGACGCTCACCACCGGCGTGAAAAATATATGCAGATGATTGCAGCGGCACTGTTCTGTTTTTGTATACTAGACTAGTGTGTGTGTGTGTGTGTGTGTGTGTGTGTGTGTGTGTGTGTGTGTGCGTGTGCGTGTGCGTGCATGCAGGAAGAACACAATGAGACAGGTAGAGGCTAGAGAGAGAAATTGATAAAAAATATCGCTAACTAACCACCTGTCAAAAGAAAACAGGATCTCAGTCCAGCATGTGCCCTTGAGAGGCACACACACACACAGTCACATGTCTCACACACACACACACACACACACACACACACACACACACACACACACACACACACACACACACACACACACACACACACAGTCCCAGCATGCAGTAGCAGCAAGCACACGCATGCTGGGAGTGTGTGTGTGTGTGTGTGTGTGTGTGTGTGTGTGTGTGTGTGTGTGTGTGTGTGTGTGTGTGTGTGTGTGTGTGTGTGTGTGTGTGTGCCTGCAGCAAGCAGCAAGCTCTGTGGGCTTTTAATAAGATGTGGGCTGGCAGCAGGACGAGGACTCCACAAACCCCCATGTACTGCATTGAAAATAACACATCTATAAGCTTCAAAGTAGAGATGTCCCGATACTGTATCGTATCGGCCCTTATTTTTCATATCGGGTCATATCGGGTCATATCGGTATCGGCGAATATGCCAGTCTAACCACCGATCCGACACAGTGATAAGGTGTTGACACTATGGCAGGTAAATGAAATGTTGGGGCATGTGGAGTTTGCTTTGGAGTTGCCCAAACTGCAAGTGCGCTACAAACACAACATGAGATATATAGCTAGAAACACAACACGAGATATATAGCTAGATAGCTCTAAACACAACACGAGATATATAGCTAGATAGCTCTAAACACAACATGAGATATATAGCTAGATAGCTATAAACACAACACGAGATATATAGCTAGATAACTATAAACACAACACGAGATATATAGCTAGATAACTATAAACACAACATGAGATATAGCTATACACACAACATGAGATCATAACACTGGTATCGGTATTCGGTATCGGCTAACACATACATTGTGGTGTCAGGATCGGATCTGGAACGAAAAAAGGTGTATCGGGACATTCCTACTTCAAAGCTTGTGAGCTTGTATATCGGCTATTTTCAAATAGCCCATGTTTTGTAATAATAATCAAAGTCCACCAAGTGACTAACTAATGTTGTCAAGTAATTGTAGTGGAGGAAAAACCTACAATATTTGCCTCCGAGACGTAGTGCAGTATAAGTGAAATATTGAACATCTCGGAAACACTCCGGTAAAGTAAAAGCAATCCCCAAAAGTGTAATGAAGTAGACAGTAGGCCTACTTGAGTACTACTTTGCACCCTTGTTGTTTTTGACAGACATTTTAGATTTTCATAGTCTCTTGAATAGTTTTCACTTCGTTTTAGTCACCTGGAATAGTGTTAGTCTAGTTTTAGCCGAATAAATATCATAAGATTTTAATTGACTAAATCTACACTGGATTTAGTCGACTAAAATGTATTTTGGTGGGCCTTGATGCCATCGTAATCACTTCCTGAAAATAGCCAATCTACAAGCTCACGATCTGCTATTTTTAAGTGTAAAATGACTTATACTGGATCTCTTGTCCACTAGTCCCTTCCTAACACTTTAGTCTAGTTCTCATTTGTTGATGAAATAAATATATTTAGTCTCAGTTTTAGTCATCATAGCTTAGTTTTAATTTAGTTTCCATTTAGTTTTAGTCAATGAAAAAAATGTAGTCGACGGAACATTTCTCGTCATAGTTTTAGTCGACGAAAACTACACTGCTTTGCACCACTGATACACACACACAGACTTATTCCTATAGGGACCTTGACTGATATAGCAATATTTAAAAAAATCTTGAATCCCATCACAATAAAAAAACTAATAATACAATTTATAATAAACATCCTCCCGAGAGCGACAGACAGAGCTGATTTGTGGTATTGCATTTACCGCGTTCGTTCAGACTTTATTATTATTCCCTGCATTCGTTTTTATTACTGAATTGTGCCATGCTAGCATCATCTGTGAGCATGCGTGCACCTCGCCTCCCTGGTGTACCCCACGTGCACCGAGGCGGAGAAAGCCCTGGCTGGCTGGCAGGACACGACTATATGAAGGAATATGATTATTGAACCCGTCGTGCTCACCGCGAGCAATTTTCAATTTCCTTCATTACAAAATCAAAAGGAAATTAAGGCGATTTGACCACAACGCTATAATTAGATAAAAGTGTCTGCTACAACATGCAGCCAAGGACCCCCAAAATGATATGCAAGGAACGCCCCCCGCCATCTGAAAATGTTCTGTGCCAGGGACCCCCAGAAGAGAAAATGTGTGTGTGTGTGTGTGTGTGTGTGTGTGTGTGTGTGTGTGTGTGTGTGTGTGTGTGTGTGTGTGTGTGTGTGTGTGTGTGTGTGTGTGTGAAACATAACATGCTGAGTGAGACAGACAGACAGACAGTTATGAAACTCTAGCTCCGTCTGTCTGTGAGGGGGTGGTAGAGAGAGGGAGACACACGGAAATCGTGCTATTGCTCGCTCTCTTTCTTTGTCCGTCTGTGAGAGAATATGAGAGAGAGAGAGAGAGAGAGAGAGAGAGAGATAGAGAGAGAAACTCTTTATATGTATCTCTCTCTTTCTTTGTCTGTGAGAGATGGGGGGAGAGAGGGGGAGAGAGAGACACAGAGAGAGAGACAGACAGAGAGACAGAGAGGGAAAGTGTGAGAGAAAGAGAGAGAGACACAGAGAGACAGAGAGAGAGAGAGAGGTTGACCGGCGTACAGTCAGTCACACAGAGAGACACTGCATGTGTACATCAGTGTGTGTGTGTATATGCTGGTCCAGAATTAACATGTATGAACCATTCCTAACCGTAAACCAAGTAAAACGTATTAAACACATGCCTAACTTTAATTTTAATGAATCAGTTAAACCTGCACTTTGTGTGTGACTGTGTGTGTGCGTGCGTGTGTCTTTTCTGATGTCACTGAGGTGACAGACTCTGCTACTGAATTATAGAATGAGGCAATGAACGGTAATGAACATGCATCAGCAGGCACGCACGTGTGCACGTGGATACGTGCACACGTATCCACACACACACACACACACACACACACACACACACACACACACACACACACACACATTCTCTGTAAACACGTGGTGCTCTGCTCTCAATCAAACCAGCATCTCCCCCCCCCCTCCCTGCGTTCCCCATGCGTATATCTTTTCTACGTCTGAGCATAGACATGGTAACGCCCCGCCTGCCTCTGATTGGCCTACCGACACTGCCGGCTTTACCAGAGTTTCCTCCGAGGTGGAAGATAGTCAAGATACATGCTGTATAGTCTGCCGCGAGGTTACTCTGTGGTGGGAAATAAATAAATAATACAAGTACAATATGTCAAGAGAATGACAGTGCGACAGTAACTTTTGTAGAAGAGGCAAACTAATATTGTTTATGCCGTTGGCCTGTTTATTTGTAAACTTGAAACATTATTGTACTGTAAAAAGGTCTATTTTCCCTTGATCTTTATATATTTTTGTATAATAGTATTAGTTTACTATAATTAGATTAATACACGATAATCAACAATAACACTTTATTTCAGAACACAGCCAAATCAATAGTACATACGTGTTCAATCAATTATTCAATCAAAGCAAACGGCACAAACAATATTAGTTTGCCTCTTCTACAAAAAGTACCCTTGCATCTCGGAGGACAGGCAAGACGGCCAGACAGGCAGTGTCGGTAGGCCAATCAGAGGCAGGCGGGGCGTTACCATGTCTATGCTCGGACGTAGAATAGATATACGCGTTTCCCACATCTATTGATCGGTGACAGACAGATAGCACCTCATCGATCAGCTCAGAAGCCAATCGATCACATTCCTCACATACAGACTAGCATGCTGCTCATATCAAAATGAGAGGATAGAAGGGAGATTGAATTTGACACCGTCCGTCACTGATATGATGGGAGATATTGAACAGAGGGTGGGGGGGGGGTTCCAGCATCACAGCATCACAATCATGTCATCAACTTCATCCAATTATGTTGGCTTTTCAAAAAATAGCAGATCTACAAGCTAACTGCCGTGCTGCGAGCCTCGCCTTTCCATTTTTTTCCTTTTTGTCTTAACAGAGAAGATAGCAGTAAGGAGGATGAGACTAGCTGGCCACTGCCACCGACACCAAGAACTCCCGGCCAAAAGCCTGTACTGTGGGAACCAACACACGGGCATCGATCGAGAGGACGTCCCACACCTACCTACGTGGACGTACTAATGAAAGATACTGGTGCGGAAAGCACAAAGGAGCTGGCCAGATGTATGGAGAACCGAGATGACTGGAAACGCCGATGGAGGGCTCGTCTGAGGACGACGTAGAGAGAGGGAGAGGAGAGTGTGGAAATCACAGTCAGTACTGCCCTATGGGGCCGAGACATGGACCCTCACAGTACAACAGGAAAAAAGCCCTGGATGGAGTCTACACAAGAATGCTACGAATGGCACTAGATGTCACATGGGCGGACCACATCAGAAATGTGGACCGTCCTATATGGGGACCTACCACGGGTCAAAGTCAGAGAGAGACGGATGAGGCTGGCAGGGCACTCCGTCAGGCACCCAGAACTTGAGGCAAGTAAATTTACCCTATGGGAGCCAACCCAGGGCAAAGCCAGGAGGGGAAAAAAGCGTACCACCTATGCAGACGTGCTGCGGCGTGACAGCTTGGCTGACAACACTGCAGAGCTCAAGAACCTCATGTTGGATAGGAAATTGTGGAGGGCAGCGATCCAGGAATCCTGAGTTAGTGCTGGCTAGACCTCACTCTCGCAGTCAACTAACTAACTGTGCTTTTATTATGAAATATCCGAGACTATTATTAAGATATTATGTAAGGTGCTTCTGAACATATTGCTAGTTTGTTTGACCTCTTCAAATTATACTCTAATCTTAAAATAATTGCCTAAAGATTGCCTGTCTTACAAGCCTGATATTGGCCTTCTAATACATGAGGGGGCTGTGTTTCTTTTTTTTTTTACTATTATTTTATTACTTATTTTTAAATAAACGTAATTGAAAAAGCACAGTGCTTTTTCAATTATGTTTCAGGGGCCCCCAGAAATGATAAATACATAATTTATATACTTTCAAAATAGCAGATCCACATCTGTTATTGTACATCTGTTTAGTTTCAAATTGCCAAAGTATGTGTATGTATAGGTCTGAAGTGGTTTTGAAATTATAATCAAAGTAACTAGTAGGAACAACTGTTTTCAAATAATTATAGTGGAGTAAGTGTATACAATATTTGACATGTAGTGAAGTAGAAGTAATTTTTTTTAAAATGGGAAGCACTCCATTAAAGTAAAAGAATAACTAAATATTGTTCATAAGTACAGTTACATTACTTGAGTACTTTCCACTACTGATGCCGGCTATTACACCCAGTGTGTGTATACCTCAATACTGTATATATCAATTACTTATACTGTCAGTCATTGATTGATTGATTGAAATATTTATTAACAGTTTGCAGAATTACAGTACATTTCAAGCACAACTCAATACAAAGACTGTTAACTGTGAGTGGACGACCCAATAAAGCATTACACTTGTTTACAAGAGGGTCCATCTTGTCCAATTCATCAAAACATTTAGAGACGTACAGATAGATAAAGGAGGTAAAAAGGGAAAAGAAACATATACTGTTACAAAGGCCAATCTCCAAACGATTATACAAAATATACATTTCCAAATTGAGTAATTTGTAAAGAGGCCTCACAGTCCTTTAGTTCTATACCGTGTTAGACATATGAAAGTGACTTACAGCATCCTTCAGATGTGTTGAAATGATGAAAATCTCTGTTCCATTTCCTTTCTTAATGAAAAACAAATCTGGATCAAAGTCAAACATCAGAGCAGGGCTATATTATAGTATATGTCCATACACAATTACACAACAAGTAGGCTACACTACATGAGTGAATGTACTGTAGGCCTACTTAGGTTTCTTCCCACAGCTGTTAGAGAATGCAGAGTTTCCCAAACTTCCTTCTCACACACAGAAGTTAACTCATATCAGTTTTTGTCTGTGTGACAAGCTTGCCATGACACAGCAGGGGGGAAAGAAATATATACCGCCCCATACTGCAGTTGCTTTTTAAGTTTAGGAAATGTCTGAATCCTCCCCACGGGGGGTTTGAAGCCTCTCAACTCTTTATAAACATGTCATCACTCAACAATTGAAAAACCAACGTTTGGGGGTGGGAGAGAGGGGGTGGGGGGCGGTTGGAGTTTCTTCCAAACAAACTCTGACACTCCAAGAAAAGTCAGTCAGCAGGGAGGATCATTTTTTTGAAGCCTTTTGGAGAAGGGAAATTATTCACTATGGCATCACATGACCTTTCTATAGCCAGTGCTATACTTCAAATCTTAAAGGGTAATAACAAGACCACTTTGGTAGAGGATTGGGTTTGTGAACTTTACCAAATGCCAAATACTGTCACAGTCACAGACTTTTGTAATTTTATTGTAGTCTAGGTCTTGTATTTCTATGTGTTGTTCCCTGGTCTAGGTTTCATAGTTCTATGTTTATTTGCTCCAGCTGTGCCTCATTTTGTAATTAACCCTCATGTGTATATCAGTCTTGTTCCCCAGTCAGTCCTTGTTGAGTCATTGTATCCTGTCACCTGTTTCAGTCTGTTTTAAGTTGTTCATGTTCACCTGTCTTCTGTAGTAAAACACCAATTCATGGTTTTGAACACTACATGCCTGGCTGTCCTGCGTTTGGGTCCTTACCTCACCTACACGTGACAGATACACATTTTCTGTGTCGGGAGGAACCCTCATATGTCCAATCCAAATTCAGTCAGACAACTCTTAGAATTAATTTAGAATATATATTTATTTATAAAGCATAGATTGGCGTCAGCTGGGCTCTGTCCCTGTAACATTAACACTTTAGTTAAGTTATAAGCCAAATAGAATTACATGGAATTAATTAAGACCCCCATGCAGGGGGGGGGTCTGTTAACGGAGTCTACAGGTGGATGCTGGGGAGGCGATGCTGGGATTTGCAAAAGCTTCATGAGCAGCAGGTTAGCAGCAAGCGAGGCAGGGAGACAGCAGCAGCAGCAGTGACGCACGTCCGCACGGCAGGAGAGAAGCCAGGAATGAGCAGGTAGGCAGAGAATATTTTTGAGCTTGTGGATCTGCTACTGTTGATGCTTTCGTCTGACACTGTAGTATGATCAGGTGTGGCGTAATGTTACGATATATATATGTACTCTATATATACAGTACATATATATCTATATTTGAACATGTTGTGTTAGGCTACATGTATGTAGCCTAACACAACATGTTAAAATATAGAGATAAGAGGCTTCTGCCCGACAGCAACGATATCAATGTGCAGCAGTGTTTCTTGACATGAAAAGGTTTGAGAGCCGACTGCTTTACACCACTGGAGAGGGAAAATTACTAACTATGGCGTCACACCGCCTAACCATGCTATGGCAGACTAGCCAGAAATAACCAGCAGCTACAGTATCATGAATCATTCATTCAACAGAAGTCATAAAACCGTGAATGTACTATTTCCTTAACTCATTCTGTACGTGAACCCCTTTTGGTGTTTCAAGCATTATTTCAGAGCGAATGTTTTTAACTCAAATCTTTGTTTCTGAGAGGTTCCTGGAACAACATATTTACAGATGGTGGTCTGTGGCCTGCAATTACATATTTTTGAGTGGTGCAACCACTCCAAGGAACAGCAATGTCCATCTTAACCTATGTGACTGTGTTACTATGAGTACCAGTAGGGGGAGGGGAAAGAGGGGAGAGTTGCACCACTCAGTTCACACGGGTGTGATTTTTTTGGGGTGTCTTTCACATGATATATTAAGCACCACTGATATAGATGAGGTTGTTCAGAAAACTGTCAGGATTTAGAAGATTTTTTTTTATTTCGATGTCAGCCCTAATTGGGTAAAAAAAAGAAAAGAAAATCCAGTCACATCTCTGGGGGTGTAGTTCTGTTCTTGGCACCGCCGTCCGGCCGTGTAACAGTGTCTCATCCGTTCGCTGCTGTGGGAACAGCCTCTGTGGTGTTTTGGGCGGAATTGTGCCCATTTTTATGAAAAAAAAACAAAGGTTGTGTGACTCAGCAATGACAAACAAATGGCTTGTGGGCAGCAGTTGCCAGATTTGTTGCGAGAGAAACAAGCAGCCAGATCTATGAAAACAAGCCAAAAACAAGCCACTACATGTGTAAATTGTAACGTTTAGCACCCTGAGCTGGAGTTGAAGACCAGTGTTGTTTTTGTCGACTAAAACTATGACAAAAAATGTTCGTCGACTACCTTTTTTCACCGACAAAAACTACATAAAAACTAAATATAAACTAAGCCATGATGACTAAAACTATGACTAAATATACTGACTCCTCGAGAGTAGTCCCTCACGTCCCTCACGCAAGGGCACGCTCCAGCGGTCCTCGACCACTTCTGACACCAATGTAACATTTAGCATGCACCTTGAGCTAGGAGTCGAACCCCGGTCTCCAACTCAGTAGACGAGGCAAGCAACAAGCCACGCCAAGAGAGAGCTAGCTCGGTTGGAGGAGCAAGTTACCGCCGGGTCTTTTGCAGAGTCGTTACAATATGATCTCTCTCTCTCTCTCTCTCTCTCACACTCACACTCACACTCACACTCACACTCACACTCACACTCACACTCACACTCACACTCACACTCACACACACACACACACACACACACACACACACACACACACACACACACACACACACACACACACACACACACACACACGTCTATGAACAACAGTTTCACAGCTTTCATCATTCTTGGAGGTGGTACTGTACGTTCGTACAGTTCGGGCATTCAAATGGAACGGCACCGGTGCGGGTAAAAAAACAGACCTATAGGCTATTAGAACTATAATAGTGGTGTTAAACCTAATCTAATCTAACACAAATGAAATAAAATAAAAATTAAAAAGATTTAACCCATTCTTACTTGAGGACGATTCTAAAAAGTCATGACACGTTTCTACGTCAGTGGTGCTCAGAATTATCTGTATTTGGCAGCGGATCCCCATCTGAATATATGTTGTTCCAGGGACCCCCCCCCCCCCCATCTGAATATATGTTGTTCCAGGGACCCCCCCCCCCCCCCCCCCCAGAAGCAAAGATTTTAGTTAAAAACGTTCGCTCTGAAAGAATATATATTCAAAGACTTGCGCCACATTTTCATGATTTTTCAAAAATAGCAGACCTACAAGCTCTTTTGCGGCACTCGGTGCCCCGCTATGAGCTTGTAGATCTGCTATTTTCCAATAGCTAAAGTACAACATGATGCTTAAAACACCAAAAGGGGTTCCCGCCCAAAATGAGTTATAGTTAAGCCTACATTCCCAATCCAACACAAATAAAATAAAATAAAAACATTGACTTAAAAGAGATGATATAAACTAGGACACTGGATAACTGTGTCAGAGCCTCAGAGGAAGTACATTTTGAATGAATCGAGTCAGACTTGGCTCACCTTGAATACCCTGTTGTCCCTTTTATTTCCAGCCCGCGACAGCTCATTTGGGAGGGGTTGGGTTGAAGCTGTATTGATCTTCTATCCCCTCGTGATAAAAAGATCCTATTTCTGGCACCACCATGGGGCTGGAGAGCCGGAATGCATGTGGCAAAGCAAATGTCTCGTAGCCTACTGCCACCCATGTGGAACATAACTAATGCATGACTCACCACATTGCAATTATCTATTATTCTATCAGCCCAGCTGAAAGTATAGTGTAGCGCTGTGAGAAGGCTGAGTTAACCCATTCAGGACAGGAACCTGAAAACACTGTTTTAAGCATTATGTGATACTTTAGCTATTGAAAAATAGCAGATCTACAAGCTCATAGTGCGGCACTCAGTGCCGATCTGCTATTTTTTTAAATCGTGAAAATGGGGCGCAGATCATTGAATAGATATTCTTTCAGAGCAGGGGGGGGGTCCCCTGGAGGCTGGAACAACATATTTTCAGATGGGGGTCGGTGGTCAATTACATATATTTTTGTGGGTCCTATAGACTCATATATGGAACTTGGCCTACCAGTGTTGGCTTAATTGCCATAGTCAACTGAGCTTTTGTTGTTGGTCGTGATCGGTGTGTTTTTGTAAGAACATACAGTAGATAGATAAAGAGAGAGACGGCCCTGTTTTAGGTGACTGGCCCCGAAACACGAACATGAGAAACGGGGGGGGGGGGGGTTGGTCACATTAGCCTCAAATCAAAACCAAAATCAAAGAACGTGACAAAGTAACAGAAACGTGATAGTCAACGTCCAACAATCAATGGTGTCGGATTACAGGCAGACGCCGACCGGGGCTTGCCGTCAACGGTTTATTATCGTCGTGTCACGCAGTGTCCGCTTGCAGTCCATTGTGTGATGTGCCCATTGTCCGCGTGCCATGTGTGCCACTGTGTACTGTACTGTGTCACCATGTCACTCGTGTATACCCATGATGTGAATGAAGTGATTCTTGCCTCCCGATGAAAAAGGATCAACTCTCTGGGAGAGTGGGGGACTAAAATCTGATACAGAGAGAAGTGTTCTTCTGCAAGTCGTATATCAAAGCAGAGAGAAACTTCATCCTCCCCTTATTCTATCTTTTCTCTCTTTCTCTCCGCGGCGACTGCTGTCTAAATATATATATATCGTATTGTCCCAGATAAGTCTCAGCCGATGGTACAAGACAAGTACAGTACGTAAAAGTCAAAAAAGGAAGCCAGTCCGCACACTGATCATAAGCTCCCAGGTAGATCGGGTGCGGAGTTGCTTTTTCAGAGAATTGTTTGAGATGTGCGTGCTTCCCTTTGGACTCTATTTCACAAGTAGGCCTACATGAAAGTAAAAGTATGCGTCGCACACTGAGCCACGGTCGGACTCAGAAGGAGAAGTCGGTGACCGCGATGCATCCATTACGATGTGAAGATGAATCACGGACCGTGTGTCCTCTCGCCAAAACACACTGGGTTTGAAATTTGAATGCATGCAGGTCACCAGTGTTTCCAGAGAGAAATAACTATAAGCAACATCAATGTAGACATGAAAACAAGCCCCAAAGAAGCCACTATTATAGGCCACAGGAGCAATTTAAACCTCCAATACCTCCAAATAGCCAATGTACAATCTACAAGATCACAACATGTTGGGCAGCAGTGGCCTAAGGGTTAGAGGAGCGCCCTTGTTGCCGGTTCGATTCCCCGGGCGGGCAGGAAAAATCTGGGTCGGGAAGTGATTGGTCATCACTCACCCAACAACACCGCTGAAGTGCCCTTGAGCAAGGCACTGAACCCCCACCTGCTCCAGTGGAGCTGCTTAGTGGCCAACAGTATAAGGCTCCCAGGTTTTAATGTGTGTTTCTATGTGCAGGGCGTTGCTGAAAATGAGCACTTGTGCTCAGCTACTACCCTGTAGCCATGCAACACGTTGCTATGAAGCCACAGAGTCATCATAAGACCTCTGATTAACAAAACAGTTGTTGTTGTTGTTGCTGCTGCTGTCGGGCAGAAACTTAATTTTGTAAATGAATGCCCTACTTACACAACAGCATAATAACTATATTCGATCAATTGGAACAAAAAACGACAGAGAAGTTGTGCTTCTCGGCCATCCAAATCGTACGTCGTCAGGACTTTAGAGAATTCAGGTCACATTTTTCTTATTCAGGAATCTTCAGGAATCATTCCTGAAGAAGATGCCAGTGATGGAAACGTTGAATTACTAAACCAGTGGAGCTGAGTTATTCCCTTGCGGACTCTATTTCTTTCTCCTGTACTGCCATGTGTCCACTCCAGCACCTGGGCTAGAGTGGATGTGCATGCTCTATTACCTTTGATATTTCACTTTCAAAACATGTTGGGGTCATTGTGTTTCGCCTGATATTAATTTGATCAGACAGCTATTTTCATCCATCCATATTCAACCGCTTATCCGTAGTTGGGTCGCGGGGGCAACAGCTCCACCAGAGTGCTCCAGACTTCCCTCTCCAGAGCCACATTAGTGACTTCCTCCCTGGAGGATCCCGAGACGTTCCAAGGCCAGTGAGTCGATGTGTTTCCTCCAACTGTGCCTTGGTCTGCCCCGGGGTCTCCTCCCAGTGGGACGTGCGTCGAGGACCTCCCTAGGGAGACGCGCGAGAGGCATCCTAACCAGATGCCCGAACCACCTAAGCTGGCTCCTTTCCAGGCGAAGGAGCAGCGGTTCTACTCTGAGTCTCTCTCGTGTGACTGAACTTCTCACCCTATCTCTAAGGGAGATGCCAGCCACACTGAACAACAACACGCTGCCACATCAGAGTGTGTATAGAGGCAGTGCACCTGCACAGATTACAGCATCAGTGTGCATTGGTATATAGACATAGGCATACAGGCTGTATGCATACAGGTGTATAGACATACACAGGCTATAACTGTGGATGAAATGGAATATCTCTATATACTGTAGCCGCTGTTGTGATAACAAGTGATTTCATTTCAAAGTGATTCACAAACCCAACAAGGTTTAGAATGATTATGATGCTATTTTAATAAGGCGAGGAGGACCCAGAGGACCCTGACTTCACGGGTTCATTCACGCGTGGAAATGCATTCCGACGCAAATAATGGCACCATTATAAACGCGTGCTCGTTTTCGTGCGTAAACAATCAGTCTCTCCCTCCCTCCCTCCTCGCATGCAGCCCCGTGTGGACAAAGAGAATTACAACCCCGTACGCTGCAATAATCCTCTCATCATCATCATCATCATCGTCACAAATAAACACACCTCACACTAAAATTATCTGTGGAAACAACATAATTAAGCCGCCAACAAGTGATACATAGCCAGCACGCACGCACGCACACACACAAGCACGCACGCACGCACACACACACACACACACACACACACACACACACACACACACACACACACACACACACACACACACACACACACACACACACACACACACACACACACACTCAACTGCGCTTTCTTTCTTTCTTTCTTTCTTTCTTTCAGCAAATTAACTTTACGCTTACCTTATGGTGGAGTGTGTGTCTGTCATTCAGCTCAGAGATGAAGTGAGTTTATAGTGTTACATAATAGCTATGAGCGGCTGTAGTAAATATAGTAATCCTTGTTATCCCAGGCTGGAGAGTGAGTGACCGTTTATTCCCCTCCTGTTGTTACTAGTTGTGTTCAGTTCACACAATAAATACAGACAGGACCAGCATGCATGCATGCAGCTGCGGCGTCTCTCTCCTCCTCCTGACTGTAGCCTACTATAGCCTACTGTCTCTTTCCCATTATCTCTCTCTCTCTCTGGCGGTGACGTCAGATCTGCCATGAGGGAAGACACGCCCCCTAGGGCCCTATATCTCACTGGTTCCCCCAGGGGTCCTTGAGGGAGTTCCAGGGGGTCCCCAGGTAAATGATAGTTTGGAACCAAATGGACCCGATTAACATTGATTTTACACTATAATTTGGGGTTAAATGGGGGTCCGTAGACTAATGCATGTCAAACTGGGGGTCCTTGAAATGAAACGGGTTGAGAATCACTGCTAGAGCCATAAACATCTTTTCTTATGGGGGGTCCCTGGCATATCTTTTCAAATGGGGGTCCGAGGGCTCATTAGTATCAATTTGGGGGTCCTTGACATGAAAGAGTTTGGGAACCACTGCTATAGCTTATCTAGACTGAGTGTCAGAGCATTGCAGTTTGGACTTTTCTGTTTGGATGTATTGATTGATTTATTAACAGTTTGCAGAATTATCTAAGAGGAAAAGAAACAGAACTGAAAACTAAAGGACTACACAAATGTTTTTTTCTTATTTAGATACTTATTTATTTTGTTTTGTGTATACAAGTGCAAGTGCAATGTGAGTGTGTGTGTGTGAATGTATTGTATGTAATGTATGTTATAAAAAAAAAGTCAATAAAAATATTATTGAGCAGAGGCACATCTCAGGAAAAAAAAGAAAAGAAAAAAAAACAGTTTGCAGAATTACGGTAAATTTCAAGTACAACTCTATACAAAAACTATTAACTGTGAGTGTGGACGACACCATTACACTTATTTACAATAGGGCCCACCATTTTCAATTCATCAAAAGTATGGGCTGTCAAGAGTAGCCTTGTTAATAAACCAGACTAATATCGCACGGACCGCGGGATATTAGTCTGGGGAGGCTCAGCTTGGATTTCATTTCCAGGGGGGGCGGGTTGAAACATTTTCTCTTTGACGCAATTGGTCAGAGCTACTGTCAGTCAAAGGTCTCAAGCATTGAAAGTCACTGTACCAAAGCCCGCCCATATTGCATACCGTGTCCCGATTGGCCGCCCCATTTCTCTGGTGTAGGAAATGGGCGTACAATTGAGCCTCTCCAGACCGTAATCCGCCGGCAGGCAATTTATTTTTGCCAACGGCTGATTCGGTCTGGTTTATTAACCAGGCTATGTCAAGAGGGCAAGAAAGTAGTTTTTTTGCCACTCAGTAGGCGATCCCGCATAACTTCTGGTATGATGATGTCACATGCATAATCTCTGCAACTTTTTCCTGCGGCAGCTTAAGAAGTTTAAAGTCAGTTAAGCAGCCATGACTCACTTCTATAGGGCCACTATTGAAAGTGTTCTTACCTTCTCCATGCTTGTCTGGTTTGGTCACACAACCTCTCAAGACAAATCGAAGCTGCGGAAAGAGTAGTACGTTGTGCATCAAAAACCATTGGATGTAAGTAGCCTCCCTACACTTTCCTCACTCTACTCCACCAGAATAATTACTAATTAGGAAGGCTAAAAAAATCATAGCAGACAACTCCCATCCTGGATATTAGCTCTTCAATCTCCTCCCATCAGGCAAGAGATTGTTTGAAAGTGAAAAACCCCTTTAAAACGACTTTCCGTCATTTAGGCCGTCATCAGGATAAATGAGCCAAAAAAGAAGAAAAAGTTGAAATAATGTAGAAACAAGCTAGGTTTCTGCCCGGCAGCTTTTATACTTCCATGACCAGTTCTGACCACTAATGTCCATTTGAACTATGGCTTTAAACGGACAACATCGAAGTGCTTGTCTTAAACCTCTCTTAAAGCTTTTTTTGATTAATCAAGCACGGCTGAAGAATTGCACAGTTGTCAAGACGAAGAACCATCTAAGTCCATACTAATTAATCATAATGTATAAATTGGTCAGGACAGATACTTTTCAGGGAGGGGTCAGAATAAATTATGGACTTAGTTGGTTATTCGCTGGTTAACTTATTTGTGCCAGGGACCCCATGAGAGTTGATTGTCTTCCTTTTTTTAATTATTATAATACAAAAACACCTGAAAATGTATTCCTGTTAATTAGAGCTGGGGAGACATACCTGTTACTTGTTCAGTGATACATTCAGGTGTTTTTCTTTCCCCTCCCTCCCAAGTCTAAATCAATTATTTATATCTGAATATAGAGCTTTCAGTTAAAAAGAATATCACTTACACTACCTTTGAGGAATCCTTTTCTTTGCAGTGCAACTTATCCTTGTCCAAGTGCTCCCTCTGCTGAACACATTCCGCAATTACAATTAAAACCCAAGCAGTGTAATCTGTCTCAACGCAAAGTTTTATTAATTGTGTTCACCACACAAGCATGACGAGTCACACAGAAGATAAAGTTTAAAATACTAGAAGACCTATTTACATTATGTTGTGCGCACAGTGTTAACGGAACCAACTGCAATTCAAAATCAATTCCAAAAGCAGGGTTTGGGAAACTTGTGGTTGGTACAGGCTGAGGCTGAAACAAAAACTAGCTTGTGTTATGGATATGCATAGGTAGGGTTGGAAGCCTTTAGGATTTTAAAGTGGTTCCTTAACAGTTCCCTCTTAACAGTCCTATTCCTATAGGGGGGTCCAAGCGGACCCTTACAGGTCTGTAACTCTGTGACAACCTTTTCCACCGGTTGGTTGGGAACCAGTTCAGTTCTTTGTGGTTCTTAGCCAGAGCTCCAAAATTGGAACGTTAATTATGAATTGAGTGGGCAAAACCATTAGATTGTTATCACCATAACACTTCCCCAGTTGAAGACAATGATTTATTGTATTTATTTTTTAATTTGCAAATGAGGCATTATATAGGAAAATACACAAGAAAATAGAAAATATGAAAACATATATTAATTTACTTATATTATCGATCCTATAAACAATTTATGTATGGTTTTGCCCACTCAATTCATAATTAACGTTCCAATTTTGGAGCTCTGGCTCATGGAATAAGAACCAAAAAGGAACTGAAGGTTCCATTTGTACACTTTTACAAAATCTACAAGCTCACAATACATCGCATTGTGACGCATTGGAAGCTTGTAGATAGGCTAATTTATTTATTTATTATGGGTTCTGAGTTCCAGTGTTTCCAGAATTCATGTTCATACCACCGTCTGTGCAGAGGGCCCAAATTAGGTGCTCAGACAAACTAATCTGAAACCGAACCGTAGTGTGGACAAATCCAGAACCCGCAAAACATGTCGACACAGTTCTCTTCTGTTCTTGTAGTCAGACGAGAAAAAATATTTTTTTGTTTCATTGTCAATGGCGAACAGTGTGTGCGTGTGTGTGTGTGTGTGTGTGTGTGTTCACAGCAAACATTCCTTATGATAAATAATAAACTGATAGTGAAGAAAAGGCCTGTGGGTTTTGGTCATGCATAGCGTGTGTGAAGGAATGCGGCCTGTGACAAGGTGATGGCCGCAGTGCATTTGCAGTGCATCGTCCATCCCCCGACGTCCCGTTTGGTCACGACTGAGCCACCTCCAGCTTGGTCTCCATCGACGACGGAGCTTCCACCATCTCTCCGGACATGAACATCTCCTGGAACACACAGCGGACAATACAATGAATGGCAGTATGCCCCTGTCGTAATTATTAATGATAATTTGATTGATAACCAAATTCAATACTTGCTCTAAAAGCTTGACTTTCTAGATTAGCAATTTCAACTATTTATTTTTTAAGTTTTTTTTTTTTGTAAAAAGTTATTCAATTATGTATGTTATTTGCCATATCTGCCCCATGCAACTTTTGTTTACGAAACCCTACAAGCCAAACAGAAATGTAATTGTCATTCGTAATGTTTAACAGAAACGCAATCGCGACTAAACAGGAAAGACACTAGTATATGCAAATCAAATCAAATAGTCGATCAAATAATTAGAAAGAAGAAGAAAAAGGCAGGTTTTGTTTTACTTCTTACAAAATTATGTTTATTGTCGTGATTTGTCACAACTCGAGTTGGCTTTGTCCGCAGCGTAAATGTCTTTAAATAATTACTTTTTGAAAAGTCTATGAGGAAAATGAACAGGGAACTATTTCCCGGGTCTGGAAAGGGACTGCGACGCTCTATAGCAAGGCTTCCAAAACTATTCAGGCCACGACCCCCCCCCCCCCCCCATTGTATAGAGACATTGTATCTCTAGAAATGTGCAGACACACACGTTGTGCAACAACGTTATGTTGGGTTGTTTTACTGTGTTGCCTTGAGGCACTCCGGTAGGTAAACCATATAGGATTTAAGTGGTTAAGTGGTTAAACTGTAGCAGTGCATGACCATGTGTAACTGTCCATATACAGGTATGTTGATCACCCACCTTGTCATAGATGACTTTAACTATCAGTGAACAGCTGGGACACGTGGCCTCTTCTTCACCGTTCTCCAAGTCCTCCTGTTGAATGAGAGGAGAGCAATTATATTAGACTTGCAAGGGTCTTCTTTGACTTGCATCACTGCATTGAAAGAGTCCAGAATGTGTAGTCAGAATGTGACCATATGTAACTATGTTGCATCATTCATCACTGCATTAAAGACGTTAAGGTTGCATTAGTATAATTAGTATATTGAAATATAGTGACTGACCAATAATATACAGTATTGCATAAGTGAGTATTGCATCACTGCATTGAAGTAGCCTTGGGTTGGTTCAGAAGTCTATTATTTGATCGAGTCTTGACTCGATAAAACTACATCTATGATTTATTACTACTAGTCAGCATTATCAGCCTTAATTGGACCAAGAAAGACTATATTGTGTATGTTATATAGAGCATTACTTTTACTTTCAGATCATCGATATATTTTGATGAAAACAAAATAGTAGTGGCCAACAAAGAAGCTGTCACTATAAGAGCTGCATTTATACAAACATGTTCTTAAACAATATTGTTGAGAGACAGACAGACTACCAATGCCATCACTTACTTTAGTTATGGCGAACCTGTCTCCACAGGGACACGGGTAGTAGTACGTCTCCGTCTCCTCGTCGAACTCAAAGTCCTCTATCTCCACCTCGTCGTGAAACACCGACATGATGATGGGATGGTGATGATGTCCGAACGATAATTATTGATAATAAACTGTAAACACAGCATTCAATCACATGTCAGAAGGAGAGAGAACTCCATGCGCCGCCTGTCAGTGCCTGACTGTGGTGGTGACGTAAGGTGGTTGTCGCACATGTTTGACGCATCCCTGTGGCGCCGCACTTCAGCCGCTAGATGGTGCCAGAGCCACGTTGCCCAGCCAGTTTTTTACTCCAGGGAGAAAAAGGTATTAAGCAAGGCATGGTATTATTAAGGCCAGTGGTGGCCTGGACAACGCCAAGTATTACATTATTAAGGTACAACACATTTACTAAAGTATCAGGAGAGTTGAGACGAATTCGAACCGTTTTGTCCATAAAATATATCCATAATGTGATGAATAAAGTAAGGGTCAGGACTCAGGAGTCAGACAGGTAGGCCTACTGTACGTAGCCTGCATGGCTGACACTGAATTTTCATTTCGTTTCACTTCGCCAGGACATCTTTTTTTAGACAGGTAAGCCTTTCGGGTCAGAATATATGGTGGACAGTGGACACGTACTGGACTTAAATGATTCTTCGCCTCAACTCTTGTGAAAATATCCAACTTCATTTGTTTATTTAATATTCACAAACTAGTTTATTTTCCACAGCCTGTGAACACAGGGACGCAGTAACTATGGGTCACCATTTTCTACTATAAAACAGCGGGCTTCTCGCTATCAGTCGAAGCAGACGGCTGCATGGCTGGCGAACAGGTGTTATCGTATTCGGTACTGTATGTATGTATAACAAACAAACAAACAAACAAACAATGGACCAGAGTTACATGTAGCAGAGCAGAGGTAGCCCCTTTATACCTTTTCTGTATTTGGGGACGGGGAGACAGAAAATGTAAACAAAAGGAGCAACACGTAGGCTACATGTTCCAAACGGGGCTAATATGATTTATCCTTCAATACATTTACATCACAATTAAAACGTCTCTTGTTCTGCTGCTCGAGTGGAACATGACGTAGTGTAGGTTAATTGTAGTAGATGAGTTAAAAAAATATATATATATATATATATTTATGTTTAATTTAATTGAAGCTGTTGTGCTTTGATTTATTAAGTGTAAGTTAGTTAGTCATATTGCCTAAGTGGTATCCCAACACAATTAATTAAAAAATAACTAATTTACCCATGTGTGCTTTTAAAGGTGTAGGGAAACGGCCCTAGTGTCCACTCTTCCTAGTGTCCAGTTGCCCTAGTGCCCACTCTTCCTAGTGTCCAGTTGCCCTAGTGCCCACTCTTCCTAGTGTCCATTTTCCCTAGTGCCCACTCTTCCTAGTGTCCAGTTGCCCTAGTGCCCACTCTTCCTAGTGTCCATTTTCCCTAGTGCCCACTCTTCCTAGTGTCCAGTTGCCCTAGTGCCCACTCTTCCCTAGAGCCCAGTCTTTCCAGAAAGTTGGTGCCCATGGAGCCAGCCACCATATATATGGTAATGGTGCCCACCTTTCCTGCATTCCTTTTAACGATGCCCATTTACCTTAAACGTTATGTGTCTCATAAACAGGTGGTGTGCGCTCTTTCTTGAAGCCAGCCTTCGTAAAGAAACCGAGTGAGATCCAGGATGGCTTCAAGAGCAGCTTAATCACCTCACCTGTGTCCACTGAGGGGGATGACACGGAGTTCACTGACTTGATCAAAGACGTTTCTGCACAGAAGACGGTTAAAGGTAGGAACCATGTCTGTCTCTGTGCCACGGGATGCTTATTAATCCAACTATTGCTGCTGTATTCTGGCCCAAAGACTGGGTGACAAAAGAGTCAAGTACTGTGGTCGGCTGGCGGCTGTGTATGCATGGTATGTATGTATGCATGTATATGGTATGCATGGTGTGTATGTATGGTATGTAGGCCTGTCCTCGGTGGTCCCTAACTGGCTGTTGTTGGTGACGTAACTAGGGTACGTTTCAATATTATTGGCTCATTTGGCTGTTGATGGTGACGTAACTAGGGTATGTTTCAATGTTGGTACGGTCAATAACGGGTCTAAAGGTTTTAGAACAGCAGTTGTAATAGACATTAGTTAGTTGCAGTACTTGCACGCTCAGGCGCTCTGCTTGTGTATGGCCATACACATACATACAAGTTTGCACCTCGACAGAGTGCATCATTTCTAGTTTAATGTTTAGTGTCACTATTTGTTTTGTGTGTGTTGTGGCTTCTGTGGTGTTTGGAAGGTTTGGAGTTGAGGCAGGATCCATGTCTGTCTGTTCATTGTAGTGTTTTATCAATAACATACTGTAACTACTATGCATGGTATGAAATGTGAGAGAGAGAGACTGTGAGAGAGAGAGACTGTGTGAGAGAGAGACTGTGTGTGAGAGAGAGAGAGAGAGAGAGAGAGAGACTGTGAGAGACTGTGTCTCTACTGCATGGTATGAAATGTCCACCAGGGGACAACATTTCACACAAGACCAACAGAGAGAGTGTGTGTGTGTGTGTGTGTGGAAAGTTGAGAGTTGGCCTGTTAGGCCCACTGGCAGAGCCTGACCAGAGCCTTTTTATTTGTGAATCAAGTACAGTATTATGCAACATTGTCCACATGAACTATACAGTATGTATTGCATACAGTATCATTTCCACACATAGTTACACATTTTCTTTGATGCAGCTGGCTTTGCTGAGACAATGAGCAGGTATGATGAATTCCTGTTCTGTTCTTTGACTATATAGAAGTGTCTATTTGTACATCTCTAAATGTTTTGATGAATTGAACATGGTGGACCCTCTTGTAAACAAGTGTATGCTTAATTGGGTCGTCCACTCACAGTTAACAGTCTTTGTATTGAGTTTGTGCTTGAAATGTACTGTAATTCTGCAAACTGTTAATAAATATTTCAATCAATCAATCAATCAATCAAAGTATATACAGTCTAGAATCACTACTCATACGCAGTTGATAGGTGACGATTGTGCTCATTCAGGTTCTTCTAGCCAGTAATGGAAAAACTACTCAATTACGCATTTAAGTAAAAGTATCAATACTGCAATGAAGAAATACTCGGTTACAAGTAAATGTCCAGAATTCAAAATTGACTTGAGTAAAAGTACAAAAGTATTGGCATCAAAATGCACTTAAAGTATCAAAAGTACTCATTATGCCGAATGTCAATTTTTTTTTTTGGACAATAGCATATCTACATACAGTACAAGCTCACAAATGCACTGTGAGTTTGTAGATTAGGGCTTTAAGCAACTAGTCGACTAGTAAATCCACTAGTCGACCTTGTTACCCCTAGTTCAGGGGTTCTCAACCCATGGGTCACCCTAGTTATTATTAAATTATCATTAAGTACACAGAGTACATGCATACACTTTCCTTAATGATTATATCTGGTTTCAGTATTTATTTATGATATATTTTCTCTATTATTAAGATTAATTTTTGTTGTCAGTTTGTATTGGTGGTGGGGAGGGAGGCGGGGCGGGGGTCCCGAGACATGGCCAAAGCATTTCCGGGGGTCCCCAGCCAAAAACGTTGAGAACCCCTGGACTATTTGATAAAAACATTAATTAAAAAAGCCAAAAAGTTTTTTTCTCACCCGTTTTTGTAGGCCTCAAGATCAGCTAGAATGCTAGATTATAGTCACCAATGTACACAGTTTCTAAATGAACAAATATATTTATTTATTTAAACTTTTTTTTCATAATAGGTAGTTAAACAACTAGTCGACTAGTAAACTAGGCAACTAGTAAAAATCACTAGAAGTGAAAGCCCTATTGTAGATCAGCTTACAAATGGCTGATTATATCAGTGGTTTTCAACCAGTGGTCTATTAACATGCTGCATTACTATGTGTGTGCAAGTCACACACGTCATTCGCCGATGCGGCAGTCGGCTGACCAATTGGGTGGGCTACTTAAGCTCACTAGACTGCATGCTAGACTGCACTAGACTGTATATCTATCTCCCTGCTCTTAATGTTTTATGTTGGTCCTTAATCGTGCCGAGCAGGGAGAAAATCCAGCAGAGCCGAACGCCAAGTCGAATATCATATGCACACTCCTTACTCATTCTGTAATAAATATTGGTAAATCTATTCGTGACTTGTCTGACTGAACTATAGTCTTTGGCTCATTGGATGAACACTTCAACCCTTGAGTGTATTTTATACGAAGAGGTGATTTGTTTATTTCAAGGCAAAGAGGTGAGCGCTCATGAAATAAAGTCCTGTCTTGCTACGAGTGCTGCAAGTGGACAAATTAAAGGAAGAACATTTTCGGAGACCAGCTGGGTTTTAATATTCGTTATGGTTAAAGGCTGAAGTAAATATTTGTGGGGCGGTGTGTGTGTGTACAATAAAATCCCTGAGTGTTAATTTACTGTACTTCGAGGGGGACATGTAGAAAGAGAATAAAATTGCGCATTTCGGCGCGCAGGCCTTCGTCAGTGTCAGAATGACGAAGGCCTGCGCGTCGAAACGCGTTTGTCTGGTCTGACTGCTGCTGCGGATCCTCTACATTATTAAATAAGACTCTTAATACAACTGAGAGTGCGGATTTCATTCTCTTGCCAGATATTTACACAGACTTCACTGTGTGATCTATTGATGCATAGTGGGAGAACCTCTATATACAGGGTATGCACATGCATAAAGTGAGTGGGAAATCAAGTGGCTACTGGCTAAGTGGCAAAGTGAGTTTAGCGAGCCCTGGAAGTAATCGGTAACATAGCTCTAAATGCAACGCATTAGAGCTATGGACCAGAGCTAACTGTAGGGTAGAGTCAGTGAAACCTAAAGATCTGAATAGTCACTGACTGTCATACATTTGCCATCGTCGGGTTAACATCTGGCCTGTGAAATTAAATACTGGACCCCACCAGAACCCCATCGATGACCCCATGGGGATCCCCGCCGGGCCCCACTTTTCAGAACCTTGGTACCCCGTCTTCTTGCATTGTCTTGTGCAGTGCCATTACATTGTCCCTGTGCCACAACTAGCGTAGAAACCTGAGGTGGTGTAAGGAGTGGAGTAATGCTCCATGCATACAGTAGCAGCCATATTGTAAATAAATCGGGCCTCTTCCTTGCGTCACAGTCTGCTAAACCAGTGCAGTTTTTTTGGCAGCAAATTTTTATTTTAGTTTGTCATAGTCTCTTCAATAGTTTTCATAATAGTTTCTAGTCACATTTTAGTCACCAGGCTGTTAGTCTAGTTTTAGTCGACTAAATCATAAGATTTTAGTCGACTAAATCTACAGTTGATTTATTCGACTAAAATGTATTTTGGCAGACGTTGATGCCATCGTAATGACTTGTAGATTGTATACCTGCTATTTTCAGCATGCAACCAAGTGTAAAATGACTTATACTGGATCTCTTGTCCACTAGTCCCTGCCTAACATTTTAGTCTAGTTTTTATTTGTTGACGAAATTGTCAGTATATTTAGTCATAGTTTTCGTGGCTTAGTTTTTATTTAGTTTTTATGTAGTTTTTGTCAGTGAAAAAAAGGTAGTCGACGAAAACAACACTGCACCAGTGGGTCTCAAGGTGTGGTCCAGGCCAGGGACCCTCATGGGTCCTTGATGATGATGATGATGATGATGATGATTTTATTTATAATGCACTTAACATTCTTGAAAATCTCAGTGCTCCTTGAGAGGGGCTTACCAAATGGCCCCTGGTGGTTGTGTGTAACTCTGAGAGTGTATACATGGGAACCAAATAACTCAAGAGTTATGGGGGTCCTTGAACTTAAAACAAGGATGTCCTACACTACACTAAATGAAACAGAGCCTTCGTTAGTATCATTGGTAAAACCTGTGAAGTAAGGAAGAGGCCCAATTTCTTTCCAAAATATGACTGCTGTTGCTAGAGCCTATTGCGCCGTTGTGGTCGACACAGCTTTGGGTTGTTGTTGCAAGTTGCAATGTATCGCCTTCGAACTTAAAGCATTGTTATGAATGGACTAGTCAAAGTGTACTGAGCTACCGTGTAAGTTGTGAATATGTTTCTGCATACGTATACATCCAAGTATGCTGATTCTGAAAATATTACAAGGATCAAAATGCATGGCTGAGGTCTTCTGAGGAGTCGAGACCATGTTGAGAGTACACATCCAGTGTGTTCGTGCAGCGGTCCGGGGCGGGAGATGAAGTTTGTTAGAAGATGTTGTTGGACTTCCATTGAAATCCTGAGCTGTTGCTGTTTCCTGTGATTTGAATAAGGTATCAGGTTATTTGCAAAGACACGCAGGAAAATTAACTTGACTTGGTTTTTTAACCACCAAATCCAAGAGTACTCATATATTTCATTCATTGTGCATGACATTGTGAAAATAGCCCGGTCTATAAGATCACAACACGTTGTCATATGGCACACCGTGAGCTTATGCTATTTTCACATAAAGTTCAGCTATTTTGACTGAATGTTCATGAATTTCATGGGTCTATGAGTCATAAGATCAAAGATCGAAATGCTTGTTTTTCTCCCCAAACACTGTAAAAATCATGAACCCTGTGGTCTGGGCGAGACATTAACCTTAGCAGAGAGTTTCAAGCCTTACTTGCGTCAGGAGTAAATCTTTTCCTTTGCTGGGGACCAGACATCTGTTGGAGCAGGAATATAGACCAGATGGAGATAATTAATGAAAAACACGATTGCATGTAAATTAAAAACTAGGAATAAAATCCCCAAAGTAATTATTGTTATATCACCACACACACACACACATCAAAAACACAGGACTGAGCTGAGCTATTGTCTAACCCCAGTACAGTAGAGCTGAAAGATACTAATCAGCATTTCCTATCGACTGCAGTTAACCTTGCATCACCAGGCTTTCCACCTCGGAGGAAAGCCTTGGTCTGTGTTAACAAAATTGCCGTGTGAACCGGTCTGGAGCGGATAATATCGTCATGTTGTAGTCATTGTTTTATAGTCATCAGGCAGGAACCATCATCTGCAACTTCCTTTCCCTAAAACCGGAAGAATAACAATAAAAGCTCTCGTAGCATGCAGCTTTTATTGAGAAAAATTGGTTTGAGGGAAAAGGAAGTTCCAGATTGATGGTTCCTGCCTGATGACTACAAAACAATTACTACAACATGAGTGACAGAGCGATATCATCCGCTCCCGACCGGATCATAAACCCGAAAAGGAATGCTGCCCATGAAGCTAATCTACAGTAGATATATCTGTTTTCATGTTATGTTCCAGTGACACAGTCAAATCACATTATATCAAGGATCCAGCTTGCCTTTTTCTTGGACTTGTCCATGGCACTAAGGGCCGCAATCTTATTTTCTATATCGGACACCTGCAACAATGAGAGAATGATTGTACGTTATGGAAGCAAAACTGTCTTAATGAAACAAATAACAGTATAGGTATAGGTTTGCTGCAAGAATCTTCTTAAAGCATTGACTATATTCACACACGGCTGCCGCCACTTTTCTCTTACATCGTACATCATATTTGCGGGTTGGGAAGAAGAAATGCCACCCCGGGTGGTACTCTTTAAGTATGAAATAAGTGCAAAATGGCCGCCGTATGAATATGGTGAAATGGAGATGAGATTAAGAGATTCCAAATGTCAGACTGACATACATACAGTAATAGTTACTGTATGTTATGATAAAGAATACTTGTATATATTTGCAGTCAAATTGGTATGTTGGCCTGCCCATTATCGTGGTGACACTACATGGTAAATGGTGCATTTATTTATATAGCACCTTATACATAGATTGTGCATAGATTGTGCATTACATTCATTCACCCATTCACACACACATTCATACACCGTGACCGATGGCAGAGGAAACCATGCAAGGCACCAACCTGCACATCAGGAGCAATTAGGGGTTCAGTGTCTTGCTCAAGGACACTTCGACACTAACTCTGGGGGAGCCTATAGTGATTGAAACTGGGAACGTCACGGTTCTCCTACAGCTGTTCTACCGGCCAGCTAGGCGGCCACTCTATCCCTGAGCCACTGCCGATCTTTATATACATGTTATACAAAACATGTGAACAATGGGACATTCTGCATGAATGAGTACTTTCTGCTTCTGGGTACTTTTAAGTAGTACATTTTCATGCAAATAATTTTGTACTTTTACTCAGGCAAATTTTGAATTCCAGACATTTACTTGTAACAGAGCAGTATTGATACTTTTACTTGAGTAAAACATTGTTGTACTTGCTGATATCTATTTGGTTGTTCATACAATATTGTTGCTGTCAGGAGGAAACCTCATAACTCAATTTTTTAGATTTTAGTTTTTTTTGGCATAAATCAGTGCTATTGAACACCCTTTACGTCTGTGTGTTGTTTCGAAAATATTGAACCAATGGAAAGTAGTAAAAAGTGCTTTGGACAAAACCTCTTAACTCCACTGGACCCTCAAAATGTCTGCTAAAGCAACGAACTCCACCACCTCTCCCCCTCATGGATGTAATTGACAATTGACAAGTTACAACGGCAACTTTGATGAGGCTGTATTGCTTTAAAATATAAGGTTTTCTTAATTTCCTGAAAATGTTATATTTCTCATTTCCTGAAAAATGAACATTTTGGAGTTATGAGCAGAGATATGGCCATATGGGTACAGGCTTTAGTTCCGACATACTATTGATCCGAAACCTCAATCCCTAACCTAACCATAACCGCAAGCACGGGAGCAGCGCATGTCGGACCATCGCATTGCAAGTCCCTGCGCTTCGGACCTTTTGTTGTGTCGGATCTGCGTGTGCACCCCAGAGATATATGGGTTGCTGACCAGTCCACCCACCTCTCTCTCTGGCAGTGGTCATACTATATCATATCTATGGGTTGTTCATATAGAACACCATATGGGTTGTTCATATACAGTACTGTATATCATACTGTATCTATGGGTTACTGTCCAGTCCCTCCCAGTGCCGTTTATATGAGAGAGTTACGACAACTCCGTTCACTTCATAGGGCCAGTCTCTTCTACATAGAGTTTACGGAATGCATTCGAGTCCATGTGGGCTCGCGTGAATGCCAAACGAGTACCTGGACCACGTGACCATGCTGTTTTCTGCCCCCTCAATGACAGCACACTCTCTCTCTCTAAAAATCTCTGGTCCCAGTGTTGTTTTCGTCGACTAATACCATGACCTTTTTTCACTGACAAAAACGGCATAAAAACTAAATAAAAACTAAGCCATGATGACTGTCTAAAACTATGACTAAATATACTGTTGATTTTGTCAACTAATAAAAACTAGACTAAAATGTTAGGAAGGGACTAGTGGACAAGAGATCCAGTATAAGTCATTTTACAATTGGTTGCATGCTGAAAATAGCCGATATACAAGCTTGTGAGCTTGTAGATTGTGTAAAAAACAAGTGTAAAAGCAGCCATTACGACGGCATCAAGGCCCGCCAAAATACATTACACTACACTGTACATTACACTAAATCAACCGTAGATTTAGCCGACAAAGATCCTATGATATTTAGTCGACTAGTCACTAGACTAACACTATAACATTCCAGGTTTGACTAAAATGCGACTGAAACTAAATGAAAACTATATTCAAACTATTCGACTAAAGCTAAAATATAAATGTTCCTCCCTGCACCAGTGTTGTTTTCGTCGACTAAAACTAAGACGAAAAAAGTTTGTTGACTTTCCTTTTTTCGCTGACGAAAACTAAATGAAAACTAAGCTATGATGACCGAAACTAAGACTAAAAATGTTAGGAAGGGACTAGTGGACAAGAGATCCACTATAAGTCATTTTACACTTGGTTGCATGCTGAAAATAGCTGATCTACAAGCTCACAACGCGTCGCAGATCGGCTATTTTCAGCAAGTGTAAAAACAGCCATTCCAAGGCCCCGCCAAAATACATTTTAGTCGACTAAAACAACACTGGGGTCCTCCTCCCTGCACCCACCTCGCTCTCGGTGCTCTGGACCCGGGCGGCGGTCAGAGCCACCACGTCCTCCAGGTCAGACAGGTCCGAGTCCGTGGTTCCTACCAGGCGGTTCTTGGTGTTGTGCTCCAGCAGCCGGAGCTTGGACTCCAGCTCAAAGGACTTTCCTGCTGTGATGTAGACCTGCCGGGGGGGGGGGCAAAAGGGACCCAAAAAAGGGTCCATTTGCTTACAAAATGGACCCTTTTATGGGTCCCTTTTTTGCTTACATTTGCACACTTCTCTAGAGTTTACAAATGGAGAGGGTTTTGACTGTGTATAGGGCTGGGTATTATGGCGGCGGTGGCTCAGGAGTATAGTGGCCGGATGGTAACCGCAAGGTTGCCAGTTCGAACCCGGGCTCCCCCAGAGTTTGTGTCCTTGAGCAAGACTCTGAACCCAAAGGCTCATTCTTAGTCTGGATTTTCGGTGGTGAGGTGACCACCGCTCCGGTGGTGAGGTGACCACCGCCCCGGTAGTGAGGTGACCACCGCTCCGGTGGTGAGGTGACCACCGCCCCGGTGGTGAGGTGACCACCGCTCTGGTGGTGAGGTGACCACCGCTCCGGTGGTGAGGTGACCACCGCCCCGGTGGTGAGGTGACCACCGCTCCGGTGGTGAGATGACCACCGCTCCGGTGGTGAGGTGACCACCGGAGCTGAAATAACGTTGAGCGGTGGTGAGTAAAAACAGAGAGAAGGGCTGGTCTGCTCTTCACCATGGCTTGTGATGTCATGTTGTAGTTCGGTGGTCACCTAACCACCGAAAATCCAGACTATGAATGATCCTTAATTGCTCCCGATGTGCAGGTTGGTGCCTTGCATGGTTTCCGCCACCATCGGTGTATGAATGTGTGTGTGAATGGGTGAATGTAAAGGTGCTATATACAGTAAATGCACCATTTACCATTCACACACCGATGGTGGGGGAAACCATGCAAGGCACCAACCTGCACATCGGGAGCAGTTAGGGGTTCAGCGTTTTGCTCAAGGACACTTTGACAGTAACTCTGGTTAGAATTTGATACTAGTTTGACCGCAGGGTTTAATTCATTATTTTACTGGCCTGCCTAGAACTTCACTATGTGATAGATTAATCAAGATATATATTTTTTAAATACCCAGCCCTATTTATAACAAATTCCACACAAGGTAGCCATTAAGCACAAACAAGCACTCAAGCACAGGACGGCATGGCTTAGTTGCAGCTCCAAACGCAAGAGGTCAAACTAATCGTCCAAAACATCCCAAAACTACTCCATAGAACCCAACTCATGCCAGTAAAGCTTGGCGTACTTTTGGGTGCCTGATTTGGCTAGTTTGGGGTTAATTTGTGTACTATATTTACTTGCGTGTTTTGGGTAGTTCTGTGTAATTTTATATCGTTTTGGGTTGTTGCGGATGAATAGTATATGACCCAAGGGAAGTGAATATTGGGGAGACAAGGAAAAAATATGTTGTAGAAGTCCCCCCTTTCATTCAACCCATTTGTTCTGCATTGTAGTGCAGAGGACTCTATTCAGAGAGTTTATAGAATAATAAAGAAATTAGTTGGTTACAGCAAGCACTATAGTTTTCACTTTTCAGCCGAACGCATAACATTTATCTTAACTTACATTTTATTGTACAGGTCATAATGCCATGATATAGTACAGTGGGCAAAAAAGAAAAAGACTGCAAATGACTACAAATCATTGACTACAACATGACGAAAGTTACCATCCGCTCCCGACCGGATCATGAACCCGAAATGGAATGCTGCCCAGGCTAGGTAACAAGAGAGCAGCTGGACAAGCATTCGGTATCTAAAGAGGGACTTCTACACCTGTTAACGTCTGAATTAAGCTTACATTTTCCTCAAGTTCTCTGTAAGTTTCCTCTGCTTGCTTAACGTCATCCACTGATAATAAGTGGGTTCTGACACTAGGCCCAGAGTGGCCGTACTCTTCCACCAGAGCGTTTTCTGTGGCGTTTATGGTTCTGAGCACCTCTGTGGTGAGGTCACAGAGGGCGGTGGCCGTGGATCTCTGAAAGCCATATGGAAAGGGAGGAGGACGCGTGTTAGTGGTGGGTGCTCTGACAGGTGTTGATTTTGTTGACTAAAGCTGAGACGAAAAATGACTCGTCGACTACCTTTTTTTCACTGACAAACTAAATAAAAACCTTTTTCACTGACAAACTAAATGGAAACTAAATAAAAACTGATGATGATGACTAAAACTAAGACTGACAATTCGTCAACAAATAAAAACTAGACTGTAAATGTTAGGAAGGGACTAGTGGACAAGAGATCCAGTATAAGTCATGTTACACTTGAAAATAGCCGATCTACAAGGAGTGTGTAGATCTGCTATTTTCAGCAAGTGTAAAATCAGTCATTTCGACGGCATCAAGGCCCGCCAAAACACATTTTAGTCGACTAGATCAACTGTAGATTTAGTCGACTAAAATCTTATGATATTTAGTCGACTAAAACGAGACTAACACTAAATCATTCTGGGTGACTAAAATGTGACTAAAACTACGGTAAATGAAAACTATACAATAGACTATGACTAAAACTAAAATCTAATTTTGCTGCCTAAAACAACACTGGTGCTCTGACAGATGTGCGTCACCAAGTAGCTATAAGTTACGCAATGTAGCTGACGTTTAGTTTTCTCTTCATTTCTCAATTGGAGTTCAGCTCTATATTTGCATCGAGCTCATTCCAGCGTATCATATTAGTATATTAATGGTGGGAAAAGTACTCCATTGTTTTACTTAAGTAAAATTATCAATACTGCAATGAATGTAGAACTACTCTGTTACAATTAAAAGTCAGAATAAAAAATGTACTCGAGTAAATAAGTAAAAAGCAGAATGTCCCATTTCAAGCTTTCAAATGTATAATTCATTGTCTTCCGAAAATAGATAATTATCTCCCTTGTAGATCGACTATTTTCAAATAGTATTATACTGTATGGCTGAAGTGATTAATGTATGTTTTGTAATAGTAATCGAAATCTACAAAGTAACATCTGAGATGTAGTGGAGTAGAAGTAAAAGTATTGGATATCACCGAAGTCTGACGTCGATATCGGTAGAGGGCGCAAATGCACAGGTTCATGTACTTTGTATTTGCATTGTAATCCCCATAGGGGTATTTTAGACCGCCTCACTGTGTTTAAAAAATAAACATGTCATCCAGGCCGTTTCACTCATATGGATATGAAGAATCAACTGACTGAGAGAAAACGTTATTGTTACTTTACATTTTCGCTAGAAACAGATCACATATCAAATATGACTGACTGACTGTCATAAACGATACAGAGACACCTCCCTGACAATAACGCAGAGACAACTTGTTTATTTTTGGACCACAATATGAAACGATTTTAAGACGACCCCATGTTATTCTCCATAGAGAAATGACTTCCGTGAACCAGGCAGAACCAGGGGATGAGCGAGTGACATCAGGACTTCTGCGCTCTATTGAAAATTCTCAAGTAAAGTTCAAATACCTCAAATGTGTACTTGAGTACAGTACTTAAGAAAATATACTTAGTTACTTCACAGCACTGCTTAGTAGAAGACAGGTTTCCTGAAAGCAAAACTAACCAAGGAGGAATGCTGTTAGCATAGAAGCAGTCAGATTGATTATTGTTTTGTCTTAGTGTAGAGAGGAAAAACACACAAGATTTTATTGAAACGAGGTTGTTAATTTGTTTGAAACAAAACAACACTTCTATTCTATAGTTGTGCTGCAGTTCTAGGGCCCCTGCAGCAAGAGCGACACATTCCCCAGCTCAAAGCCAGCCCAGTCAAACTAGACAGCTCCCCATCAAACAACCCTCTGACCATCCTGAGACTAAAGGTTGTTTTACATTTTGTTTTCCTTCGAGGGAGTTTGCAGGAAAGGGCAGATTCTTTGTCATAACCACGCGACTCCTACGCAGTGTTGATTTCGTCGACTAAAACTAAGACGAAAAATGTTCGTCGACTACCACTAGACTAAAATGTTAGGAAGGGACTAGTGGACAAGAGATCTACTAAAAGTAAATGTAAACTATTTGACTGACAAAAAATTGCTGCCAAAAACAACACTGCTCCTACGGGCATACCTTCTGAGCGTCGGTCGGCAACTCATCGCTGGAGGATGAGTCGAGGTCGTTGGGGGTGTTTGTGGTCCTGGCAGGGATCCCCCTGGGCAGGGAGTAGGGCGGCCTCCTACCACCGGGGGCGCCGTCCTCGTCCGAGGACGCGCCTCCCTTGCCCTCGCTGAAGTGTCCCGCCAGCTCGCTCAGCTTCCTCCTCAGCTTTTCCTCCTCGGCCTTGGCGTCGGCCGGAGCCACGGCGGCCTGCGTGGAGGCGTGCAGGAGGCGTGATGTAAGAAAGATGTATACAGTTACAGGTAGAGGGGTGGCAAGAAGAAATATGGCGTGACTGTTTGTTATGGTTGCATTATCATTCAGGGGTTGATGTCTTAACGATTGCCCTGACTGCAAGTAAACAAAATGTTCGGCAGCAGGGGAAGTTTGCTTTCAGGTTGCTCGACGGGCAAATGCGTTTGAGTGGGGGAAGCAACGTTGGCGAACACAAAATGTCTGTCGAAATTAAAATAAGCCATATGGTATAGCTATATATATTTGGCATACTGTACGTATTGAGGTATGTCTGTCTCTCACATACTTGCAGAATTCGCAGGTGGGCCTAAAGCAGGGTTGACATGTTGGCTTGTTTCCCGCCAATGTTGGCAGGACAACAGTTTTTTTCCCTTTCTAATTCTTACCTCATCTGGACTGGTCATCTTCCCCTCCAGGCGGTTCAGAAGGCCCTCAATGGCTGACATGCGCTTGTTCAGCTCAGTAATCTGCAACGTGAATCCCACGAGACGAGACCATTTAGATATCATCATGAGAACCGCACACAATGTATTATGTAGTTCGGAACTGTCTGTTACTGTTTGAGACAGAGACCGACGCATGCATGCAAGGAAATCCCAGGTGTTCCAAATGTAACCTCAGTAAAACTATAGACTAGGTGTGTGTGTGTGTGTACGCGCGCGTGTGGACACACGATATTCACGGAGAGACAACAATAACACAGACGTGTGGCAAAATGGGCATGTGGTATTAGACTTCTAGTAGTGATATAACTGCACGCACGTGTACACACACACACACACACACACACACACACACACACACACACACACACACACACAGAGAGAGAGTCGGGGTACCGGCATGGCTTGTCCCAGGTTCTCCTGTGAGGACGCCCGGCTGGGTCTTCGTCGGTAGGCTCCCTGCTGGAACGTGGGCGGGTACCGCTGGTAGTCCTCCTCGTCGGAGGTGTCCACGTACTGCTGTCTGGCCATCGTCGAGCTGATCTTGGACAGAGAGCGAGTGCGCACCATCCTGTTGTCCCCGTGGTCGTCTGCTAGTGTACATTGTTGTACTTCGCCCATATCTGCTGGGCGAAGTGTGAAAACACAGCAGTGAAATGTGAAAACACAGCAGCAAGATTTGTGAGTTGCTGTGATAGAAGGATATCAAATGGAACACAACCACCCTAAAGACTAATCATTGTGTATATTCCTGCACTATACCTGCATCGAGTGATCTTGGTACATAGAATTTGATCTATTGAAGATTCTGACCTTCAAATGTACATCATTTTTGTTTTGATTGTATTGCTGTATTGTTGTATTGTTCTTTCTGCTTTGGCAATGTAAACGTATGTTTTCTCATGCCAATAAAGCCCTTTGAATTGAATTGAATTGAATTGAATTGAAAGAGACCTTTACTAGTATGAACATTAAAGGGGCATACCACTCATTTTTCAGCATGGTAATGATTTTTTCAGACCTCCAGTTCTAGGGAAATGGGGGGACTTTTTTATTATTTCCAGCTCAAAAGTATATTAATGACATAGTAAAATGTTGAAAATGAGTCGTATGCCCCTTTAAGTTCACTGGTAATAATAATTCTGAAAGTCCTATCTTAGAATGGACCAACCAACCTATGCAAAGCTTATGCCCCCTCTATTGTATTTTTTTAATACAATATTTGTTATTGTCATGCAGCCAAATGGCCACTGGCCAGGGAACAAATCTTACTCCACAACCTTTGTTTAACTTATTGTACAAATGGCATGGAAAAGAGGTTTTAGAATAGAACCAAACTATACAAATTCAGTGTGTGATGCATTTTCTTTTTTTTTACCGGAGCGCACGCTGTATCCGGCCAGGCTCTTCCGGCGGCTGCCGCGCTGTGGAAGCACGTCGTTGTGGTGGTAGTCCATGTCGTTCCTGTAGCCTCGCTCCTCCTGGATCTGGTTATGGGACTGACATGATGGTGGAAACGGTCTGGTTATCGGACTGGCATGACGGTGGAAACGGTCTGGTTATCGGACTGACGTGGTGGAAACGGTCTGGTTATGGGACTGACATGATGGTGGAAATGGTCTGGTTATCGGACTGACGTGGTGGAAACGGTCTGGTTATCGGACTGGCATGACGGTGGAAACGGTCTGGTTATGGGATTGACATGGTGGTGGAAACGGTCTGGTTATGGGACTGACATGATGGTGGAAACGGTCTGGTTATGGGACTGACATGATGGTGGAAACGGTCTGGTTATGGGATTGACATGACGGTGGAAACGGTCTGGTTATGGGATTGACATGGTGGTGGAAACGGTCTGGTTATGGGACTGACATGATGGTGGAAACGGTCTGGTTATGGGACTGACATGATGGTGGAAACGGTCTGGTTATGGGACTGACATGACGGTGGAAACGGTCTGGTTATGGGATTGACATGGTGGTGGAAACGGTCTGGTTATGGGACTGACATGGTGGTGGAAACGGTCTGGTTATGGGACTGACATGGTGGTGGAAACGGTCTGGTTATGGGACTGACATGATGGTGGAAATGGTCTGGTTATCGGACTGACGTGGTGGAAACGGTCTGGTTATCGGACTGGCATGACGGTGGAAACGGTCTGGTTATGGGATTGACATGGTGGTGGAAACGGTCTGGTTATGGGACTGACATGATGGTGGAAACGGTCTGGTTATGGGACTGACATGATGGTGGAAACGGTCTGGTTATGGGATTGACATGGTGGTGGAAACGGTCTGGTTATGGGACTGACATGATGGTGGAAACGGTCTGGTTATGGGACTGACATGATGGTGGAAACGGTCTGGTTATGGGACTGACATGACGGTGGAAACGGTCTGGTTATGGGATTGACATGGTGGTGGAAACGGTCTGGTTATGGGACTGACATGATGGTGGAAACGGTCTGGTTATGGGACTGACATGATGGTGGAAACGGTCTGGTTATGGGACTGACATGATGGTGGAAACGGTCTGGTTATGGGACTGACATGATGGTGGAAACGGTCTGGTTATGGGACTGACATGATGGTGGAAACGGTCTGGTTATGGGACTGACATGATGGTGGAAATGGTCTGGTTATGGGACTGACGGAAAAATGCATGCGCGTGTGTGTGTGTGCCGTCTCTGTTGGGTGCAGACCTCGATCGTGTCCGAAACTGTTACTTTTGAAAAAGGCAAAAGTAGCCGATCCACAACTTCAGTAGTTTGCAATACTTTGTAGTTGTGTACGTACGGCAAATGTGTGATGCATGCATAGGTGTAGGTCTACTGGCTTGTGTGTGTGTGTGAACGCGTGAGTGTGCGTGCACTACCTGAACAGACTGACGTCGGGAGTGTGTGAAATAGTCCTCAGCAGCATCAAAGTCCATGGGATGAACCGAAAGAAGCCTCTTGTTCCTTCTCGTCTTGAACAACAAAACGGCAAGAACAACAGAATTCAGAGAATTGCTCTTGCATCACCTCTTAGACCACCCTCTGTTGCATAAGGAAATTGTTATTTCCCTGTTTCACATCTACTGCATAAGGCAGCAAGTGAGTATTTTGCATCATTGTAACACGATGCAAGTTGGCAGCTCGACAGAGTGCATTTCTAGTTCCATCTTGCATTCGATGCATTGTTGATTAAAGAGCTTGAGAGACATGGAGATCCCTGTTACTGAACAAACACTCACACAGCAAACACTATCAATGAGTACCTACTATCAGAGTATAGTGTATTTATTTACACTTCATTTAACTGAAGAAATGTATTTTCCCTAACTTTAAACAATTAAGTTTTACCATTTTGTAGCGTTGAACTTCAGCCTCGCCATGGTCGTCCTCGTGACCGGTATAAACACCTGAGATGAAAAAGGTGACTCCAGATCAGTTACAGAATGACATTAAATAGGCTAATTGTGTGTGTCTTTATCCATGTTGGCTATTCAATGTTTTACATTTTATAATAAAGATTTCCAAACATTTATTTTATTTTAATGATACTACTAAAACAAATGATGTAAACAATATCGTCTATTGGATACCTCTTACTTTTCAGGATTAAAATAATCATTAAAATAGAAAAAGTATAGCAGATCTACACGCTCCTTTTATAACTGTAACTTGTAACTTGTATGTGGCGCTGTCATTATGTTCAAGTAGGGTAATTTACGGAAATACTCCCGATGTGCATGGTTTCCTTCACTGTCGATAAGCCCTAAGGGTCCATTTGGTTCCATTTCTGTCAGTTATGTGGGTCCTTGAAATTCTTATTAAAACATTGGACCACTGTGCCACACTAAAGGGAACAGAGCAGGACCGGCCAAGCCAATCAGAACTATCCATATAGTATAGGGATACTGGTATATTGTAGACACATTTTAAAACTGGAAGTTATAGCCAAAATGTGAAATGACTCATTAGTGAGCTGAGCAACAACTATATAGGCAATGCCTCTCCCATCTAAGATGTTAGCAGAAACTGTATGTAAATCAAGATTCACAAAAGAAAAACATGTCGCTTCGAGCTTGTAGATCTGCTACTTCTGAATTTGAATCCTGAAATGTAACAGCTTTCACCAGACAGACGAGAGGTGTGTGTCTAATAAGCTTATAGAACATGACTCAGCAAATTATAATCACGAATTGGAACTATTGAATTTCGTAAGAGAGAAATATTTGAATGTGATGATTTTAAACGTTTATTCGTGCCTAGATTGGTGCATAACATATAGTTACTCACTGCGAACATCCGGCATGCTTTGAGTGTCTTCGTCACGTCCACCTGATGGAATAAAAAAACAAACATGCATTCATATTTTCCAGTACAGATGTACTTCAACTGGGGTGATGAAACGCAAATTGCCTTTAACACAGGTTTGTGCTGCTCATATGCTTATTCATTAATACAATTAAATTCAATCCAAACACATGTGAATAATTTACCCTTAGTCTCTTGTTGTGATATACTGAAACAAAATTAGTTTAGTTCATCGTTCAATTTTCCAATTTCTCCTGGACGGCGCCGGCCAGCAAGCCATGTGCATATATACCATGCCACGTGTATAATTGGCCACACGAGTGTGGACTTCAACAAATGTGTGCTTGTTACTAACATACTGTACTACAAATAATTAGGTCAAAGGACATAGTTACAACAAATAACAAACATAAAAACAATGCTTAAGTTCAACATTCAGTCGTTGGTCCTTAACACGTATGACTGGGTTTTGTGTCCATCATGCGGTGAATCCGGCTTTGTCGTGCTCGGGGAGGGCGAGGGTGACATCACTGTACGTATTCCTACAGGCTGGGATGCCTGTCTGTCAGCAGGGAGTGTTGGTTGGGGGGCAGAACTATGACTACTGCTCTGTTAGGTCCTCCCGGTGGGGGCTCCTCACTGGGGGGATTCGAACCTGGGTCTCCCGTGTGGTAAGCCAACTAGACCTGTACGTGCCCGTCAGCCACCGGCCTACTTGGGAACGATGCAACTTGGGAACCTGATAATACCCGTTGTCATTAGCCTGGTTTCCAGCCCATAGACCCCGCCCACTCGACTGAGCGCACAATCAGGCTACGTTGTCATAGCACCCGTTTGTACTATCTGTCTGTCCCTTTTGTGCCCATACTGTAGTATGCAATACCTGACCTGTTGTCATACCACCCATTTTAACTGTCTGTCTGTGTCCCACATGGAGATCTCTGTATCTGTCTGTCTGCCTGTGTCTGAAAAGTGCAAACCAACAGTGAAACATGGACTGGTTAAGTAATCTTATTGGCAAGTGTGGGGTTGCCATGGCTATCAATTGGCTGAGGCATAGAGGCTGGAAATTGCACAGGTGAGAGGATTTAGGCTCATTAGGTCCTGCACTGGCAGAGCCTGACCAGAGGCTTTTGTGGTGGTTCTGGACAACCGTGGGTCCGACCGACTTGACCCCCGGGACTGCACTCCCTGCGGGGGTGTGGAACGTGTGTGTCAAATTTGAAGTTGGTGGGGCGAACGGTTCTCGAGTTACGTGCATTACAACTGTACACACGCAGACAGACAGACACACACACACACACACACACACACACACACAGAGACGTGGCGCATTTATTGTAGGATATCTTGACCACTAAGCCAAAGGGAATTCCCTTATGACTCGGCCTCTCAGCAGGGAGTGTCGGGCGGGAGGACTATGACTATGGCTCTGTCCTTCCGGTGGGGGCTCCTCACTGGTTTAACGCCCCGGAACTCTAAGCAGTCTCCCGCGTGGAAAGCCAACATCTCAGCCACTAAGGCCACTACAGGGAAATCCTTATGACTCCACGGAGATATTACACTTTTTAGGCCATCAGGCTGAGGTTGTGAGTTACTCTCCGCTACACTCACCCCCCCCCCCCCCCCTTTTTTTTTGACGTCCTCCCACGGGAAAACCTGATCGGGGTCACGCCACCAATGCAACGCCTGGGCTTCAAACCCGGCTGAGGTTGTGAACCCACTCTGCACACAGACACAACACACAACAGCAGTGTGTGTGTGGGGAGGAATTCATTGGATAAGTTGGGGAGAAAAGGGGGGGGGGGGGGAGGGAAGTAAAATATGGTCTCACCATCTCCATTCAGCCTCTTGTACAGTGACCTCATGACCTTGGCACTGCCGAAGCGCTTGAAACGCGTCCGCACGTTGTCATGGTACCAGCCCACAGTGCCCACCTTCAACACCCTGCAGAAACACATCATCATACTGTACCTTATACTGGCACAGGTTGACACTAAAGGTCTCAGAAACACATCATCATACTGTACCTTATACTGGCACAGGTTGACACTAAAGGTCTCAGAAACACGTCATCATACTGTACCTTATACTGGCACAGGTTGACACTAAAGGTCTCAGAAACACATCATCATACTGTACCTTATACGGGCACAGGTTGACACTAAAGGTCTCAGAAACACATCATCATACTGTACCTTATACTGGCACAGGTTGACACTAAAGGTCTCAGAAACACATCATCATACTGTACCTTATACTGGCACAGGTTGACACTAAAGGTCTCAGAAACACATCATCATACTGTACCTTATACGGGCACAGGTTGACACTAAAGGTCTCAGAGGCACTTACCCGTTGGGCAAGTACAGGCAGTGGTGGAAAAAGTACTCAATTGTTTTACTTGAGTAAAAGTACCAATACTGCAATTTAGAACTACTTCGTTACAAGTAAAAGTACGGAATTGAAAATGTACTTGAGTAAAAGTACAAAAGTATCGGCATCAAAATGTACCTAAAGTATGAAAAGTAAAAGTACTCATATTGCAGAATGTCTTGATATAACCCTTACTACACGCCATCTGACGGGTTCGGTGACCTCCGGGGTTAAATCTTAACCCGTCATCTGACGGGTTGCGAGGCGTTGGCGTCCACCGTGTTAAGTGAAAAAAAAAAAAAAAAGGCCATTCGCCTGCAAAAAGCAAAACTTAACATTCCATGAAGACATCAAATGCAAGCGTCCGTCTCTCTCTCTCTCTCTCTCTCACCTGGTCATGCGGCAGTTGTCGCACACCCATCCGTGCTCCTTCTTGTTGTATCGGCTGCAGGACTTGCAGGTGTACATCCTGCAGTCCAGACACTGGCGCTTGCTGTTCATGATGAACTTGAACGGCTGCAGGCAGCGGATGCAGTGCGAGTCCGCCAGGTTGCAGGTCTGAGAGCCCAGCAACTCTGTCTTCGTGTCCTCCTTCTCTATCGCCACCTTTAGAGTCCTGGGGAGGGGAGGGGAGGAGAGGAGAGGGGAGGGGAGGGGAGAGGAGAACTTTATTTATACCGGTACAGCACATTTCAAACAAGGAAATGCAGTGTGCAAACAATTGAGGGTGACATAATTGTTTAACCCATTCTGGGGCGGGAACCCCTTTTCGTGTTCGAACCCCTCTTGGGCTTCTGTACTTTATGTACAGTATTCAATTTTAGTATTCAAAATCGTTTTTTAGAATCGGCCTCAGTCCAATGGGCACAATTACAAAAGAGAAACGAAAAGAGAGAGCGAGGGGAATGAGGGGAATCATCACTGGAACATAACATGGTTGCTGTCGGGTAGCAACCTCCTATCTCCATATTTTAACTTTTCGTAAATGTACTTGGTCAAATGCTCTACTTGGTCATACTACACAGCTTCACATGAAAGCATCAAAAGTAGCACATCGTCTGCAGGCTAGATCTTGAGCTTGTAGATCTGCTACTTTTGAATTAGAATCCTGAAAAGTTGGACATTTGAGGTTTTCCGCCCGACGGAGACAATATAGGATGTTTTTCAAGAGGATGACCCCAGTAACATAATCAGTGGCGTGCACAGATAGACACTAGGGGGTGCTAGAGCACCCCGTGCCCATTTTGAAGAAAAAAAAAACTTTTTAAATTTTTTGTACAGTATGTGGAGCAGAGTGACATTGATTCATTCTTGATGAAAAGCTTCTAATATATTATTTAGGCCCCAAAATCTATAAATCTCACACTATTAGGGCAACCGGCCGGTTCCACGCGCTGCACAAGGTGCCCTTTTTTCACAAGAGAGAATTGAAAATCAACATCGTTCTATAACAAGATGACATCATTAATACTAACCCCCGTTAAAGAAGGTTACTCCAACAGGCCTGGGGGTCGAACTCACAAACAGGACCCTCATTCTGAGAAGCACTCAAACTAATGACATATCCTATTTTTCTTCCCTCCATGTGACTCGCAGAATCCAGCCTCAAGCACACACATAAAAAAAACACGAACATTGATATAGTTTTTTATATTCCACATGCTTTTTTCCCCGAATAAGCCTGTGTCTCATGAGAGATCCGTCATCGTCAAACCAGGAGTTTGAACTGAGAACTCATTCTTAGTTACAGCAATATAGCCCTGAGTCACTTGCACAATTCAGTGCAATCTCGTTGTCCTTGTTGGGGGGGGGGGGGGGATCTTAGTTTGCAAGTTTAAAAGGACACAAAGCATGGAATATGGACATGACACAGGATGTGTCTACTTGAGTGTGTCTACTCAAGTGTACTTGAGTGTACTTGAGTGTTCTTGCAGTACGTAGCCCAATGATTATATGGATATAATGTCTGGCACTGCGCAAAAAGCATGGAATACGGTTATGTATATTACAGGAAACTCCCGTTAAACTTATCAACAAACTCCGGTAAACTCCCGTAATGTACCATCACACCTGTATATTACCGTATATTACTGCCTGCTAAACTTGCCTGGTTTACAGGCATATCCAGTGCCCATAATTGCCTGTTTCTTTTCACGCAGTGCATGTATGGGGTACAACTACTGAAAAGGGTTTTGACCACTTTTTGTTGTCTAGCAATTAAATGTTTTGACTATTAATTTGACAGAAGCCCGGCATTATGTCCACTTTGCCGAACCAGCTGAGCTGTAAGTTCACTGACCCCATGATGACTCATGGTCTCAAGCATCAACGAGCTCAGTTTCTCAGGAGGACATTGTTAGCTTCTGGGGGTGTGTTGTTTAACGGATGTAATCGTTTAATTACGCCGCCTGTTTTTCTCCATGCGGCGTGGAGGCAGCAACAGGCGGCGGCGGGCGGGTGGGGGACAGAGGGGTCTTTATGAGCGCAGAAGAATGGGCCCCTCACGGCAGACACTGGCTCCTCCACTGAGAGGCTCAGTGTTGCAGACGCAGCCTTGTGACCGAGCTGTGATCACCGTGAGGGTGGAGGGAGGAGGAGAGAAAAAAAACAACTGCAGGCTTTCACACATTCCTCTCTCACGCACACACACAAGGAGACACCGACATGTAACTTCACCACTTAAACAAAATTAATACATGAAAATGAATAATCATGGATCAAGAGCGTGTAATTTACGTGAAATCTTTCACAGACTTTCCTATAGGCTGAGGAATATATCCCACCCTTTTCACATTGGCCTGCTATAGCGCCACCAGGAGGCCATAACCTGACCTGCCCTGGTGGAGACCTGTGCTCCGAGGGGCACTTTTTTCTAGTTCCACATGAAACGATTACACCGATTATGCAAAAAATATTATGTAACTAGAAAAAGTGCCCTTCTGGGCACAGGTCTCCACCAGGATAGGAATGTAGGACATTGCAGCTTGCCTTCATCTGGTGGTTGGATAAAAGGGCAACAAAAGTAAATCAGGATGTCTGAGAAATCTGAAAGACCGGTTTCGTTGAATGGCTCTAGAGAGACTGTGTACCAATTTGCGTGATGTTTGGACAAAATCTGTAGGTGTACTGTGCAAAAACTTGTTTTGCACAAAGCGGCCTCCTGGTGGCGCTATAACAGGCCGTTCTGGAAAGTTTGGGGCAGAGGTTCATCGTTGGCATCCAGGGAGTGTGTGTGCAAAATTTGGCATCGACCGGGTTAACGGTGGCCGAGATTAGCTGCTCACGGACACACACACACACACACACACACACACGGACGGACGGACGGAGTGCAAAACATACTCTCCCCCCATGCCTTCGGCCTGGTGGAGACAATAATTAATTATGACACTGTCCTTGTATACTTCTTACTATATGCAGAATATAGGCTATCTTAGTCACTTGGTCTCATGTTTTTGTAACTTAGATTTGCTTTTCTGGAGAACATGTTTCAACCTGATGTTATAGGTTTAGGTTCATTTAGGTTCATGTTTACTTGATTTATTTGAGGCACTGCATTGTTCTCTCCCTGCACTCTATACTATACTCAGTATTTACCTTGCGGTTTGTTGACCGTACTAGTGTTACTGCTTACTCTGCTTATTCCAATCATGCACTTGTAAGTTGACATGGGTTCCCAAACTTGTCAGGCCGTGACCCTGACAAGCATTTGGAATGTGTATGCATTACATTTAGATTGACTCTGTTCCACAGATATAATATTGTGAAAATAGCCGAACTACAAGCTTGTGTGAGTCGTTGTGAGCAATGTTTGCCTCTTTCTTACGATTTGACATTTGACAATTTGGCCAATTTAAAAGAAGGTCTTAAAAGTGAGAAAATAATGTCACACATTACATTAAGCTAATCATCTGGGGACCACCTAAAGTAATTTGGGGTCTGTCTGACCCTCAGTTTGGGGACTGCTGAGTCGAGGTGAATAGAGGTGACCCACCCCAGCCTGTCCTCCTCTGCCTTGCGGAGGTTAAAGTCTCGCTGAATGACGGTCCATACGTGTTTGGCCTCCTCGTCCGTCAGTCCAGCTAGGTCCAGCTTGCCTGCCATGATGGCTCCACACACAGACAGACAGACGGATGTCTTACTCCTCTTCTTATTGGATGACAGACAGGAGCCCTGGGACCAATGGGAGAAGTATCAGGGCAGTTAGTGCTTTGTGTGTGTGTGTGTGGGTGTGTGGGTGTGTGTGTGTGTGTGTGTGTGTGTTGACCTGATGTGTACATGTCTGCGGCAATTTTCATTTTATAGATCTACTTGGAATTCCACATTGCGACACTTTGTGAGCTTGTAGATCAGCTTTTTGTGCGTGACACGCTGGCACTCGACTAAGCATGAACTGGGCTTCACAGATCAGTAAAATACCAGCTATTTTGTCATTAATATTATTGATCCCAGCACTCTGCCTTATGGAAAAGCTTGTCAGAAAGTAATGTTGTGTTGAGTCTTCAATCAATCAATCAATCAATCAATCAATTAGGGCAACAGTTGGAAGCAATAATGTCTGCTGTCATTCAGCAAGACTTTGGGCCTGTCTACTTTTAATAGAACTAGACCTGTGTACTTGCCTGTCGGCTACTGGCCTACTTGAGAACGATGCAACTTGGGAACCTAATAATACTCGTCAACTTGTCACAGCACCCGTTTTAACTGTCTGTCTGTGTCCCACATGGAGATCGACTCGAGTCCGGGCACTGCACTCCCTGCGGGGGTGTGGAACGCGTGTGTGGAATATGAAGTCTCTGGGGCAAATGGTTCTCGAGTTACGTGCATTACAACCGTACACACATGCACACACAGTATAGTCGGTACTGTCCTATAGTAGGATTGGATGCTCTTAGTTACCAGACAGTTTTAGACTACATTCTGTACTGTTGCTTGTTGCTGTGGGTTCTGGGTGAACTGGGCCCAAATCTGTATAACCAATGTATAATTAGTATAAGATATGCAGACATCAAATATGTAGTGTCCTCTAAAATTGGTCTATTTTGGTTTGCATGGTCCTTTTTAGATGGCTAAACATTGGAGCTAATAACGAACGACAGTGTGTAAATATAAAACCTCAGGCAAGTGATTGCAGCCTGTTCTTTTGGATACAATGAATGTACAGTATGGATATGAAATACTGTACGTAGTCAAATGAAGGCCTACTGTAGCTTTGAAGACCTTTGCTTATTTATATGCAAAGACTAAAATGTGATTTAGATAGCATATTTCATAGACATACCGGTATGCCAGGTCATCTGTAGATGGTGTGTAACACTTTACTGTGTATAGTTTCAACATACCGGTATATACATATTTATTTATTTTTAATCTTGTGTTGTTTAGACAGATCATAGGTTGAATTGGTTTACCTATGATCCTAGATTACTATTTCTATGCATTTGATGTATTACCTCATATTTTCTTTGGTTACTGTAAATGGTTCTGGATTAAGAGCGTGTCTGCTAAATGTCTAAATTGAAAATTGAGCAGGCTAACTAAACTTCATCTCATTCTCTCTCTGCTTGAATCCCCACCGTTTTCTTAATGACATCATACAATATGACCTGAGATTCTTGTGACACGCTACTTGGCAGTGGTGGAAAGTAAAAGTACATTTACTCAAGTACAATTTTGAGTTATTTGTACTTGAGTATGTCCAATTTCCAACACCTTAACTTCTACTCCACTACATCTCGGATCCAAATATTGTACTTTTTCTCCATTACATTACATTTATTTGACAACTTTAGTCGCTATAGTTACTTTGAAGATTTTGATTATTATTACAAAACATACATTAACCACTTCAATTTGAAAATAGCCGATCTACAAGCTCACAATGTGTTGCGATGCGATTGTGAGCTTGCTAGTTTCAAAATATTTTTTGCGCATTTGAAAACTTGACATTCTGCATAATCAGTACTTTATACTTTTGGTACTTTAAGTACATTTTGATACCAATACTTTTGTACTTTTACTCAAGTAATTTATTTATTCGCGATTTCATTTGTAACAGAGTATTTCTAAATTGCAGTATTGACACTTTTTACTTAAGTAAAACATTTGAGTACTTTTTCCACCCCTGGGTTTTCATTCATTAAAAATGATCAGGCATGCATGTAATCCGCTGCATTCTTCCTACAATCTATTGAATTACTGAACCGCACAGTGAAATCCTCTCTGTGTTAAATTAATCCATTTGTATAACTCGCGAGTGTGTGTGTACAACTGTAACCAAATGGACCCTTATTGCCGCCGGCCCGGGTCCATTTTGGTCACATTTGCACACTGTAGTTGGGAGTTAAATGAACACTGATGATTTCACAGTGTGTTGAATGAATCCACATCAAACGGGTTGATAAACAATTAGAATTGCGCCGCGTTATGCGGTTAGAATTAAGCCTTTATTTTGTTTTGTTTTCTCTTACCTTTGATCTGCTGTTGATGTCAGACGGCTGGCAGTGTGAGAGGAGAGCAGTCCGGAGCCTGTTAATTCATTTCGACCTGACGTCGATTCTACAAATGCCTTCTAAATCGTGACAGTTTTCTGAAAAACCTACAGTATGTTTCTATGTCAGTTATTCTCAAACATTTTCATGTCAAGGACCCCCAAAAATATGTGTAATTTGCCACCAACCCCCCCCATCTGAAAATATGTTGTTCCAGGGACCCCCCCCCCTCCCCTCCCGGAGAGTATAGAGTTAAAAACGTTCGCTCTGAAAGAATATATATTCAAAGATTTGCGCCACATTTTGACGGTTTTAAAATAGCAGATCTACAATCTCTGAGCTATGAGCTTGTAGATCTTCTATTTTTCAATAGCTAAAAGTATAACATGTAATGCTTGAAACACCAAAAAGGGTGTTCCCGTCCAGAATGGGTTAATTCCACAAAACTCAACCCCAGACGAGATGAACTAGAGCTAAGTTAATCACATGGCTGGTATTCAGAGCAATGATCATCATCCCCTCCTCCAGGGCGGTTGGACACGGACACACATACGCACGCGCACACACGTCGCACACGCACACACGTCGCACACGCACACATGTACTATTAAGACTAGACATTATGTTTTCTCACATGCAGGCACCCATATGATACCACGCGCACACACACACGCACACACTATTAAGACTAGACATTATGTTTTTTCACATGCAAGCACCCATGATACCACACACACGCACACGCACACTCACTATTAAGACGAGACATTATGTTTCCTCACATGCAGGCACCCATATGATATGATCCATGTATATATGGCGTATTATATGCCATAGCGGTGGCTGCCATTTTGTGGTTCTATTACACACAGAAAGCCCGTTATTTCCCATAGTGGTTTATACTGAATATATTTACATGAATTATTTGTAAGAATGCATGAACAAAGTCATCCAGTGAAAAACTGTGACCATAAAACATTTGCGTCTGTGTCAAAATATATATTTGTAAACCGCAAAAAAGGGTACATGTGTACAAATGCGCGCACACACACACACACACACACACACACACACACACACACACACACACACACACACACACAGACACAGACACAGACACAGACACAGACACAGACACACACACACACACACACAGATAGATACAGACTAGTACATTCTTCATACACATAACACATAATAAAGAAGTACTGCAATACCTGGACTGAGTCATACAGTCACATTTACTACGCCTCGGTCATCTTGTGACCGTTAGGGAAGAAAACGGCACTACTCCAAAAAAAATATGAGTTCATGTTTCATCAGCCTGTACTTTATGGCAGTGGTTCCCAAAGTGGGGAGTTCCAGGGGGTCCCCAGCTAAATGATAGTTTGGAACCAAATTGACCCTTGTTATGGGTTTGTAACTCAGAGAATGTACACATGGAACCAAATGGACCCATTAGGGTCCATTTAGATAGAAATGCCATTAAATGGGGGTCCGTAGACTAATGCATGTCAAACTGCATGGGGGTCCTTGAAATTAAACAGGTTGAGAATCACTGCTAGAGCCGTAAACATCTTCTCTTATGGGGGTCCCTGGCATATCTCTTCAAATGGGGGTCTGTGGGCTAATTATATATGGAGGGCAAGGGTTAGGGTTACCTTTCCGTATGACTTATATGATCTATTATGCTATAATAAATACTACTTTATCATTTTATGTCAATTTCTGCTGCTGGCAGAAATCGGCAGCAACATCGGCACCCTTACCAAAAGCCCTTCACCCCATGCACCCCCCTTTTCATACAAGCACACCCAGTGTTGATTTTGACAGCAAATTTGGATTTTAGTTTTAGTCACATTTTAGTCACCCGGAATGTTTTAGTGTTAGTCTAGTTTTAGTCGACTAAACATCATACGATTTTAGTTGACTGAATCGACAATTGTTTTAGTCAACTAAAATGTATTTTGGCGCGCCTTGATGCCGTCGTAATGGCTGATTTTACCAGCCCGAAACATTACCACCTTTTAAAAGTAAAGAATTATTGGGAGCTGAAATTGGTGTGCCGACCTTTTTATTCTTTATTCAAATTGTTGAGTGTACACACTGAAATCTTTGCTTCTGGAGGTGCTTGAAACTAAATATTTTCAGATGGGGCGTCCGTGGTCAAATTCATAATTTTGGGGGTCCTTGTTAGGATTTAGAAGACATTTGTAGATATTTGCCTCAGGGTGTTAATGGGTCAAGCTAATCGTCTGGTAGTGGTGGGTCCCGGGTCGTCTGGTGTTCGCCTCACTCCCCTCAGAATCACACCTAAGACACACGCAAGACACACTTGTGTCCTGTGTCTTCTGTGTGTTATGGCCGCCTCAATGCATTTCCAATGGGAGTCACATTATTTCACGACACAACCTTGTTGCACGGCTGTCTTCTGCCCTCCCCCCCCCCCCCCCCCCCATGCAAAACCATGTATTTAAACCATGTGACTCCCATTGGAAATGCATTGAGGCGGCCATGACACACAGAACACACAGGACACAAGTGTGTCTTGCGTCTGTCTTAGGTGTGAGTGAGGCCATATCACACTAAGATTTGACCTGAGGACCCTCTGGGGGGTCCCGGACCCCCTGTTTAAGAGCTCTGCCCTACACCACAGTCAGCAGCCAATAGACCTGTCTATTTATACCGCTGGTAAGTGGCAGCACTTTAGGAAAACAGTCCAGTCATGAAAGGGCCTCTCTCTGTTGGCAGGGTCGACGTTTCTGCTCACAGAGGTGTCTCTTTTTACACAATGGCAGTTTTGTTTTTGACTTTTTGTCAGCAAATTTCTATTTTAGTCTATAGTCATAGTCTTTGGAATTGAACTTTTTCATATTTTATAGGGGATTCACACTATGGTCCCGGGTGAGCACTCGGGACCACTTGGCAGATGTTGTGGTAGTGTGAATGATGCGTACCGTTCCCGGGAGCGGATTGCCCAACCGTCCCTGGGACCACATGGGGGGCGGGTCTCTGGACCGTTGAAGTGTATTCAGATACGGATTGTTCCAATGTGAATGCATGCGTACCTAAAGAAGGAAGTGGGACTGTTTTTCTTAAAGAACGTGACATAATCTCTAGTCGACAAGCCAAGCGTCAACAAAAGAAAACACACAGCCGCTGCAGTGCTGCACAACGCGTAACACCAGCTCATTTCTCAACGCCTCCTGTTGAATCTGCGTATACGCGCAGCACCGCAGTACGCGCTGATCTTATTACACGTGGCTCTTGGGCTTTGCTTGGCATAGTTTCCAAAGTAAAACAAAATAATAATAATAATAATAATGCTAAAGTAGAATCCATAGCAAACTAATAGCAAACACGACACTGGAGCACAGAACTGACTGACACAGTGAATAGCAGGCAGGCTGACAGTATAGTAGTATAACGGCAAAGAGGCAATGCAATTCAGTGTGTCTGGATTTATTTGAGACAATGTCGCACAGTTGATGGTCAGTGTCCGTGCGCGCCAGCCATCAAGCACACCGTCATCAGGAGGATTAAAGTGTGTTATGCAAGTGTACCCGGGTGCGCTGTTGAATCTCGTGTAATGTGAATCATGGCCATCGGGGACCAGGCAACCGTATTCGGAAACGGTTCCAATGAAACGGATTCAGTCCGTCTCAGTGCGAATCCCCTATTAGTCACCTGGAATGTTTTAGTGTTAGTCTATAGTTTTAGTCGAGTAAATGTCGTAAGATTTTAGTCGACTAAATCTACAGTTGATTTAGTTCTTCCTAACATTTTAGTCTATTTTGTATTGAATTGTTTGTCAATACATTTAGTCTTAGTTTTAGTCATCATAGCTTAGTTTCCATTTAGTTTTCGTCAGTGAAAAGATGCAAGATAGTCGACGAACATTTTTTGGCATAGTTTTAGTCGACGAAATGAACACTGCACAGTGGTAGACAAATGAACACTGCACAGTGGTAGACAAATGAACACTGCACAGTGGTAGACAAATGAACACTGCACAGTGGTAGACAAATGAACACTGCACAGTGGTAGACAAATGAACACTGCACAGTGGTAGACAAATGAACACTGCACAGTGGTAGACAAAGTACTGATGAAATGAACACTGCACAGTGGTAGACAAAGTACTGATGAAATGAACACTGCACAGTGGTAGACAAAGTACTGATGAAATGAACACTTCACAGTGGTAGACAAAGTACTGATGAAATGAACACTGCACAGTGGTAGACAAAGTACTGATGAAATGAACACTGCACAGTGGTAGACAAAGTACTTAAACTTTTTTACAAAAGCAAAAGTTACCGTAAAGGTCTCCAAACACCGGGTGCGATTTTCAGATTTCTAGCGGCGTTTCTCCATCGGTTTTCCGAAAAAAACGCGTCCAGTGTGCAACCACCTTTACAGTTTGCAGAGAAAAAGCACAGGAAAGTACAGTTCAATACAAGGTCTGCTATAAGAGGACCAAGAAAGCACTACAATGGCTTGTTTCCATTTGGGTCCTACATACTCAATTCATCAAGGAATACTTGTTACTAGTGAAAGTCTGGTATTCAAAATGTACTTAAAATATATGTACTGAAAATATACTTAAAGTACCAAAAGTAAAAGTACTTATTGTGCAGAATGTCCTATTTCACAAGTGTTAAAAATGTATACAAATAGGAATATGTATGGCGATGTAGTTAGTGGTAAATGTATGTTTTGTTTTAATAATAATCCAAGTCTACCAAGTAACTATAGCATCAAATCATTTGCCTCTGAGGTGGTATTGGAGTAGACTGCTGAGGTGTCTTTACAAACGACAAGTAGAGCGCTACAGTTATTTATGACCAAATATGGTGGAACTAAATTAGACACACACACACACACACCATCTATCAACAGATGTCAAGTGAAATGTTATTTATAAAGACATTTGTCATGCATGCACGAATGCACACACACACACACACACACACACACACACACACACACACACACACACACACACACACACACACACACACAAGCCTTCTGGACTTGAATGAAACTAGCTTTGATGTAAAAGTAACTACAGTAGGTATACATTCCTCGACTACGGTTATTTGATTTAAAGTTTGAGGTAAAACTTGACTTGAGTAGTTCCATATATTTTTTGCATCGCAGTCTCAATATTTGGAATACGAGAGTTTTATTTGTACTGGAATGGCAACCGGTATCAGATAACGTAGGGTTTTGTACTGGAATGGCAACCGGTATCAGATAACGTAGGGTTTTGCCCCTACTGGTACAGTATAGACTATAGAGCGTAGCAGTCCCTATCAGAATGCCACCGGAAGAGAATTCAGCATTCATTTTTCCCATAGACGTTTCAAAAAGTATTTATTTAAAGACCTGTAAGCCTCGGACAAAGCCAACTCTTGTTGTGACAAATCATGACAATAAAATGGGCAGATACAATAATCAGTAAGAAGAAAAACAAAACAAAAAGTGTTGTACTTTTTTCTTCTTTCTAATTATTTGATCGGCCCAAAACATTGCGGTGTGTTGTCATGATTTGGCCCAACAAGAGTTGGCTTTGTCCGAGGCTCATAGATTTTTAAATAAATACTTTTTGAAACGTCTATATGGGAAAAATGAATGGGGAATTCTCTTCCGGGCCGCTCGTTGTGGTCGGTCTGTCGGTCTGTCTGTCGGGCGGTCGGTGAATCCAGCCCTATAATCCAGCTGGCCAGCTAACTAAAGCGCTGGCCCCATTCCTCCTCTCTTCCTAATGAGTGCTGTGGTAAACGTGCATCCCCCTGTTTGCGCGCATGCGTGCATTCTTATGTGGACACGTGCACAGAGTGTCCATTCTTATGTGGACACGTGCACAGAGTGTCCATTCTTATGTGGACACGTGCACAGAGTGTCCATTCTTATGTGGACACGTGCACAGAGTGTCCATTCTTATGTGGACACGTGCACAGAGTGTCCATTCTTATGTGGACGCGCGCACGGCGTGCACAGTGTGTCCATTCGTCTGTGCATACATACATGTGCAGTGCGTGTATTGTATATACACCTACGCATGCATGTGCAGTGTTGTGCACCAGTGTTGTGCTTCTAGTATGTGAAGAGTCTGCCTGTGCAATTAACCTCATTTCGGATAAAATAAAAATCAGCTTATCTCCTCTCCTGAACAGTTTATCTTGCCGCCATGACTGTCTCTATATCAAAAAGAGTCACAAATGGCAGGGGTTCTCAACATTTTTGGCTGGGGACCCCCGGAAATGCTTTGGCCATGTCGCGCGACCCCCAATCCCCCCCCCCCCCCCCCCCTCACCCCCAATACAAACTGACTGCAAAAATAACCTTAATATTAGAGAAAATATGTCTTAATACTGAAATCAAGACATACTCATTAAGGAAAGTTTATGCATGCATACTATGTAAACTCTTCATTTCCATTTTCCAGCCATTCAGTTGCAAAAAAAAACCCACGGGTTGAGAAACCCTGACATATGGAGATGTCTTTTTATAGTTTTTATAGTTCACATGGGCCTGAGACCGGAGAGCCTCTGACATAGTATCTCCATACCGGAGCTGATGTTCACTCTTCACTTCACCATGTTTACACTTCATGTCAGTGCATTGCATCATTATTCACTGTAGAGGGGCTTTACCAGCACATGTGAAACAACTGTTCATTTACCATTTTGCCAAGTGTATTCATTACAAATACTATAAGCTGCATAGTCTAAGACCACATTTAAGGGCATTAGTTGATGCTCTTAACAACACTGACCAAAAAAACAAACACAATATAATCCTAATCTGACAGTAGTAGGCCTGTTACATGCAGTCTAGAAACCATTTAAACCCTCTATACTTAGTAAACTTAGTAATACTTATATAGTTTACCGGGGTCAGCTCTGTGCTCTGTGCGTGGTGTACCCTTTTCCCCCTCCTCTACACCAAATCCCTTTGCCGAAAACTTTCTCGAGTTTGGGTCGCGGGAGAAAATGCCTATCATTTCTCTTGTGGGTCTTGAGGCTAAAACGTTTGGCAACCAGCTGCTCTACGTGGATCTACCGCAGGTCACAGACAAGGTCAAGGACACTGCGTCAGAACGGGTGGCATTGTGGCAAGCAAACTGACACTGTCGGGAGCCAACCCAGGGCACAGCTAGGAAAGGCCATGGGGGGACGAATTATAGCACACTCTCCAGCAGCACCACACTGCATGACATCACACACACACACACACACACACACACACACACACACACACACACACACACACATACACACACACACACACACCTCATACTGAGTCTCAAGCTTTCATTGCGTTATCCTTTTGATTAAGTTACATGTGACATATAGTCGTAGCATAATTGCATAAGTCATTATACTTGCCCTCTATAACTAAAATAAAATAAATAAAAACGCCTTAAATATTTTATTTCTTTCATAAATAAAGAATCTTTCACTCAATAGGAACTCCTCCTGTCGCAAGTTGATGGTGTCATATGTCAATGTCTGGTCCAGCCCTATGGAATATATGTATATGCACATGCTAATAAAAAGCATTTACAATATTGCTTTGATGGGAAGTATTAAAGTGTTTTTATTAGCATATTAGAAGCTGTATGCATTCCATGCATTCCATAGGGCTATCATCAACTTGCGACAGGAGCAGTTCCTATTGAGTGAAAGATTCTTTATTTATGAAAGAAATAAAATATTCAAGGTGTTTCTATTTTATTTTAGTTGTAGAGAGCAAGTATAATGTTTTAAGGAATATTTGTCTAATTATTAGCCAGGTATCCTTTTAAGGTGTACAGAAGAGGAAAAGAAGGAATGACAAAAAAAAAGGTTGAGTTGGTTTCAACGTCAGCTACAAAGACACAAAGCTACGAATATTATGCTGCGTAGCTTTGAATCATTGTGTATTTTGCATCTGCCAGTGTGAACGCAGCATAAAGTTACTTTCAGACAGGCAGCGATTAATGCAGACGACGTCAGCGACAGGTCTGCTCTAGGTATTGTGTGCACCAAACGAGCACGCGCGCAACAATTCCACGGCACCGCGCCCACCTAAGGCACGCTTGCGTTGTTGTCGCCCCTCGACTTCTCCGGGGCGTACAGAAAAACAACGCGGGTCTCATTGACAATTTAATTACTAGGCGCATTTTGGACCTAAGGACCTTTAGTGTGTGGCAATCCAGTCCGCTGTCGTCCCTTTGCCTTGACCATAGCAGCGGGACGGTGGGGACTTCCCCTGGCTCTCGGCCTGGCTCCCAGACACCCTCTAAATTTAGACCCATGACTCAGCCTGTGGGGGCTGAGTCTGAGTATCTGCACCTCGTCCCCCACGCACCGAAGGACATGCTGACGTCTGACTTCCACACAACGGAGGCTAAAAGCAGATGGACCAAGTTCAGAGTTCACTTTTGGTACCTTGAATTTGGGGAAATACAAATGCAGTATATATAATGTCATTTGAATCCAATCATTTAAAAGAAAAGTTTCTAAAGAGTGACAAAGTAAAAAATAAGACAAAAACAAGCAAGAAAAAAGAAAACATCAAGGACAAGATGAGAAACATAGGCCTACACAGACATCCAAATGAATTACATTTCCGTTATGTTTGAACAATCTATTAAAGCAGGTGCATGGCATTGGGAAGCACTCAAAGGAGATTAACATGACGGTGCGCACAGCGCGTAACTAATGTGCAGGATGTGTTTAATTGCCGAGTAGTGTTTGGGTTGACATAAATACACCTCCGAAACAGGAGAGTGTGTGCTAGAGTTACCACAGCGTCGTAGCGCTTGCTAACACATCACGACATGTCTCTGTGAGCAACAACCAGACATACTGTATAGAGTTGGAAAGCTCTACATCAGTGGTTCCCAAAGTGGGGTCCGGCGAACCCCAGGGGTCCTTGAGGGAGCTCCAGGGGTTCCCCTGCAGCTAAATGAAAATTAGGAACCAGATGGACCCTTATGGGTCTGTAACTCTGAGAGTGTACAAATGGAACCAAATGGACCCTAACAGGTCCAATTGGGTCCAAATGTGCTCCGTTGCTGCAAATCGCTGGGCGCTCTGATTTAATGGTCCTAAATACCCCCGGGCGTTTGATGCCTATATGATCCACTGACCGTTTGATAGGACAGCGTGCAGAGAGCACAGCTAACACCACACTGACCATTTGATCCAACTGACCATGCATGTTGTCCCAAGTCTCATCTGTTATGATGATGAATACACATTTGAGATGTGTATGATTAGCCAATCAGTTAAAAAGGCCAAAGGGATAGAGAGAAATTGTCAATATATTTAGCCTTAGTTTTAGTCACCATAGCTTAGTTTTCATTTAGTTTCCATTTAGTTTGTCAGTGAAAAAAGGTAGTCGACGAACATGTTTCGTCTTACGAAATCAAGTCGACGAAATCAACACTGCTTCCAGGGTGGTGGAACCTGTGCTATAGAGCCGTCACTGAATAAACTAAAGATGACCAACAACAACTTGTCTTCTTCACTTCCCAAAAAACGTCATCAGTTTCCACAGAGACGATAAGAGCGTTTCAGTGGCTACATTTCAAGAAGACAGAATCGTTATTAATATTGCACAGAGGGTGAACTCCCTGACCTTGTCTATTGTAAGTGTCTGGGGCTAGACACTCTGGGGGTACAGTGTGAGCATGCTGGGTCCTTCTCCTAATATAGCACAGTGCAGATCACAGCTGTCTTCAAGGCTTGTGTTTCTCCTCTGCCATGCCGAGACAGATTGGGCTACTTAATACACTTGAACACACGGACACGCACAGGTCAGGTGCACGCACGCACGCACACACACATGCACATGCACACACGCACACACACACATGCTGCAGCACACACGTTTTTGGCAAAGAGTTTTGCTGTAGTAGAGGAAATACTCGTGGACATGACATGGGGACCAACTAAGGTAAAAAGCAGCACTATGTCACTTTTTTAACCCTTCAAAGCCCCGATATGTTCTACCTGCTATAAAGAGATTTCAACCTTACTACTACTTTTACTTTTAGTACTAAGCAGAGGAAAAAAAAGTGCCCTTCTGGGCACAGGTCTCCACCAGGTTATCCACAGATCCGTGCAGTTAGAGGTAAAAACACTTTTCGGCCAGTTATAGCGCCACCTTGAGGCTGAGTTGAAATTGTTCATGTGGCATTTTGTCCTCGGCCTAGTGGGAATGTGCGTGCACAATTTCACGGAAATCACGCGATGTGTTCATGATTTGCAGCATTTTGTTTGAAACTGAGCACTCCTGTGAACTTTGGAAGCCAATCTTAACCAATCAGGATGGAGTCTGAGAAATCTGAAAGACCGGTTTGGTTGAATGGCTCTAGAGAGACTGTGTACCAATTTGCGTGATGTTTGGACAAAATCTGTAGGTGTGCTGTGCAAAAACTTGTTTTGCACAAAGCGGCCTCCTGGTGGCGCTATAACAGGCCGTTCTGGAAAGTTTGGGGCAGAGGTTCATCGTTGGCATCCAGGGAGTGTGTGTGCAAAATTTGGCATCGACCGGGTTAACGGTGGCCGAGATTAGCTGCTCACGGACGGACACACACACACACACACACACGGACGGACGGACGGACACACGGACGGACGGAGTGCAAAACATACTCTCCCCCCATGCCTTCGGCCTGGTGGAGACAATTATGTAAAAATACATTTGGGGGATATCTTTCACAATAATAAATAAAACATGTTCTAGACATTCTAATGATCACAAAGAAACATATTACAGGCATTTACTTACCTTTTTCAGGGTTAAAGGTCAAAGGTCATAGGTTAAACAGTCCAGATATTTTGAAGTTTTCTGCCTCTGTGGGGGGCCGAAATTGATATGCAAATATCATGACAAAAAAAAAAAATCAGTGTGATCAGTGTTGATTTCATCGACTAAAACTAAGACAAAAAATACTACCTTTTTTCACTGACAAAAACAAAAAATTAACTAAGCTATGATGACTAAAACTAAGACTAAATATATTGACAATTTTGTCAACAAATAAAAACTAGACTAAAATGTTAGGAAGTGACTAGTGGACAAGAGATCCAGTATACGTCATTTTACACTTGGTTGCATGCTGAAAATAGCAGATCTACAAACTCACAACGCGTTGCAATGCGACACATTGAGTTTAGATCAAAATACATTTTAGTCGACTAAATAATTTTAGTCGACTGAATCAACTGTAGATTCAGTAGACCTAAATCTTATGATATTTATTCGACTAAAACTTATAAGACTAACACTAAAACATTCCGGGTGACTAAAATGTGACAAAAACTAAGTGAAAACTATTCAAGAGACTATGACTAAAACAAAAATTTGCTGCCAAAAACAACACAGAGTTTTTTTAAGACAACATTTGGAGATAAGAGGTTTCGGGCCCTGACTGACAACGACGATATGTTTGGCATGGACACCTGAGACCACAGCAGCCTGTACGGAGTATGGACGTATAGATTGACCTGCTATTAGCAGCAGGCTCATCAGCTGTCTGTTTTTGTTGGAGGCAAACAGATAAACACAGGGATAGTTTTTATGCCTTCTGGTCCCGACACGAGTACTGTACCTGCTAAAAGCACACGTGTGGAGGAGTCAGTTTGTTTGTTATTTTTGGACTGGGGGCAGGAGGACAGAGGGTGTCCTTCGTTTCCTCATCTGTTGAAGGCCCTTAGAGAGACTGACAGGGATTAAGGGATTATACAAAGACATTTGGAGCGGAGCTATTTGATCCTCATTTGACATTTATCTCGGGGTGTGTGAGCGTGCGTGCGTGTGTGTTTGTGTGTGTGCGCGTGGGTTTCCAAGGGTTTCCAAACTTTTCAAGCCACAACCCACCAAAATAATCAAATTTGAACTGAGGAACCCCCCACCCACCCTGACTAGCACTTGAAATTTTAGGCATTACATTTAGTTTGACTCGGTTTCCAAAGATAAATATTGTGAAAATAGCAGAGCGTTGCGAGCTTGTACATAGATCGGCAATTTGCGCAATGTTTGCCTCTTTCTTACGTGATGTAACAATTTGCTCAATTGTAACTTTAGAAATGTGCAAAAGCCATGTATACAATACATAATACACTTATACTGTATGTTGGTTGGTTTACTGTGAGAAAACAATGTTGCACATTAAGCTAATCATAATGGGGACGCACGCCCGAAAGGGGCTGCCATTGGATTATTTTTTGTTTTTGTTTTTTATGTCATATGAAAGCAGGGAATCATAGCTTCAAATTGACATATTGGTTGTTCAGTTTGACCCACCAGTTTTGGAGATATGGCTTATAGAGTAATGTCTTGCAGAGAGTTGAGAAAACAGGCTTGAAAGGTTCACTTCTGTGGTCTTTAACATTACAGCTAGCTACATGTTTAAGCATTTATTTCATATTTCCATGTCGATTTCAGCTCTGACACTTATTTCAGACATGCTCAAGTATGTGAAGAGTCTGCCTGTGCTATTAACTAATTTAAAAAATAAAATAAAATAAAAAGGTTTTTCTCTGGTGAAAAGCTGGAATTTGCGCGATGGCAGGCTCTCAGTCAAATTTGGTCACATATATCAGGCATCTACAGGCGCTATAGTTTTTGTTTTAATGCTGTATTTGTGACTCGTTGTGAGCTTGTAGATCTGCTATTTTCAAAAGACTTATCCATTTGAAAACTTGTAAAATCTGGACTTCCGCATAACGAGTACTTTTAATTTAGGTACTAAGTAACTATATTCTGATGCCAATGCTTTTGCACTTTCACCCAAGTAAATAATGAATACCGAACGTGTACTTGTTAACAGACCAACTTCTACACAATATAGGGTATTGTAAAACATGTGATGTGATGTGAGTCCTCCTTCCATCACTGTGTGACTGTCATCTTGAGAGAATAGCCCGTGTATAGGACTCTCATAATGTGACAGTTTCTGACCATTGATTTTCTTTTCATTTTCGCTACGACTGAAACTAGTTTCTGCCCCCTCAATATCGTAACTCTTCTATTAGATGGCTCTGGGCACGACTAGACTGCACCGTTTCTCCAACATCTGGGTCAGGGACCCATTTGCGGGTCGCTGGACAAGTTGCTGTGGGTCGCGACTCGCGAGTAAATAAATGTCCCTTTTATTAATTCTCAAATTTCCATGAACTCAAAACTAATTAAAACATTCCTTTAAAATGATTTCAGAAATACATTCCATTTAGAAAACAGCAGATCTACAAGCATATACACCGCGCATTGTGAGATTGTAGAGCAGCTATATTTTCACTAGTTCCATATTGTGATGGTTCTCTACATCAGGGGTTCTCAACCTTTTCAGGCCGTGAAAATAATCACCTTTGAACCATTTAGGCCTGACATCGAAATAAAAAAATGACCTACAAGCTCGTAGCTTGTAGATCTGCTATTTTTCAATAGCTAAAGTATAACATAAAACACCAAAATGGGTTCCCGTTCAGAATGGGTCAAACTAGGCTACACCCCGACCCTGACAATAAAGCAGGCCTTACATTTAGTTTGACCTCGATCCGTTCCACAGATGCATATTGTGTCTCCGTGTTGGGCATGTGGTTATTAGAGGCGACCGGTATGTCGGTCAAGCACCAAAATAGCACATCTGTAAGCTACTGCAAGGGAAAGGACACTTTTATTTTCTGTATTCCGCAGCTATCGCGTGGAATGGGTCCCGTACGGTCACTGAAGTTGATGATTGGGACTATTACTTGCTCCTTAAAGTGTTTTCTAAATACCACATGGTCCTGGTTTAACAGGGCAACGTTGTTGTTGTTGTTGTTGCTGTTTTTCCCCGTGGCTGTGGTTGGTATACTGTCAAATATATTATCTACAGCTGGGGTAGGCAACCTTAGTTGGCACCTGTGGCACACTGGCATGAGAGTGAGACAGAGATTTTTTTTCTTTTAAAATTAAATATTCCAAAAAAAGGTTTAGTCTGCAGTTCAAATAAGTCCACTGACACATATACAAATTACATCCTGAACATAATTGTACATTCATTCAAACTTCTAACTCATGACTGGGGAGGAATTCTGGGACATACTGCAGGTGGGCTACTGCTCTGAGTTTAATAATCATTACATCTTGATGTGAAAGAAAATATTTCTAAGGTTGTTATGTGTATCCTATGGACAGTTAGGAAATAATTTGGGAATATTTAATTTTGATGTGGTAATAATTATATATGGCACACTGACTATCACGAAAATGAAAAACTTTGAAAACTTTAAAAAAAATGAAAACTTTATGTGAAAAAGGTTGCAGACCCCTGATCTACAGTACCTCCAGTCCACTGTATCGGCTTACGTGCCACCCTGCCATCCTATCATCAGCCCACATGCCTCTCTCTCTCTCTCTCTCTCTCTCTCTCTCTCTCTCTCTCTCTCTCAGTCTATCAGTCAGGGCAGACAGTGAGTGTGTGTGAGCTGCAGCTGACAGTGTGTCAGTCTTTTATCAGCCTCTTCAGTGCAACCATGTGATGCATGATGGGAGCGCTGAGGATAGACAGAGAGAGAGATAAACTCCTCCTTGTTTCCATTGTTTCACTGATACTATGCTGCATCTTTTCTGCACCGTGTTCCGGATAACGGCCATAATATTCACTCACACTCACAGCATTTGTTTAGTTTTGACTTCTTATATCCTGTGTAGGATAATTATAAGTCCCTATAAGTCCCTATAAATAACTTGTAGGGTTAAAGACTGTAAAATGTGTTTGCTTCAAGTCTTTGACTTTGTAGCAACGATCCAAATGGACAATTCAAGCCGCTGTTAGTGAGACTTTCTTTTCTCCTCTGACGTGTTGCATCAGAAATAGCGGTCGTCCGTGACCCCATTTTGGACAAGCCAAAAAAAAAGAAGAAAAAAGACAAGGTCAAGAGAGCTGATTATGCGGTTCTGGGAATGAACTTTGACCCTCAACACTCCCTCGGAATCTCGCTGAGCAACTGGACAGGCACGCACACGCACACACACACACACACACACACACACACACACACACACACACCACCCCCCTCTGCAGTATCTGTGTAGTATCTTCTACATGTAGAAACACTGTTACAGCTAAAGGTCTGGAATTCAAATGTACTTAAGTAAAAGCACAAACGTATTGGTATCATGATGACGTACTTAAATGTGTCAAGATATAGACAAGTATAGAACGTACTCATTATGCAGAATATCTCATTTCACAAAAGTCTGAAAATAGCAGATCTACAATGCGTCAGCTTGTACTTGTATCTTATGTCAAGGACTGGAAAAATGATATGTAGGCTTCTTGGCCGCCAAACCCCATCTGAAAATATGTTGTTCCAGGGACCCCCTCCCAGAAGCAAATATTTGAGATAAAAAATTGTTCGCTCTGAAAGAATATATATTCAAAGATTTGCGCCACATTTTCACGTGTTTTTTTAAATAGCAGATCTACAAGCTTGTAGTGCGGCACTACAAGCTTGTAGATCTGCTATTTTTCAATAGCTAAAGTATAACATAATGCTTAAAACACCGCCCAGAATACAGTGAGTAAATGTTGGTGACTTTACACCACTTGGCAGTAACACTCGGCGCGCTATTCCAGTCCGGCTGCATGGCTGCCTGCCTCACCCATTCGGACCAGTAAAAATAGCCTCCATTTTTTTTTCACAGGCCAATAGGTCTAAGTAAGGCCTGCAGAGGAGTTTGGTGACCCTCGGGTAAATATAGGTGACATTCTCCCAATGCCAGATGGGAGAGGTTTGAGCGTCTGTTTTTTAGGGTGGATGGGGGGTTGTTGGCCTGCCAATGCTACAAAGTAAAATGTTAAATTTTAATGCAGAAGAGTGTACAAAATGTAAACATATGTACCCCTTTGCGTCTGTGCGCTCCTCTGAGTTAAATTAACACTAAGAATTTGCAGTGCAACGAACAAGACTGATTTAAGATATGAATGAAAGCTGTCAAATGTATGTTACATTTTGACACTTTCATTCATGTGTTATGTTCCCTGAGCTCAAGACAGACAGAAAGAGAGGGAGAGAAAGAGGCAGAAGTATATCATTGAAAAAAACTTTATTTTTTACAATGAATAAAACAAATAACAGCAGTGTCTTTCAGTGCACAGATCACATTTCAAGTTTTCAGTTGTAGCCTACAATGTAGGGAATAAATATATTTTTTCCCTTTTTTTGTGTGTGTGTGTGTGTGTGTGTGTGTGTATGCAGTCTCGACTTGAGTGACCCGCATGAAAAGCATTCAAGTATGAACAATCATTTTCCTGCGAAGTTGAACATTATCAAAATGCCATATACAGTACGTTAGAAACACAGGTGAATATAGAAAAAAAAAGTATAAAAAAACACCAATGCAAGTCAATACAAAATGTTTCATTTTGTAAAAACATTCACAAAACATTCATATAACGTCAAAAAAAAAAAAAAAAACATTCGAAAAATTGCACGTTTCCGTTTTCTGTCCTCGAATACCCATCGGTATACACTTCCTCTACAAAGCAGTGTGTCTTGTCAACCTTATGACTTCTCTCCGCTACTCCTCATCACCTCACTCAAACCTGTCCCGCAGTGTCTTTATCTCCCCACCAAAAAAAACAGTTATTCCTCCTCTTCCTCCTCCTCCTCCTGTTCCTCATCCTCCTCCTCCTCATCGCCAGCATCTCCAAAGTCCATCTGCGCGAGCAGCGCCTCCACGTCCCCCGTGTCGACGGCCAGGTGCTCCATGCTCTCGTAGCCCGGCTCGGGCCTCTCCAGGCGGCCGCCCAGCGCCGTCTCCTTTGCCTCGCTGATGAGTCCCTTCGCCGCGACCAGGAACTCCGCCACGCCGCTCTTCTCCATGCTCTGTGTCACGCGCTCCTGAAGCGAGGCGCTCGTCTCGAGCTGCGCCTTGTACGCCTCGGCCAGCGAGCGCAGCGTGGCCACCTTCTCCTCCTCCTCGCGCACCACGCGCTCCACCAGCAGCGCCTTGCGCTCCTCCAGGATGGCGTAGAGCAGGTCGAAGCTCTCGCCGAGGCGCCGCTTCTGCAGCGCGCCGTTCTCCTGCACGGCCTTGCACGTGTCCTCCATCTGCGCCATGACGGCCTGCAAGCAGGCGTTGCCCGTGGCGAGCGTCTCCACGGCGCCACGGAGCTCCGTCTTCTTTGTCTGATAGACGGCCTGCAGCGGGGACACCTCGCAGTCCTTGTGCTGGCCGAACACCTTGCACATGGAGCATGTGGGCGTCTGGTGCGTGACGCAGTAGATGTTGATTTGCTCGTCCTCGTGCTCGGTGCAGCGCGGCGCCTTGGCCGCGTCCTTGTCCTTGAGCGGCGGCTCTTCCGGCCGCGGTTCGTCGCTGCCCTTGCGCTCCAGCTGCGTCTTGTAGATGTCAATGATGTTCTCCACTAGCAGGTTGCGCTGCAGGCCGTAGACGCCGTGGCGGTCGAGCACCACCTCGAAGCGGCACGTGGGGCAGCGGAAGACCCCGCCCGAGTAGTGGTAGGGGTTCTTGGAGTCGTAGAGGTCGCTGGCGCAGCCGCGGCACAGGTTGTGCTGGCAGGGCAGGATGACCACGGGCTTGCTGAACATCTCCAGGCAGATGGGGCAGCTTAGCTGCTTCTCCAGGTCCATGGGGCTGGGAGGACGCATTTGTGCATTGATGTCCATTGTCCTTTTCGCTTTGAGTTTAAGTCCTTTGAAAATAATCCTGGTTCGGGGTCTCTGATCCCTGGGGAAGAGGGTTGCGGATGGTCGTTTCTTTGTGTGTGTGTGTGTGTGCTTATCTCCCCTTGTGCTACAAGTGCTGTAGCTGCTCTCGCTCGAGTTTGTGTTTATCTTGGATCTGCCCCAGTGGGGAGACAGCTGAGAGCTTATATACCCGCCCCAACGCCGGCCACCCAAAAACCCCCCACCAAAACCATCCGAGGCAACAGTCCCGCCTTCGTCTTGTTTGTGAGTCTCGTTTCGGAGAAGATAGTTCCCACCCCTTCCCCCACCCCCCTCGCTTTCTTTGGCACATGCCATACTTAGCCTCGACACCCACCCCCCGCCCCCCCTGTCCCGTTCCCTCCGAGCCCTCTCTCTGCAGCGGTGAGGTGTGAAGGGGACGACATGAGGCGAGAGAGGGGGGGGGGGGGGGGGGGGGGGGGTTGGAGTACTCAGACCCAGACTACACAGAACAACAACAACAAACCACCGCCGCCTCATCTCATGACTGGAAAATAAACTTTTATAAACATGTTTACAGTTTGCACTGGTGGTGGCTCAGGGGTAGAGTGGCCGGATGGTGACCGCAAGGTTGCCAGCTCGACCCCGGGCTCCCCCAGAGGTAGTGTCGAAGTGTCCTTGAGCTCCTGATGTGCTGGTTGGTGCCTTGCGTGGTTTCCGCCGCCATCGGTGTATGAATGTGTGTGTGAATGAAATTATGAATGGGGGAAAAATGCACAATCTATGTAAAGCGCCTTGGATAAAAGCGCTATATAAATGCACCATTTACCATTTATTTACCACACTGGACTGTGGTTTATGTATAAATAAAACACGCTCGGTCCGCGCGTGGTGAAACACAGATTACCCCACGTCGTTGATGAACGTGAATGTGTCGGAGCGCCGCTGCATGCACATGTGGATTCAGTGGGTTACGACATGGGGCGGGCCGCCAAATCTTTATGTGATGGGACTTTTGTTTTGATTTGTTTTTACAATAATGTTAACCCTCGCATCCCTATTCTGACGATAACTTTGGCCAAGTCAAGTCAGTTTTATTTCTAGAGCACATTTAAAAACAGCCAAAGCTGACCAAAGTGCTGTAGGCCTACACCAAGAGAAAAAACAAGTAACTACACATTGCGCAACATACAAACTCAGTTTGCAAAAATATCACATATTGCTCAACACATGGTTATAAAAACATCAAAAAACCCAAAGAATAATGGCAGCAAATACAATTAAATAAGTGCATCAAATACAATAAAAATCAGTGCATCAGGTAAGACAGTAAAAAAGTGTCCAACCAATTTCCAGATAAGGATTAAAGGCCTGGGAGAACAGGTGTGTTTTCAGTCTGCTTTTAAGCGTGTCTAGAGAGGAACTTCAGCCAAAATTTGCAGATCTACAAGCTAACAATGGCTCGTGCTGTGAGGCATTCTTTTTTTCTTTTTTTTTTTTTAAATATTTTTTTGCGGCTTACGCCTTTTATTGGTTTTTTAAGGGACAGACAGTAGGCTGACAGGAAACGGGAGAGAGATGGGGGGATGACATGCAGTAAAGGCCGTGTCGGGTCCGGGAGTCGAACCCGCGGCACACTGCGACTGGATTACCAGTCCGGTGCCCAGACCGTTACGCTACGGCCTGGGCCCTGTGAGGCATTCTGAGCTCGTAGATCGGCTAATTTCGGCAAAGAGATTTGCTGTAGAGGGAAATAAGAGCAGACCAAGACAAGTACAGAGCGAAAGGACAGTAGTATTAAATTCTGAAAATGCACATTAATGTGACTCCAATGCAACACTGACAGTTGCTGCAAAGTCTATGAATGAAATCTATGAAATAGTTGAAAGTTGAACTGCAACACAATTTTATACATGTAGTGGGGGTCCCTGCTTCATCTCTTTATACATATAGTGGGGGTCCCTGCTTCATCTCTTTATACATGTAGTGGGGGTCCCTGCTTCATCTCTTTATACATGTAGTGGGGGTCCCTGCTTCATCTCTTTATACATGTAGTGGGGGTCCCTGCTTCATCTCTTTATACATGTAGTGGGGGTCCCTGCTTCATCTCTTTATACATGTAGTGGGGGTCCCTGCTTCATCTCTTTATACATGTAGTGGGGGTCCCTGCTTCATCTCTTTATACATGTAGTGGGGGTCCCTGCTTCATCTCTTTATACATATAGTGGGGGTCCCTGCTTCATCTCTTTATACATGTAGTGGGGGTCCCTGCTTCATCTCTTTATACATGTAGTGGGGGTCCCTGCTTCATCTCTTTATACATGTAGTGGGGGTCCCTGCTTCATCTCTTTATACATGTAGTGGGGGTCCCTGCTTCATCTCTTTATACATGTAGTGGGGGTCCCTGCTTCATCTCTTTATACATATAGTGGGGGTCCCTGCTTCATCTCTTTATACATGTAGTGGGGGTCCCTGCTTCATCTCTTTATACATGTAGTGGGGGTCCCTGCTTCATCTCTTTATACATGTAGTGGGGGTCCCTGCTTCATCTCTTTATACATGTAGTGGGGGTCCCTGCTTCATCTCTTTATACATATAGTGGGGGTCCCTGCTTCATCTCTTTATACATGTAGTGGGGGTCCCTGCTTCATCTCTTTATACATGTAGTGGGGGTCCCTGCTTCATCTCTTTATACATGTAGTGGGGGTCCCTGCTTCATCTCTTTATACATGTAGTGGGGGTCCCTGCTTCATCTCTTTATACATGTAGTGGGGGTCCCTGCTTCATCTCTTTCTCTTACTAAGGGGTGCTTTGAAGAACCCTGATATACTGTAGGGTCATTTTTGCCATAAATGCAAATACAATTGGAGTCCAGTTTCTATTGTTCGTTACCAGTAATGTGGTTTTGGTCGATTTGTGTTCAATTCAACAGACCGAGCATGCAGTTTATTCTTTATTCGGATCCCCATTAGCTTCCACAAAGTGGTTGCTAGTCTTCCTGGGGTCCACACAAAAATATATACAATAAAAACAAATAATTTAAATTTAAATCAGACAAGATCCAGTTATCAGCTAAAACAGTGAAGTCGCTCTGCATTTAACAGAGACAACAACGACCAATAGTAACAAAATAGAAAATACAATAAGAATAAGGTACAAAAAATAGAAAAAATCAAAACTTCATCTCTAAAGGACTCATCATGTTTAAGTAATTTTTTTAACGAAAATCTGCTTCTGATTTGTCTCACATTTAAAGGGAGCATATTCGAAGCTGAAAAAGCTCTATGTAGAACAGTTCTATTCATACTATTTTGGTTGTGGTTTGGCACCACCAGGTGACCTGAGCTCACTTGACGAGTGTAATGTTCATGACAGAAACCTGTATATAATATCTATTCATGAAAGAAGTGCGGTGTGTTGTTCCAAATAACATTATGCATGAACATCAAAAGACAATATTGTAATTTCACCTCTACGGTTAACCATGATAATTGTCTATGCATCTCATCCACATTGGTGCGGAAAGAACAATTAAGAAGTAAGAACCAATCGGGCTGCTCTGTTCTGAGCAATTTGAAGTTTCTTTAAATGTTTCTCAGCAGCACTTGACCAATTAGGAGGGTAATAATCCAGCTGTGATAAGACTAGTGACCTGTGTTTGAATAAATAAAATCATTTATAGAATGCCCATGCATTATACAGTAGATAGTAGATGGAGAATAACATTATACATCCTTGGTAACAACAAGCTCATTTTGAGCACGTCAATCTGCTACGTGTTCTTCAAAGAAGAAAGAAGACAAGAAGTTTTTAAGTGGTGCAACCACTTCCTTAAGTAGCTTTATGTGTCGCTGGCTGGCTGCTGCACCCCATTCAACCGTTATCACCCGATAATCAAGAAAATGTTCGTAATCAGCACCTTAGAAATACCCCCAGTATGTGATAATAACATACTGGGAAATCCGGAAGAGAAACTATGGGAGCGTTTGCTTTTTGTGTCACTGATGTCAATGACGGAGGGGCGCCGTGTCTGGTGGCCTTGAGCCACGTGAGGCACCGCCGAGCGAGGCGCTAGCCGAGCGAGTCGTCGTGCCGAGCGTTGCGAAGGCCACCAGACCCGACTCAGCGCCGTCCAAGTTACGTCCCGATAGGCAGAGAATAGTATATACTACTGTGTATTAGTAGTCCCTAGTTTCCATGCGCCGACAATAGAGTTGGAAATGACACGTTTAGCAGGGAGTCCTTGACCAGTCCATGTCTGCACCACCCTGCATGCGTGCAGTCCGGGGGAATACAGCCAAACACCACAATGTCTAGGATGCCAGTATGGCCATATTGGCCGTATTCCAACATCCTGATAACGGTTGATTTTGTATATTTAATACAGTGATAACGGGTGAATCGGCTGGGCTACCTGTGTCTGAGCACGGAAATTGCATTTGGTTGGATTTCAGGTGTACAGACAGTACAGTACAGTAGAGGGACCCCCTGCAGGGGACCCTCACATGGTAACTCTGTCATTTCTCAACCGTTTCGGACGCGGGGCGGCTCGCCGGAAGTGGGCCGGCACACTGGGCCACTGGCCTGGGGGTCTGGATGTTCCGGGGACCCCCCGGGGACCCCCACACGGAGTTGCACCACTTACTTCACATGGGTGTGATTTTATTTGTATTATTATTTAACGTGTAGGTGTCATTTTTTATTCTTGCCATGCATTAGCCAGACTGTTAAATGCTTTTACATCATTACATTTTCCCAACGCCTTGGTCTCTTTTTTTGCAAACCACTGATGTTGTAGTTCGGATCCAAGAGATTTCTTGGTGTGTGTCCCCGGTATAATAATATATTTAGTCAGTCATAGCTTTAAGTGAAAAATGTAACATTCTATAAAAAATGTATTATAAATAATACAATTTTAAAATACCAAAATCGTGTCCTTGAAATTAAAAATGGTTAAGAATCAATATGTTGTGTTCACCGGTATTACACAACACTGTCCAGTATGTCACGGTTTGTTCCACTGTAAACATTGGAGCATGTGCAGCTGGAGAGACATCATCTTGTGCAACGTGTTTCATGGAGTACGAACGGAGCTCGCCAAAATATTGACCTCAGACAAATTCTTAGTAAATTCTACTAATAGAACAGGTGTGTGTTTGGGGGTGGGGGTGGGGCGAAGGGGCCTGATGGAAGAGGATGTTCCTGCCAAAATAAGACCACAACAGTGGAGTTACTAATCTGCGCGTGCGCGCGCACTAGGGATGTGTAAATGTGTCCAAAATGAAAATCGATTTGTATAATTCAATATTAACGATTGATCGATTAATCATTTTGGGGGGGGGGGGGGGGGTGGTTTACTTTTTTTTTTTTTAATGAACCCTACAAATAAAAAAAATCTTCCCCCCAAGGGGTACCTAAGTCAAAAAAGTTTGGGAACCCCTGATGTAGTTGATTAACAATAATTGTAACTCTTGAGAGTTAATAAGGGTCCATTTGGTTACTAACTCCATCTTTTAAATGAGGACCACTGGTGGTCCCTGGACCACTGTTGATCCAATTGATCACCATAGCAACCCCAGCCTAGGCCTGATTAGGTAAATTCCCAACACCTGCTAAATCCTCCAAACCTGTATCTTGATTGGAATCAATCTCCACTCACACTCCTCTCAGTCATGCAGCTACACAGACACATCCCAGGCACACTTTGGTAGGCCTATAGCCCTGTCCTGTTTGGATGAAAATATTGCCTTTCCAACAGATTTTCATTTAAAAAAAAAAACGAAAAAAAAAAAACGAAAAAAAAAACGATTATCGATTATTAATTTTCATAATCGATTTCGGGTCCTATCAACGATAATCGATTAATTGGACCCATCCCTAGCGCGCACAAGTCTATAAGTAAATGTTGATGTACAGTATATGTAGGCCTACCATATGAAAATCTAAAGGTATTATTAAACATTGAGACTCTAATAAGTCAAACAGCACTTCCCCATGTTATTACATCTTGACATGTCTCTGTAGGAAAATATCAGTGGTGGAAAATGTACTCAATTGTTTTACCAATACTGCAATTTAGAACTACTTCGTTACAAGTAAAAGTACGGAATTGAAAATGTACTTGAGTAAAAGTACAAATGTATCGGCATCAAATGTACTAAAAGTACTACAAGTAAAAGTATTAATATTGCAGAATGTCACATTTCACAAATTCAAAATGTGTAGAAAATATTGAAAATAACCAATCTACCAATCTACTTGTAGACCGACTATTTTCTCAATGGCCGAAATGCATAGGGTTGAAGTGGTTAATGTATGTTTTCTAATCAAATTTTTAATCTCCAAAGTAACTAGTAACTAAAGTTTTCAAATAATTGTAGTGAATTAAAAGTACACATTTTGGCTCCGAGATGTAGTGAAATAGAAGTAACAGTACTGGAAATTGGAAATACTCAAGTAAAGTACAAATACTTAATACTGTACTTAAGTAAACGTTATTTTGTCGATGCATTGAGAAGCATTGATTGATTGATTGATTGATTGTTCTTCCCATACATCTCAGCAGCATAGAACAGACAGACAAACAATAACAATTTTCAGAGTGATCAAGTCGATCCAAGATTCAATTATTTAATTACTGCCAGGGAGGGGGGATAATCATCAAGTTCAAAATTTTAACGCACCCATTTGGGAGTTGATTAACACTATAAATACAAGACTTTTTTTTTTTATGTTTGTTTTTTGGCTTTCGCCTTTATTTTTATTTTTTTCATGGAGGGACAGACAGTAGGCTGACAGGAAATGGGGAGAGAGATGGGGGGTGACATGCAGTAAAGGCCGTCGGGATCGGGAATCGAGCCCACACCACACTGCCAGACTGGATTACAATTTACAATTTAGGCATTTAGCAGACGCTCTTAATCCAGAGCGATTTACATTTAAGCAAGAACAAAAGCATGGGAATACATCACATAAAAGCATTTATCATGAAACATGCGTAAGCTAAGAAAGTAACAGTGGAATATCTATATAATGAAACTATACATATAAACTATACATATTTACTACTATGCTATACATATGTACTATGGCGTGCTATGACTATATACAATACAATTATAGTGCTGTCTACATAACATGCTATAAGTCTGTGTCCAGCCAAGGTGCCTGGACCGCTGAGCCACGGCCCAGACCAGGTTCAGAGAATCTTTGATTGGAATGTGTCTTTCCGTCTACTTGGGGTAGACAAAACAGTACGGTACAAATACACCCGACAGCATATCATGTATAAAATACATAATACTAAATAAAACCATGTACTTTCATATATACCTTTCATTCAGAAGAGTAAGAATCATATGATTTACGACTTCCACACCATGCATTCCATGTCTGGAATGCGTGCACACACACACACACACACACACACACACACACACACACACACACGTGTGCAAGGACGTCATGCCTTCAAATACATGTTTACGTCCCTTTTCCTTGAAAATATGTCTTCCTCTGTTATATAACTCGAGTCTAAATTCCTTCCAATGTTTACCACACAAACAGCCATGTGACCTGCATGCAACCCCCAAAATGATCACATTTGAACTGGGGAACCCCCACCCCTGAACTGGGGACCCCCCAACCTGATAAGCACTTGGAACTGTAGGAGTTGACCCGGTTGATGCAGTACATTCAATCTGACTTGGTTCCACAGATGTAAAAGACGTTGTGAGCTTGTCATAGTATTTGACAATTTTGCCAATGTTAGTTGTTTTTTTAAGGTATTTAAAAGTCCTTAAATTGTCATTTTACCGTCATCTGGGGAGTGGGGACCACCCCCCAATTACTGTATGTAGGGTTCCGACCCACAGGTTGAGAACCATTGAAATCAATGAAATCTGCAATGCAAATCTAACCATTTGTATCTCAATGTAACCAAATGGACCATTTAGGTTACATTTGTACACCTTCAGGGTTAAAATAAAATAACATTGAGGATTTTAGTAGTGGAAGTAATATACAGTATACACACACACACACACACACACACACACACACACACACACACACACACATATATATATACACACAAACATATGTCGTGTATCAAAAATACTAATACAAAAAAGTTTAGTAAAAGCACTAAAGCATTGTGTTCATCACGCTAATGTTACAGCTGGTAAGATACATTTTTTTAAATCATTTGGAAAACATTTTTAGAATAATGAAAAGAAAGATGTTTTGTTTTGTTTAGTTTTGCTATCATGTGGCACCCAAATAAAAAATGCAACCAAAACTAAAGTAAAATTATTATTATTATTATAATTTTATTATTATTTTTTGTTCCTCCGCATTGCAGCAGTCATTTTTACTGTGCAGCTAGGAAACGGCTCGTCTCTGTCGGGTTCCACCTATATCCAAAACTGTTATACTTCTTAGGATTCAAATTTAAAAATTGCAAAAGCAGCATGAGTCCAAGACACATTTTGAGCTTGTAGATATGCAACTTTTGCAATGAATTTGAAACTTTTGTGTGACACTGTAGTATGATCAAGTATACAGTAGTAAGGCGTCAATTTACACAAAAAAAAATCACAAAAAAGTTTGAATAATGGAGATGAGAGCAATTTCTGTCATAGGAGTTCCTGTGGGTCCTGGAAGGCACCCTGTCAGCGTAGCCAGGGACATGCAGAGAGTGTTAGAGGGGCAGAAATCCCATATAAAGAGGGCACTTTTGGACAAAAATAGCGCAAATAGCAGATCTACAAGCTCACAACGCGTCGCAGCGTGACTCGTTGAGAGCTTGTAGATCAGCTATTTTCAGGGGTGCAACTCAGCACTCTTTAGCTAGTGGAGATGTATGGATGTAGGCCTATATGGAGACTTCTTTCACCATAGTAAATGCTGCATTCGTGGGCTGGGAAAAGGCAGTTTGACAGACGGGTAGAAGGGCAGGGGTTGAAACCCCCTTTGATGTCTATATGTGTGCACGCCCCTGTCAGTGTAGCAGTCAAAGTGCCACACGTGTATCGCCCTGGGCAGCGCGCTGCTGCTCCTGATGGCAACGTTTCAGAACGCGGTTCTTTTTTAGAACCTAGACATTCCTCAGTGTCTTGGCAGGGGGTGTACGGTGAAATGTCAAAGTGTGCGATCCTTGTCAAAGAAATGAAAATGAAATGCCGTAGGCCTATAAGTGTCATGAGAGGAGAGGAGCTGGTCTCAGTCTCTCTGAGTGGACTCGAGGAGAGGGGACCCACATGGTGCGGACCTCTGACCTCTGAATGTTTATTACACCTGTTTTATGCTCGGTCGTACGATGGTGTCATGTACGTCGCTCGCCGGAAATAGCAATTTCTTTATTACCACAAGTCGCTAACTACATGTGATTTGTATTTCAAACTTTTATTTAAAGGTGTGACACAGATTCCGCCATTGCTTGATTTCTTGTTCTTTCTCAAGAGCAATAGTTGTGGAATTTAAACATATAGTATTGTCATTTTCAACCACTAGACAATTTAGCTTAATCTGCACCTGCTCCCCTAAATCTCTTCTTCATTTTAGAAATGAAGTGTGTGCGTGTGTGTGGGTGCGCGTGCCTGCGCTCGTCCGATAATCTCCGGCATCGTTTACCGATCGGCATGAAACTGCATGTACATCCACACATGTTGTTCAACGAGCCACTCCAGCACACTTTAGATGCCAATCTTAGCCATTCAGGATGGAATGTGAAAAATCTGACAGATCCGTCTTGATCACATGACTGTAGAGATACTGTGCACCGATTTGCGTTTTTTTGTTTGGACAAAATCAGTAGGAGTAATTCGAAACGCCAAATATATGCCTCCTGCTCCATGTGGCGCTATAAAAGGCCCATTTTACGAATTTGGGGCAGAGGCTCTGCTCTGGCATCCAGGGAGTGTGTGCAGAGTTAGCTGTTCACGGACAGGACAGACGGAGAAGTGTTGTTTTCGTCAACTAAAACTATGACGAAAAATGTCTGTCGACTACCTTTTTTCACTGACAAAAACTGCAGATCGGCTATTTTCAGCAAGTGTAAAATCAGTCATTACAAGGGCATCAAGGCCCGCCAAAATATTTTTTTGTCGACTAAAACTAGACTAACACTAAAGCATTCCAGGTGACTAAAATGTGACTAAAACTAAATGAAAACAAGAGACTAATGTACTAAAACTAAAATAAAAAATTGCTTTTTAAAACAACACTGGGATGGACAGTGGGCAAAACATAGTCTCTGCCATATGATGGGTCATCAATGTGTCCATCCTCGTCTGTGGAAATGTTTTTAGCCTATTGTTCAGTCTCAGAATATGACACAGATATACCATGACACTATGGCATATAATGCCATAGTAAAACAAGGTTTCTCAAACCTATTTATTTTCAAGGACCACCACATCTCTGAGAGTGTACAAATCGAACCAAATGGAACCTATGTCCATTTGTGCGCTCAAACTTATAGACCTGTAATGGTCATTCAAGGCTAGCTCTCATTTACATGTCCATGGCAAAAATAGAATTGACACAAATGTCCACCACAAGCTAGCATGACTATGACCTCTGTGCTTTGGGCTTGGCAGAGACTGGCACCATATGGTGTCCTGGCAGTCTTAAAGGCAGTGGCGGAAAGCAGGGCCGGTCCTGAGCAATCTGGCGTAGGAAGGGCAGTTACCTTGAAGGTTGATGAAGGTTCGAGAGACCGAAATGTTGTGTGTCTATTGAAGTGAAGACAGTGTGCGGAACTGCAGTGTGCGGAACTTTTGTATTTATTTACAAATAAATACAGTGAGCTGTTCCCACTGTACAACCAGTCTCTCTCTCTCTCTCTCTCTCTCTCTCTCTCTCTCAGAGAAGGTTTTTGGCTGTTGTTCAAGAGGAATAGTCTATATTCTTGCAGACCACCATGTGTCACCATAAAGTGACTTTGTGTTAGCACAAATATGTTGTTTATAACATAGATATGGCCACAGAATCTCAATTTATGAACAGTAACTTTGCTAATTTGTTTGGTGGTTTTCCACTCTCAACCACTAGATGGGGATGTTAGCCTCCTTTTCATCAGTTTACCAATGAGACTGTCAGACTCAGACCCCATTGTGCCTGTACTTATCATTCATCATTGATTTAGAAAACAACAATTTTTCCCCTAACAAACCACTGTTTTGTCAACACATAATTAAATAACACTACTTGGCTCCATCAGACATGTGCTTTCATTAAGTTATTATACTAAATGATTGCATTACCTCACTCACACACAACCTCTCTCTCTCTCTCCTTGATGCAGGCAACTTTTGACCTGCCGCTGCTGCCAAAAAAACATCCATTAAATAAGAAATATGGTGTGACCAACTGACCATGATGCACAAAATAATATGAATTCTGTTTTTCTGCGGGTTTTTGTTTTTGGAGACCTTTGTGAGATTGAATCTTCGGTGAGTATTGTAGGCTAGGCTTTTTTGGACAAGTGCCATGTAATCTAAAATGGTTAGCGAGAGAATTAAGACGTTTTCTTTGGAACGTTGTACACTACACAGAGACAAAGTCTGAAGATATTAAATATTTGTCTGCGTGATATAAGAATGTATTGTCGTCAGTGTTGTTTTTGGCAGCAAATTTTAGTTTTAGTCTCTTGAATAGTTTTCATTTAGTTTCCATCACATTTTAGTCACCCAGAATGTTTTGGTGTTTTTAGTCGACTAAATATACAGTTGATTACTTGATTTACAGTTGATGTAAAAACAGTTGACTGTTTTTACATTTGCTGAAAATAACCGTTTTAGTCATTTTGTATTCAACTTCAGGGCCCCAAATAAGTGTCTATTTCAAACACAAAGTGTTTTTTTTTTTACTGGGGCAGTAAATGACGGCAGCAACTGCCTGTCATAATTTCACGCAAAAAGCAGGCGTGTCTATTTTGTTTAGTTTTTTTACTAGGGAGTCATATTGTGTCAATCAAAAAACACTTTAAATAAGTTTTAAATAGATGCTTTCTTAGGTGTGATGTTGGGCCCTAACAATTAATACAAAATGAATATCAACATCATAATACTGTCCAATACTTAAATTATGACAGGCAGTTGCTGAACCTTGAACCCCCAACCCTGGCTCAGCTCAATTGTTTGAGCTGCACAGGGAATACAATCTTGATGAATTGAGTACAAACTAGATAAAGTGCCAATCGGCACAGGTCTCCACCAGGATTCTTCCTCAGCCTAGTGGGAATATGCGTGCACAGTTTCATCGCAATCGGACGCTGCGTTGAGGAGTTGTGGCCATTTGCTACTCCTGAAAACTGTAGGAGCCAATCGTGGCCAATCAGGATGGAATATGAGAAATCAAACAAACCTGTCTTGATCACATGACTATGGAGATCATGTGTACCGATTTGCGTGAAATTTGGATAAAATGTGAAGGAGTAAAAATAGAAAATGTGTTTTACATATGTCGGCCTCCTGGTGGCGCTATAAAGAGCAGATGTGAAAAATTCCAGGCAAAGGTTTTTCCTTGGCCTCTAGGGAGTTGGCATACAAAGTTATCCACAGATCCGTGCAGTTAGAGGTAAAAACACTTTTGGGCCAGTTATAGCGCCACCTTGAGGCTGAGTTGAAATTGTTCATGTGGCATTTCGTCCTCGGCCTAGTGGGAATGTGGGTGCACAATTTCACGAAATCACGCGATGTGTTCATGATTTGCAGCATTTTGTTTGAAACTGAGCACTCCTGTGAATTTTGGAAGCCAATCTTAACCAATCAGGATGGAGTCTGAGAAATGTGAAAGACCGGTTTGGTTGAATGGCTCTAGAGAGACTGTGTACCAATTTGCGTGATGTTTGGACACAATCTGTAGGTGTACTGTGCAAAAACTTGTTTTGCACAAAGCGGCCTCCTGGTGGCGCTATAACAGGCCGTTCTGGAAAGTTTGGGGCAGAGGTTCATGGTTGGCATCCAGGGAGTGTGTGTGCAAAATTTGGCATCGACCGGGTTAACGGTGGCCGAGATTAGCTGCTCACGGACGGACGGACGGACACACGGACGGACGGACACACGGACGGACGGAGTGCAAAACATACTCTCCCCCATGCCTTCGGCTGGTGGAGACAACAAAGGACCACGACGGAAACAAGCCACCCATGGGACTTTTTGTGTTATCCTTTTAGCATAGCTTTTTTTTTTTTTTTTTAAGATATTTTTTTTGCGGCTTACGCCTTTTATTGATTTTTGAAGGGACAGACAGTAGGCTGACAGGAAACGGGAGAGAGATGGGGGGATGACATGCAGTAAAGGCCGTGTCGGGTCCGGGAGTCGAACCCGCGGCACACTGCGACTGGATTACCAGTCCGGTGCCCAGACCGTTACGCTACGGCCTGGGCCAGCATAGCTTTTTTTAACTGTATGAACCTGCTAATACAGGATTTGAATCAATCAATAAATCAATCAATCAATCAATCAATAAAATCCAAACTCTGGCAATGTTAGTGCCTTGTTCAATCCATTGAGCTACACAAGGAGTTGAACCATCAACTGTGACAGTGTATCATGCTCCACACATTACTCCACACAGCACCATAATGCAATATACCGTAATCCAAACATTATCTCCACTATTGACCGACCACAGCGACGCCCAAATACGTCGCCACCCGCATGGGAACAGCCAATGGAAATCCTTCCTCAAGTCGTCCTATATCAGAACAGAGGCAATCGGGCTCCGGTCTGTTTGTGTTGCCGCGACAATGGAAGATAAACGTTGGACTCAAATGGCGGGTTTCCTTCCCCGCGGTGCCAGCAGAGAGCCCCTCCATATCAGCCCATGTCATCTCCATGTCTGAGGCCCATGTATGCCACACAAGAATGATCTATTGTGCTTTTGTGTACTGGAACACAATGGTGGCGTGTGATGTCGTATGTGGGAACCCAGCGGAGTGCATCTTAATGGGCTGGCGCAGTTGATGTCGTCGACGAAAGATGTCCGACGACTACATTTTTTCACTGAGGAAAACAAAATGAAAACTAAGCTATGATGACTAAAACTGAGGCTATAAATATATTGACATTTCAATAGTCAACAAATAAAAACTAGACCAAAATGTCAGGGATGGACTGGTGGAGAAGAGATCCGGTAGAACTAAACTGTTATGCTTTGTTGCATAGCAGATCTGCAAGCTCACAACACATTGTGAGCCATAAACTGTTTTATTCTTATTTTTTATTTTTATTTTACATTTTTTCTGCCTGTAGCACTTTGAGATTTGTTTCAAATGTAAAGTGCGTTATGAATAAAATGTATTATTATTATTATTATTATTACAACCACAGTCTACTACTGCTGTACTGGGAGCTGACCAGTACAACCACAGTCTACTACTGTTGTACTGGGAGCTGACCAGTACAACCACAGTCTACTACTGTTGTACTGGGAGCTGACCAGTACAACCACAGTCTACTACTGTTGTACTGGGAGCTGACCAGTACAACCACAGTCTACTACTGTTGTATTGGGAGCTGACCAGTACAACCACAGTCTACTACTGTTGTACTGGGAGCTGACCAGTACAACCACAGTCTACTACTGTTGTACTGGGAGCTGACCAGTACAACCACAGTCTACTACTGTTGTACTGGGAGCTGATCAGGACAACCTGCTGTACTGGGAGCTGACCACAGTCTTCTACTGTTGGTCACTGGGAGCTGACCAGTACAACCACAGTCTTCTACTGTTGGTCACTGGGAGCTGACCAGTACAACCACAGTCAATTCCTTCAAGTTTCAACATCAATGTTTGCCAATAGACCATACACTGTGAAATCCTCAAGTGCTCATTTTAAGTGTGTAGTGGACCAATGTGACCAACTAGATTACTAGACCCATAAGGATTCATTTGGTTACTCAAAAATAGCAGATGTACAAGTTCATAGAGTGTCACTTTGTGCCTCACTGCAAGCTTCACTTCTTCTCTTCTGGGGGTCCCTGGCGGCGCAATATATGATTATCAATTTTGGGGTCCATGACAGGAAAACGTCTACTAGAAGGCATTTGTAGAATTGATCTTAACTCTTAATGGATTGAATTAACACCGTGGGTTGTATCGTTTAGTGACTTGGTGTCCTGTATTTGTGTTGGTATTCCGCTGAGGTAAAACTACGCACGCACAAGGCTCATACATAAAACACAAGCACTAAATACAATGAAAGCGGCGACAATTAAGGAACGAGACTTGAATGGATAAAGAACGCCAAAACATCCCCATTTGTTCGGTTATTCATGTCTAAAAAACATGCGACGTGTTTAATTTGCACAGGAAATCAAGCGTCTACGCGAGGACATTGTGCATTGTACAGTCAGTCAGTGACAGGGCCGTTTATGGAGCACCGCAGTGCTGTTCCCACGCCTCAGATAGAGAGAGAAGTGATTTAAGACTTCTATAAATCTATTTAGAAGTGCTTCTGTTTTGGTTTTGTAGTTTACAGTTATAGTTTTATTCTTTGTGTAAACTAATATGGGAGGCAGGAATCGCAGCCTGTTCATTTTAAGAGGCTTAAAATAACATTCTATTCGACTACAAATAAGTTGAAGCTCATTCACAGAACCTCATAAACGTCACTCTCCATGGATATAATAATCTTAATTTGCACATTTGCAGCTTATATATTATTATTGTCTAACTGTGTCTAATTGTGTGAACTGGATGGATCACTAACACTGGAAACAGATGACTTGAAGTAGATTTTAGTTAGTTAATGAAGTATATTTAGTTACATTGCTGTAAGGAATGTGTGGGTGAATTGTTGGGTTGTCAGGGATTTCTGATTCGTATTTAGATAGGAGTGCAATTACAGTAAACAATTTTTTTTTGATTCAAACCCACTACGTATGTTTCGAGATGACATTGCCAAAGACGTGAGTGCAAGCAAATCCTTCACCAAAAAGAAAATGAAATGAAAAAGAAATTACTCATTAAGATGGTCTTAGTACTGCAGCGGTGGTTTGTTTAATCCAATATCCTTCATCGTTAAAAGTAATGAACTCAGAGCCCAGAGAAACGGGGTGAACCAGGCCTTCATAATCTTCTCCTTGTGCACACTTGTGTCTCATTATCTACAGACCCCCCCTCCCCCCATACAAAAGTATGCCTTCCATCTTTGATAAGGGCCCTTTCGAACGAACACGGTGACCTCGCTCTGCCTGCCTCTGCACCTGAGATGACTTTCATTTAATAAAGTGTTTGTGTGGTGGTGATGGTGGTGAGCCATGTGGGGGTGGGAATGTGCAAACCACCACACACACACACACACACACACACACACACACACACACACACACACACACACAGTACCCTGTGGCTGACCACAAATTAAATCCCCACATTCTGGGATGAAGGATTGTTTTGAGCGGCTCGATCCTCGGGGTCAGAGCAACGATCTTACCATATATTACCAACCCACTTGCCTCCCTCCCTCCACTCCATGCAGTGCCAAGTAATTTATATCAATTGCAGCCAAGACTAAAGACTTGAAAGCAAGAGAGATCCAGTTTCATTGCGATGGAGGTACGGAGAGAGAGACAGCCTGGAAAGTGTAATGAAAGGCTTGGGGCTGAATGTCGGGCTAGTACAATTACAGTACACGGTAGCATCTATTTGTATTAAATCCCCTGACACCCCTTACTCGTTTTCTGGGATATGTTGGCTGTGATGCAATTGGGCCTTGGGCCACACGGAACACTTACCTCAGCTATCGCTCTCCCTTCAAGGTAGACATGCATGGGCAACTGACAGGCCACATGCAGCCTAGCCCGCAGGTTAATATCGGAATGCTGATATATTATTGATTTCAGCTGTTACAATCCGAGCCATGCAAAATCTGACCCGCTTCTATTACTTCTATATTAGTATAAGTAGGCTATAGTATTTGTATTTAAGTTAAACTAAATCCATATGAACTTATTCAATAAAAATGCTACTTTTCAAGGATTCCAATGAAAAAAACCCAGTAATAATTCAGGATTCAAAACGTGTCACACTGTCACGTGTTTTGAGCTTGTACATCGGTTATTTTAGCTACTTTTGTGTGTAGAATGTGGAAGTCAGGCATCAATTACACAAAAGCTTAAAATATGGAGATAGAAGGTTAAGAGGTTTCTGCCTGACAGTATGCGATGTGGCCCTCTGGAGTTTGATTGATTGATTGAAATATTTATTAACAGTTTGTAGAATTACAGTACATTTTAAGCACAACTCAATACAAAGACTGTTAACTGTGAGTTGGAGACCCAATTAAGCATTACACTTGTTTACAACAGGGTCCACATTGTTCAATTCATCAAAAAGAGTGAGTGTGGAAATGGAAATATAGTGGTCCATGTCCATCATCAGAGATGATGACAGGTCTGACAGCTCTTAACTCGGCTGACGGATAATAAGTCAGTCCGACCTACCTACTTACTTACAATTGTACTAGCTTATTCGATAACAATTTGAAATGTAATGTCCCTTCGCTGAAAATAGCTGATCTATACAAGCTTGTAGTTCAGGCTATTTTATTTTCGACCAAGATATTTAGTGAAGAGTGGAAACATTTCACATTATTATAAATATTAATTTGACGATGTATCACTAAACTTCGATGAAGCTTTTCACCCCTAATCAGGTGCCAACACCAGTGTTGTTTTCATCAACTAAAACTATGACGAAAAATGTTCGTCGACGAAAACTAAATGGAAACTAAAGCTAAGGTGACTAAAACTATGACTATATAATCCAGTATCCAGTATTTTACACTTGTAGATCTGCTATTTTCAGCAAGTGGAAATCAATACATTTAGTCGACTAAATCAACTGTAGATTTAGTCGACTAAAATTAGACTAAACACTAAAACATTCCAGGTGACTAAAATGTGACTAAGACTAAATGAAAACGTTTCAAGAGACTACGAATGGACATGGACCAAAATTGAAATTTGCTGCCAAAAACAGCACTGGTGCACACAGTCCGTTTCGCAGTAGTTGTGTACGCAATGCAAACACCAATCTAGGATGTGCAGAATGCAAGAGAAGGTTATTGACAGACTGATACTGTGTGTTCTCTCTCTTTCCTTTGACGTTCGCCGTATAAATCACAGACACGCACGTCTGTCCGTGGCACGCGCTCTTTGATCTATAAACACGGTTGAAAGACTGCACCGCCGCGGCGTACAGGACGCTGTCGAGTGTTTTCAGGCTATGCTTAAAATAGACGTTTCCGTGTACTGTGGCTCAGCCCGGGCTAACTTTAGCGTGTGTGTGTGTGTGTGTGTGTGTGTGTTTTCCTGTTAGTCTGTGGTGTTCAAATCAAGGGCCCTCGGTTTGTTTACTATAACGAAGAGCTTTGCTACTACTGTACTGTATGCTCCTTCCAGAATCAGAAGCCAAAATAATATTTTCATTTGACATTTAATTTGCCCAGATGTTTAGTTCCGCTGACTTTGCCAAGACGGTGTCAGTGTACTGACTGTTATACAGACAGACAGAACAGACGGTGTCAGTGTACTGACTGTTATACAGACAGACAGAACAGACGGTGTCATTGTACTGACTGTTATACAGACAGACAGAACAGACGGTGTCAGTGTACTGACTGTTATACAGACAGACAGAACAGACGGTGTCAGTGTACTGACTGTTATACAGACAGACAGAACAGACGGTGTCAGTGTACTGACTGTTATACAGACAGACAGAACAGACAGTGTCAGTGTACTGACTGTTATACAGACATACAGAACAGACGGTGTCAGTGTACTGACTGTTATACAGACAGACAGAACAGACGGTGTCAGTGTACTGACTGTTATACAGACATACAGAACAGACAGTGTCAGTGTACTGACTGTTATACAGACATACAGAACAGACAGTGTCAGTGTACTGACTGTTATACAGACAGACAGAACAGACGGTGTCAGTGTACTGACTGTTATACAGACAGACAGAACAGACAGTGTCAGTGTACTGACTGTTATACAGACAGACAGAACAGACAGTGTCAGTGTACTGACTGTTATACAGACAGACAGAACAGACAGTGTCAGTGTACTGACTGTTATACAGACATACAGAACAGACGGTGTCAGTGTACTGACTGTTATACAGACAGACAGAACAGACGGTGTCAGTGTACTGACTGTTATACAGACAGACAGAACAGACGGTGTCAGTGTACTGACTGTTATACAGACAGACAGAACAGACGGTGTCAGTGTACTGACTGTTATACAGACAGACAGAACAGACGGTGTCAGTGTACTGACTGTTATACAGACATACAGAACAGACAGTGTCAGTGTACTGACTGTTATACAGACAGACAGAACAGACAGTGTCAGTGTACTGACTGTTATACAGACAGACAGAACAGACAGTGTCAGTGTACTGACTGTTATACAGACAGACAGAACAGACGGTGTAAGTGTATTGACTGTTATACAGACAGACAGAACAGACAGTGTCAGTGTACTGACTGTTATACAGACAGACAGAACAGACGGTGTCAGTGTACTGACTGTTATACAGACAGACAGAACAGACGGTGTCAGTGTACTGACTGTTATACAGACAGACAGAACAGACGGTGTCAGTGTACTGACTGTTATACAGACAGACAGAACAGACGGTGTCAGTGTACTGACTGTTATACAGACAGACGGAACAGACGATGTCAGTGTACTGACTGTTATACAGACATACAGAACAGACAGTGTCAGTGTACTGACTGTTATACAGACAGACAGAACAGACGGTGTAAGTGTATTGACTGTTATACAGACAGACGGAACGGCAGTGAAAGATGTTTGTGATGTCCACAAACTAAACATACTTTTAATACTTGCCTTGATCAAAGCAGGGATGAGTCATTGCTGGTGTATTCTTAACCCCTTAGGCCCTTAAGGCCGATTATACGAATGAGTTGTCTGAAAAACCCATGTTGATATTAGTGTATGTATGTATGTATTTGGCCGCCGACCCCCATCTCAAAATATTTTGTTACAGGGACTGGAGTAGAAAAAAAAAAAATCAAAGATGTACAGTATATATATCTATATTCAAAGTTACACACATTTTTCAGATCCTCCACAAGCTCATAGCACCCGTTATGAGCTTGTACATCTGCTATTTTAATAGCCAACCAAAATGTTAAAATATATCTCAAATCTAAATTGACACGAATGATTTTCCGATTTAATGGGTTAAAAAATTACTTTCAGCTGTTTTTTTGTCTGTGTGTGTTTGTGAGTGCAGAGCTGTAGTTTAATAGGTTAAGAAATATAATTTTCAGCAGTTTTTTTGTCTGTGTTTGTGAGTGCAGAGCTGTAGTTAAAACCAAGAAACAAAACATCCCTTGTTCATTTCCTCCTACAGGCTCCAGAGTCCAGTTCCTCTCAAGTTCAGGCACAGTTGTGCCAACTCAACCCGAACCCTCCCAAAAAGTAATCCAATTTAAAATTCAGTAAACTTTATTTATCGCCACAGAGCAGCTCTCTCACTCCAGACAGGCATGAAATCAAACATTTGCAGACCCCAACAAAAACCCACACACGCCGTACATAAAAGTTGTTAAAAGATACCTATCAATAAAAACCGGGCAGGATATACTGGAAGTTCAACTCGGAAACTCAATGATTCTCGTAAATTAAATAAAGCTATATTTTCACCACAGGAAGAATGGATCAGTGGCACTAAACCACGCGTGTACAGTTTAATTTTAGTTTTAAATCCAGGTTGGACAACACTGCGGTCCATGAAGAAACATGCTAAAACCGCATCTAATGGACAAAAGGAATAACTACAGCAATATGTTCATAATGTTACGCTATATCGTTATACTATACTTGGGGCGGCTGTGGCTCAGGAGGTAGAGCAGGTCGTCCCATGATTCCTCGGTCGGCGGTTCGAATCCTCCTGTCCACATGTCGAAGTGTCCTTGGAACCCTACATTGCCTCCAATGAGTCGGTCAGTGTGAGCTCGCCACCATGGTGTGTGAATGTGGGAAGTGAGGACGCTGGCGTCAACTGTTCGCCGCTTCACTACCCAATGTATGAATGAATGAACCATTGTAAACATTCACCTCCCAATGTATGAATGATTGAACCATTGTAAAGATTCACCTCCCAATGTATGAATGATTGAACCATTGTAAAGCGCTTTGAGCACTTGGAAAAGTGCTATAGAAATGCAATTCATTATGTTTTATAGGCAAGGCAAGTGTCACACGTATACACATACACAGACAGGCAGTTCAAGTTGCATTATTAAGGCTTCTAAACGATTTATTAAGGCTTATTAAGGCATTATTAAGGCTTGAAAACACATTACAATACAGAAATGTAATAAATATTAATATATATAATAAATATTTGATGAATCGTATCTATCTCACATATTGACATATATCTAACCTCTACATTTTTAACTCTACATATTTTTTTCTTTTGTTTTTTATAATTTTTTATCCCACGATTTTTGTAACCCATTTTTCACCCCTGTGTCAATTATCTAATGTGATCCTGGGCTCTACACACCCTCCACCAACCTAGTCCCCATATATGAGGGACATGGGGAGAGCAACGGACTTGAACTCATGCTTCCTTCATGCCTGAGTGTCCAAGTTGCTCCTTTACACCTGACAGGGGGGAGTTTCCCTGGTTAGCGCGTGGAAGGAACTCTACATCTTGACCGCATGGACATTATTTTACGTTATATTGTGTTGTAAACAATACAATAATTAAAATTAAATCACATTTCAAACATCTGTGAGTATATGTGTATATGTGTAAATGTGTATAATAACAAAGGAAGGAATATCTCTCTATACTAGGGTGCCTGCTCGGTAGCTCAACCGCGTAGTTCACTAACTAGTAGTCTGACCAGGACCCTTAATTGCTTAAATCCATCAAAAATGGCAAACAGTCAAGCTCCCAAATTGTCGGATTGCAACATATTATGAGCTTATATCTTTTACATTTCATAATGAGTACTTTCTGCTTTAGGTACACTTTAATTAAGTACATGTTGATGCCAATACTTTTACTCATTTTGAATTCCTGACTTCTTACTTGTAGCTAGACTATAATGCAGTATTGATACAAAATGAGTACTTTTTTTTCCCACCGCAGAAAACACCCAACAAAAAAGGAAAAGCTCTCTCTGAAAACACAGGAAGTCCAGAGTTTTTTAGGCCATAGGTTACGGGAGATTGAACCCCTGCTGACACGTGGACAAAGAAAAGCCATTGTTTTGCAAACAAGGGCTTTAGTGAAACGTGGCGTTGGAGATGAAACGTGACTGGACAGTCCCACGGACGGACTAACGAGTCACTTGGACGTCTGACTGCGACCGAGGCGCTTATGTATATGTTTGTGTTTTGGTTTCAGTTCACTTCTGTCCAGTGTTGTTTTTGGCAGACGATTTTGATTTTTGTTTTAGTCATCGTCTCTTGAATAGTTTTTATTTAGTTTTAGGGTTACATTTATTTAGTTTTAGGGTTACATTTATTTAGTTTTAGGGTTACATTTATTTAGTTTTAGGGTTACAAACTGGAATGTTTTAGTGACTAAATGTCATATTTTAGTTGGCTAAATCTACAGTTGATTTAGTCAACTAAAATGTATTTCGGAGGGCCTTATGCCGTCGTAATGACTGATTTTACACAGATCAGCTATTTTCAGCATGCAATCAAGTGTACAATTACTTATACTGGATCTATACTACGTTTCGTCAGTGTCATGTGGAGTTTGCTTCGAGTTGCCCAAACTGCAAGTTCACATATGAGTGAGGAGTATCGGGACATTGCTAATAATTGGTGCCATACAAGAGAAAAACATTCCACTTTTTTTGGTTGTTGAAAATAGCAGATCTACAAACCCACAACGTGTGCATCGCACCGGGTTGTGAGCTTGTAGATCGGCTTATTTTCCACGTTGCACGTTATATGTGCTCATTAAAAACTCTGGCAAACTGTTCAGGGGTCAGCTTAGCTCAGTTTACTCGTTGCCAGTTTACTGCTGTTACCTGTAGGTCAGGGAAGGATTTATTTAGCTCTGTGGTGTAAACATTAACACTGCTTGTACATCAGGTCTCCCAACTTGTACGGTTCATCCAAAACGGAACCCCTGCATGCAGGCCCAGGGGTAATATAGCACAGGCCCAGGGGTGATATGGGACAGGCCCAGGGGTGATATGGGACAGGCCCAGGGGTGATAATGGGACAGGCCCAGGGGTGATATGCATGGGACAGGCCCAGGGGTTATATTTGTCGATAAACGTCTCGACAGAAGAGTAAGGAGAACACCACCTCCGACCACTGCAGATGTACTCGTTTATATTGTCTTTATCATAAAGATTGGTTAAAATAACGTAGTCATTGCAGAAAAGTACAAGCTTTGTTGGTATACTGCAGTAGCTCTCTCATAGTTACAGACCTGTTATGGTCACCCAGGGCTCTTTTTGTGTTTCTGGTAATATTATTATCCAGTCATTTGGTAAAGTGGCCGGATGGGAACCGCAACGTTCCCTAGTTATATCCAGGGCTCCCCAGAGTTAGTGTCAAAGTGTCCTTGAGCAAGACTCTCTGAACCCCTATAATTGCTCCTGATGTGCAGGTTGGTGCCTTAATTGCCTTGCATGGTTTCCTCCGCCATCGTTGTATGAATGTGTGTGAGAATGTCTTTCACAATCTATGTAAAGCGCTCTGGATATAAGTGCACCATTTATTGGATTCTTTTTACACAAGGAGACAGTCAGCTCGGCTCTGACTGAAATATAAGTCCGGCGTTGGGGCCCGTCGGAGCCTTGCGGTTTATTTTCTGACTAAATAAAAAAGGAAAGGCTGTAAAGGTGTGTCATTTACACTTCAGCGTTAAGCTGTTAAATGTCAGTAAATACTGCTGCCTGCAATTTATCGTGCTGGAATGATATAAAACACATTTTACAGTGTTTAACAAACCGTGTAGCTATTATGCCGAAGAGATAAAACACGACAGGTTTATGGATCTATTTAAAAATATTGTGGTGTGTGTGTGTGTGTGTGTGTGTGTGTGTGTGTGTGTGTGTGTGTGTGTGTGTGAGTGTGAGTGTGTGTGTTGTTACGCCATGATGTGCGTTATAAAAGTTGACCAGCTTTTGCGTTCCTGGGATTTCTGGTTCACATACAGTAAGTTTGTTTACAGTTGCCTGGGCAATGGTTTGGCATGATTCACTTCCAGGTGTGTCTTAGGATTGTGGGACAACTAACTACATATTATTAAACAGAATCATCGCTGTCAGGCAGAAACCACCTATCTCCATATTTTTTCAAAGTTCAAAACGTGATGCGAAGTGACGCATTTTGAGCGTGTATTGTAGATCGCTGCTTTTGAATTTGAATCCTGAAAAGCAACAGCTTTTAGACATAAAACCCGACAGAGACGATATGGCATTTTTACCAGATCGGCTATTTTCAATAGATTTTGTACACCTTTTTAACTTGTGAAATGGCACATTCTGCACAATGAGTACTTTTACATTTTGATGCCGATACTTTTGTACTTTTACTCATTTTCAATTCCGTACCAAATACATGTCAATGTGGGGGTCCTCCTTGACATGTTTTGTACAGCTACAGGCGTGCTTTGAGATTTTGACTTGCCCTTTGCTGTTCCTTGGCCAGGAAAAACATTGAAAACCTACACGTGTTTAATCTAAACCAATTGAATTTGTTCTGCAGTGCATACCAACCTTAATATATACTGTACACACACTCTCTAACAAAATAATCCTTATGCTTATATCAGGGTTGAACACCCTGGCTTTCACCCAAAGCTGGCCCTGTCTACTCATTTCCCACCAAAGCCTTTGAGCCCATGAGCAAATTTGTTGCAGAGGGACGGCCTTTGAGGCCTGATATTCTTCAAACGCGGCTGTGAAATGACTTTCCTGCTTTGATTCTGTAACATCTGTGTTGATCTGACCTGGTCAGACTTATGGAGTCAGGAGCCCTTCAAGACCTAACTAATTGAATGTGGGTTGCATCCAGTGCCCGCATGGAGCCCGTTGCTTGTTAAAACATAACACTATTGATACACTTTATTTATGTAGGAACTTTTGTGAAACGAAAGTTATACCAATTTCACAATTGAGGAAAAATAAATGAGTGTAAACATAATTGATGTACAGTACAATAAAAATATATACATATTAAGACATGATTTAAAAGATGAATGACTTTGAATCTTACATTTGATCTCAATTTTTTTCTATAAAAAAAAATCATTGATTCATTCATTGATTCAGATTGTTCCTTCTACTGAAATATATATATTTCTATACACTTGATGATATAGTATTTAAAAAATCTGAACATAAACCCATTTTCCGGCGCAAGTACTGATTTCTTTTGATCATTGATCTAATAGACACTAGAGCCTGTCTGCTTGCTCAGGGGATAAATGGAATCCTGTCCATCAGGTCAAAAGTCATGTCAGATCCTGTGTCTATACGTAGGTGAGACATGACCTTTGACATGATCTAAAGCAGTGGTTCCCAAACTGGGGTCCTTGAAGGAGTTCCAGGGGGTCCCCAGCTAAATTATAGTTTGGAACCAAATGGACCCTTATGGGTATGTAACTCTGAGAGTGTACAAAAGTGGGTCCATTTGGTTCCATGTGTACACTCAGAGTTAAATTAACATTGATTTTACAATATAAATCGGGGGTTCCAGAGATAGAAATGCCATTAAATGGGGGTCTGTACTAATATGCATGTCAAACTGGGGGTCCTTGAAATTGAACAGGTTGAGAATCACTGCCATAAAAATCTTCTCTTATGGGGGTCCCTGGCATATTATTTTCAAATGGTGGTCCGTGGGCTAATTAATGTCAATTTGGGGGTCCTTGACGTGACAAAGTTTGGGAACCCCTGAACTAATTGTCTCAATAGAAGAGCAGAGACAGAGCAGAGACAAATTACAACCACACCAATATTGGATGAGTTACATTTTGTTAACATACAAAATTACGTTCTATTGACAAAACAAAGTTACATAGTGCTGCTTTAAGTCACTTGAGTTAAGGTAACCTAGTTTCATTTCCACAAACATAAAAAATACAAATTAATAAAACAAAACAAGCTTATGTGTATATTGGAGGTAGACATTGTGTTTGACTTAGTGTTGGCACCCAGATATGAACCACTCAAACTCCATGCTTGTGTTATTTCCCCGTGCGCTGAAGGTGTGTTTACTTATTTTCATGTCTTCGGCAGGCTTGCTATTCTTGTCCTCGGCAGCGAGAGAGAGAAGCCCTTTGGCAACGGGTCGTCGTTGTGTAAGGGGGTTGAACTGAACCACAAGGCCGGTGTTCACCTCACCGCCGCCGTTGCCAGGAGTGACCTCACTCCCCTTAATGAAATATGTGATGAATTATGCCCGCTTCACCGTGAGAGCGGTCCGCTCACAGCGAGCAGATCAAAGGAGCAGACTTCTCGTCTGCCTCCTTCCTCTGCTCTCTCCTTCACGGAGCTATACGCCGAGCAGAAACAATCCCTTTTGTGTTCTTATATAACCTCTGCACTGCGGTCTATACCGTTTCTATTTCTGATACGGCGTTTCGTTCTAAGAGTCGGCGTGTACAACGTATGGGATGAGTGGTAGAATCTATTTTTGTCATTAATCTTGGGTTCCCTCATCCAGAGCAACGTCCCACTGACTTAACATATGGTTTTATTGTCTTGCTCATTAGACACAGACATTTGTGTGGTTCCAGGAATCAAACCTGTGACCCTTTCAGTTACACTGCAATCGTTCTTTATATAGCAGACGCCAGCATCCTGATTCTGGACCGTAACATATTTTATTTTTTCACGGTGGATCGTCTGGATTTAGATCATACACTTGAACACTTCACATAAACTTCCCAGAGTTACTTTGTACTTTTTTGTAATTGATTGTTGTAACCAAATGGATCCGTCCCTTGCGGGTCCAACTGGTTCCATTTGAACATTCCCAAGAGTCGGAAAAAGTAGTCTGCTTGTAGTTATTATAAGTTATACCATGATATAACTCCAAATATTATAGTTGCGATTATAGTCGCAGCGACTCGCCCGATTTAGCTCGCTCGGCGGTGCCTCTCGTGGCTCAAGTCACCTTCAGGCACCGCCCGCCTCCGTCGTTGAAACCGAGTTTTAATTTGACTGATTTTCCAAGGGAGTAGAGAGAATAACTTTTAGAATTGGCCTCAGGTCTTAATGGGCTAAGTACCGCACTTGATTAGATGCACTCCGTTACCCCCCCCCCCCCCCCCCCCCCCCCCTCAATTGACACTGAGGAGTTTAACTGTGTGGAGATTTATAGCAGAGTCATAATACAGACCTTCCTCAGAATGGGGTTTTAACAAGCCGCCGTGTCTTTACGGCAGAGAATCAGGAGGTTTTGCCCGTCCTGTTTGAAGTGCAGTGCATCCGGGTGAATCCCGTCTGCAGAGCCGTTTTAATTGGCCCCGGTTTGCAGGATGTTTGGGTGAGCGAGGGGTCAAAAGGGCCTGGTAATTAAACCTCTTGTCAAAGAAGAGATTTAGGAGTGCTGCAACAGGTCAAGATGTTTTGGCTTGTTGTTGTGCGCGACATTCTCCGATCGCCTGGCACAATGTTATTCCGCTGTTCGTTTGTTTCACTTGCAGCTCTCTCTGACTGATGGATGAGCAACTTTCGTACGTTCATCGTTCATACAAACAGTATACAAATATATATGGTTTTGCTGTCGGGCAGAACCCTCTATCGAAAAGTAACGCTGCACATTTTGCAGTGTTGATTTCGTCGACTGATACTAAGACGAAAAATATTCGTCGACTACCTTTTTTCGCTGATGAAAAACTGAATGGAAACTACATGAAAACTAAGCTATGATGACTAAAACTAAGACTAAATATACTGACAATTTCGTCAACAAATAAAAACTAGACTAAAATGTTAGGAAGGGAATAGTGGACAATTAATATCCAGCATAACTTATACGTCATTTTACACTTGGTTTGAATGCTGAAAATAGCTGATCTACAAGCTCACAACGCTGCGACGCGTTGTGAGCTTGTAGATCAGCTATTTTCAGCAAGTGTAAAATGAGCCATTACGACAGCATCAAGGCCTGCCAAAATACATTTTAGTCGACTAAATCAACTATAGATTTAGTCGACTAAAATCTCATGATATTTCGTCGACTAAAACTATAGTCTAACACTAAGACATTCCAGGTGACTTAAACGTGACTAAAAGTCACGTTTCATTCCAAAGACTATATGACTAGACTGAAATAGAAATTTGCTGCCAAAAACAACACTGACGTTTTGATCTTGCGGATCTGCTACTTTTAGCTATTTCTGATATTTGAAATCTGAAAAGTAATAGTTTTGGACATGTGAGGATTCCACCCGACGGAGACGATAATATTGCTTGTTTACACGTGCATTAATCATACGATTAAAAGCACTTGCGGCCTGGGCCGTGGCTCAGCGGTCCAGGCACCTTGGCTCATAACCCAGTCTGGCAGTGTACCGCGGGTTCGACGGCCTTTACTGCATGTCACCGCCACATCTCTCTCTCCATTTCCTGTCAGCCTACTGTCTATCCCTCCACAAAAAAATAAAGGTGAAAAATGTAATAAAAAAAGCGCTTGCATTGCCGCTTGCAAGACATTCAGAAATCTCCAACTATATACGTCTGGTGACATCAATACTTAAGGTTGTTTGCGATACCAGTGTGGCGAGAGCGTCCGCTTAATGAACCTCCGCCCACTGCTTTTATAAGACCAATCATATCACTGTCGTGACTGTCCCAATATAGGAAGGACCGCCCCCAAAAGACTTTGATTTAGTTTTAGTTTTTATTTCCACCAGAAGAAGGCTGCGAGATTGTCATTGTTCTCTAGTCGTGCGAAGCTTTCACAGACCGGTACATTAAGTCTATAAGATACATAATCATACAATGAAATTCAAATTGACGTCCAGTTTGCCACAACTCCAGCTGAAAATGATTGCAGTGCACTTAATGCACAACCACATGCACAACATTGGACCATTATGTAACCATAAAGCCGCAAGTTAACAAAATCCTGTTGCTTTTATTAAGACGCATGGAAAATGGATGATAATATACTGCACATCAGATCACCGCTATATGAAAATAGAAACATATAAACAGTTAGGCTAGAGAGAGAGAGTGTAACGTAATGAAGTCTAATGAAATAAGTTAACCTAATCTGCAATGCAACATAGCAGAATGAAATGTAGCGCAATGCAAGGTAATGCAACATGATGTATTACCGGCACGGCTCAACTCAACAGTTTATTTTATCATTACATTTGTGTGTATTGTTCATACTATTGTTCTCTGGCAGTGTGAGTCATTATTTTCTTTTAGCAAAAGGCCGATGCACACCTCAGAAGGCTAGTGACAGGTGCGTACTGCGTAGGGCAATAGAGCATACATTGAAAAGGGTATCTTTGAAAAACAAAGAAGAGGTCCCGCACACTGTCAGACATGCACTTGCCAAAAACCCAAAATGTTGCTCTTTATTAGGTCGACGTTTCGTTCGATTAGACCTTCATCAAGACAGACAATGTTGTCTGTCCTTTAATAGAGTCATTAAAGATGTAAAAGTTAAAGCTGCAATTCACACTTTTTATATATGTTTTAGTGATGGAACTATAGGTAATTGTAATTTATAACTATACCCGGCCCGCCTATCCCACATGGAAAGCCAAAAATGCACCGCCCCATTCAAGAGGGAATCCTTGCTTATATTCAGGGGAGATATCATGGCGATATCATGTCTTTATGAGCTTCAGGTAGTGCTACTTATCAGCCAGCATGGTGTCCTACCAGACACCAGTGTCTAAAATGGAAGAGTAGTACTAGTTGTATTGTATTAACATACATTGGTTAAAACGTTTTTTTTTCTTTTGAAATAAGATTCCAGTTTTATTTACTTTGTTTCATCTGCTCATGTCTGTTTTGATTCCACTATTTCTTATGTAAAGTCACCTTTACAGCACTGTCGTTCATCCTTTCTAGTGTTGTTTTTGGCAACACATTTCTATTTTAGTTTTAGTCACATTTTAGTCACCTGGAATGTTTTAGTGTTTAGTCTAGTTTTAGTCGACTAAATATCATGAGATTTGTCTAAATCTACAGGTGATTTAGATGACTAAAATGTATTTTGATAGGCATTGATGCCGTCAAAATGACTGATTTTACACTTGCTGAACATAGCAGATAAAATCTCACAACGTGTCGCAGCGCCGCGTTGTGAGCTTGTAGATCGGCTATTTTCAGCATGCAACCAAGTGTAAAATGACTTATACTGGATCTATTGTCCACTAGTCCCTTCCTAACATTGTAGTCTCGTTTTTGTTTGTTGACGAAATCGACAGTATATTTAGTCATATAGTCTTAGTCATCATAGCTTAGTTCTCATTTAGTTTCCATTTAGTTTTCGTCAGTGAAAAAAGGTAGTCGACGAACCTTTTTTTCGACGAAAACAACACTGTTTCTAACACCAAGCAAACACCGCCGTCTCCTTCACGTAACGCTGCTGCACTCAAGAAGACGTGTAATGAGAGAGAGAGAGAGAGAGAGAGCACGTAATGGCTTCCAGCAGCAGCAGCATCCAGAGTATGAGGCCTGCGGGGCTTTAAGATAAGGCTTTAAGATAATGTCAGAGGTGAGGAGAGAATCTGTCGGCCCTAATGAGGAAGTGAAGCGTTGCCGTCGTAGCGAACGGTGACGTGTGTCTCATCCATCAGCTTCCAGGCAGACCCGGGTTTAGGAGAAGTGCCTCCATGCATGAACTCACACGTCTGCATATATAATACCGTCCGTCAGTCAGTGACGGGTGGAATCCTTGTATGTCCAAAACTGTACGTGTGTTCAAAATGGATCCAGAATCCGCTTGGATCCAGAATCCCCCCCCCCCCTTCCGTTCCGGACAAAAAACGTGAGACATGTTTTAGCTTGCTTACCTCGCTAAGATTACGATATAATTCGCTGATGATCGGTCGCTTCATATTTTGAACGAGAGGCATGTTGAAGCCAGAAATGAAGAGCTTAGATCCATCTGGTCAAAACCACGGAGAGCTCCTTAGATTACGCACGCCGAGCCTTTCTTTGTGAACGGTAAACAGGGAAGTGAACGACAACGCGCGTGCGCGAAGAACAAGAAGTATGGTGGCCTTGGAGGCCAAAAAATAATAATCTGAATGTTATTCTCTCGTTTGATATCAATGAAAATGCACTAGGACGTGTGATTCTAGATTGCTATTCCTATGCATTTGATGTATTACCTTGTGTTGACCTTGCTGTAAATCGCCCTGGATTAAGAGCGTCTGCTAAATGCTTACATTGTGAATTGTTTAGTTTTTTTTGTCAACATATCGCTGGCTTGGGAAGGTGTTTAGTCCAGAGAGTCTCCTACTGGACTCAGTAGGAGACTCTCTGGACTAAACACCTTCCTGTTGACCGATATGACCCGGTCAACACATCGCTGGCTCACAACGTGTCGCAGTGCGACACGTTGTGAGCTTGCAGATCGACTGTTTTTGCTACTTGTACGGCAAAGTATAGGGAACGAGGGGGTATGAAACGTGGAGATACGCGGTCTTTCCCCCCGACAGTGGCGACATGAGCTATATGAATCCACTTCACAGAAGAAATGGGGCTCCGTAAAAAATTACATATACGATCTATAATGATGGCCCTGCGTTTTTTTTAACATTATCGTCTGATAACACTCCGTATGATTCATGGATCTGTTATGGTCTCTTATCTGACAGCGATGGGGCATTATTCACGTTCCCTCCACGTTGCGTGCGTGTTCTCTGAGCATCGCGAGACAGACGTACGGTTTGTTTGACCGCCGCGTGCATGTATGGCTGCGCTCTTTGGATTTGACCCCCTGCATGTTCGTCCGGCTGGCCTGCTGCCATTTGAAAGTTCACAGCACTCAATATGATTAATGTTATTGCGTATTCTCCCCCCCCAACTAATTAGTCAATTTTATTTCATCAAAGGTATTTGTGTTGGCCTTGACTGCAAAAATAATACATCTTTATACATAAACATATATATCTCTGCCGTCGGGGGCAGAAACCACCGAACGAACTCCGAAAAGTTCATTTTTCAGCAATGCAATACTGCCTCACCAAAGTTGGTATTGCGCAGGAAGTAAGACATACCGAAATGTAATTTGTAGTGTTAAAAAAGTGATAAAATGAACAGAATAGAATGCATAAAACTCTAACCCTAATTGACATTGTAGATCAGTTATCATCGACTATTTAGTCTTGCATTGACCCGATCAGTTGTTACACTCTTTGATCTTACTATAACACAATCATTATTGGTTGATTAATGGCGAGCTTTACTTCTGCACTGTTCTCGTTCATGTTCCAAAACAAGTCGGTTTTGGCAATAAATGATTGAATATTACATGAATATTCTTCGTTTACAAATGGGAGTCTGTGGCAGTGTCGTAACTCCCTCAATAGCTCTGGTCGTATGACAAAGTATATTGGGGTCTTAAGTGGTTAATTGGCCCAGTTTATGGTGGTCACTGTCAACCCCCGACTCTTTTCCCAAACACTGCAGGGGGGGCCTATTCTTGGGTCACAGAACCAATTTGATGGGTCCCTTTCCCTTTATTGTTTTCCTTTCCCACATTTGATTTTTCATTATTAATTCAAGAGATGATCAAAAAGAATCCCCCCCACACACCCCCCCTCGCATTTATTCAAAACAAATTCAAACATTTTTCAAAATAATTCTGTGAATATATACGCTTGTAGATCGGGTCTGGGGACCACCGGGTATACAAATGGACCTTTTATAGGTCTGTAACTCTGAGAGTGTACGAATGGAACCAAATGGACACTGTGTGTGTGTGTGTGTGTGTGTGTGTGTGTGTGTGTGTGTGTGTGTGTGTGTGTGTGTGTGTGTGTGTGTGTGTGTGTGTGTTCATGGACACATGGACACATGGACAAATGTGACCTCACTAATGAGTGCCATGTGAAAGTTGCCCTGTGGCCTGCAAGAGGGAGGCGCGCGCGCGCGCGTGTGTGTGTGTGTGTGTGTGTGTGTGTGTGTGAGACACCAGAGGTGTCGGGTCGGGTGTCCGGGCTGGGTCGCGTTAGCGTGACACGTTGCCGCAATACGTGCACTTGGCTGTTATTCTACTAAATCAAGGGCAATATCGGGGTTTCCTAGGGGTCGAGTCATGCGCACACACACACACACACACACTACACACACACACACACACACACACACACATGCAGTCATAAGAGTGTTAAATGAGTCACACGTGAACTTGTACTGGTAATGCTGCAACATTGCTGCATGGTGTATGAATTTAAACTTATTCTACCGTGTCAATGCAGATAATAAGTTAATAATAATAGTTAATAAAATAAGAGCTAATAAATGTCTTAAATCGTCTCTGTCAGGTGGAATAGAAACCTCATTTATGTCCAAAATGCTTGTACTGTTCAGGATTTCTTACTTCAAAAGTATAGCAGATCTACAATCTCAAAACACACAGTTTGTGACGCTGTTTCTATGATCAAGATGGGAGTTAATTTATGAAAAATAACGCGAAAAGTTAAAATATGGAGTTAAGAGGTTTCTGCCCACGCACACAGACACGTGCAGGTCGTGCGCGCGCACACACACACACACACACACACACACACACACACACACACACACACACACACACACACACACACACACACACACACACAGACTCCTCTCTCTGCCCTCTTCCAGACATGACAGCACACAGGGCTATATACGTTGTGTTGATAAATTATCGCATATAGCCTATATACTGTATATATATATATCTCCCGAGGTCTTTGCATATTTCTATCCTAAACACTATATGGTTGTGCTGCGAGGGCTGCATTTCTGGACGAGGGTCTTTGAAGAGCCCATTACCGAGATGTTATTAATTACAGGCTGAGATAACAGATGAGTGAAGGGGAAGCCATTTACCACCCTGCCAGCCAACAAGAGCCGCACTCAATCATCATCGCCTGGCCTTGACTCCGCGCGGCTGAAACGCGCCAACCCCCGTGATGGATGTCAGCCATGGGAGAAGTCGTTTTTACTTAAGCCATTTTGGGCGGGAAGCATTCTGTTCTACTTTAGCTAGTGAAAAATAGCAGATCTACAAGCTCGTAGCGCGCCACTGGCGCGCTACGAGCTTGTAGGTCTGCTATTTTTTTGAGAAGTCGTGGAAATGTGGCGCAAATCTTTGAATATATATTTCAGAGCGAACATTTTTTACTAAAATATTGGCTTCTGGAACTACATATTTTGAGATGGGGGTCCGTGGCCCAATAGAGATCATTTTCTTGGGTTCTTGACATGAAAAAGGTTGAGCACCACTGACATAGAAACATGGGTTTTTCAGATATTTTTTTTGATTTAGAAGCCTTTTTTTTTATCGACCTTAGTCCAAAATGGGTTAAGCAAAAGTAGCTGTACCCCTATATATTATATATATACTCTGTTGCAAGTGAAAGGCCCGCATTCAATTTTGATTTGAGTGAAAAGTATTGGCACCAAATATACTTATCTATAATTACCTAAAGTAGAGGTACTAACATGTTTAAAAAAAAAAATCATAGCAAACGTGGGGTCCGGGGACCCCCAGGGGTACCTGAGGAAGTTCCAGGGGGTCCCCAGCTAAATGATACTTTGGAACCAAATGGACCATTATAGGTCTGTAACTCAGAGTGTAACGGGTCCATTTGGTTCCATTTGTACACTCTCAAAGTTAAAATAACTTTGATTTTACAATATAAATTGGTGTCTCAGAGATAGAAATGCCATTAAATGGGGGTCCAACATTTTCACTTTGAGACTTTGAAGTACTAAAATATCGAAAAACTAAATTACCCACATTATAGAAAGTAGTAGTATAGTTTCTTGTCTCCCAAACATCATAAAATAAGATCTTGTTGCAAAAGGGGTGAATTAAGTGGCCCTTTACAGCTGCACTATATGTAACTTTCCTTTTCTTCCCCCGGATTTCAAGTGCTGACATTTTTATACCATTGAGCTAGTAGAGCCTGCCTGCTTGCTCAGGGGATCAATTGACTCTTGACCAGCAGGTGAGACATGACCTTTGACACCATCTAAAGCAGTGGTTCCCAAATTGGGGTCCGGGGACCTCCAGGGGTACCTGAGGAAGTTCCAGGGGGTCCCCAATTTTCCCCATGCATTTAAATGATAGTTTGGAACCAAATGAACCATTATAGGTCTAACTCAGAGACCCCCTTTCCACCGGTTGGTTCCCAATGGGAACCGATTCAGTTCTTTTTGGATCTTAGTCCATGAGCCAGAGCTCCAACATTGGTGGGAAAAACTAGACCTATATTAAATTGTTTATAGGATCAATACAAGTAAATTAATACATGATAACCCTTCCACAGTAGTAGCTTTTTCATATTTTCGATTATGTTGCATATTTTCCTACATAATTCCTCATTTGCATATTTACAATATTTGCATATAGCCTATACAATAAATCATTGTCTTCGTGTAAGTACTCAACTTTGGAAGTTTCATGGTGATAACAATCTAATATAGGTATGGTTTTGCACACTCAATTAATAATTAACGTTCCAATTTTGGACTAAAAACCAAAAAGAACTGAACCGGTTCCCATTGGGAACCAACCGGTGGAAAAGGGGCCAGAGTGTGTACAAATGGAACCAAATGGACCCGTTACATTTGTACACTCTCAGCGTTAAAATAACATTGATTTTACAATATAAATTGGTGTTTTTGTGTATCTTATTTTGTAGCATTGTTCCTAGTGTTTCCTGTCTGCCTAGTTACTAGTTTGCCTACCTTGTCTAACCTACTTTGTGATGTGCCAGTGTCTCCACCTGTGTCCTGTTAGTCCCCCAGCCTATCCCAGTGTCTCCACCTGTGTCCTGTTAGTCCCCCAGCCTATCCCAGTGTCTCCACCTGTGTCCTGTTAGTCCCCCAGCCTATCCTAGTGTTGATTGTATTTTGGTTCCACCTGTGCCCTGTTATTCTGGGTCTATTTAAGTCCTGTGTTTGCATTATTTTTGGTTCGTAGTTCCCTGTTGTGTGAGTCCCTGTATTATATGTTTTCTGAGATGTAGCCTACCTACAAATTATAAATCAACATAAGGAAACTGTCACATATATAGTCAAAGGTGATCAAAAGGACTAGGACGAAGCTGAAAGCGTATAAGTGCCTATCCTACTTACAACAAAACATAATATTAGTTACTCAAAATTGTTTCAATAATGGGAAATTCTGCAAAGAGAAATACTAATGCATGTGCACACACATGCACGCAGCTGCCTTTTGCCTATATGGTTTATTTAATAAATATTCCTAAGTGTACTTGTTCTGCCTCCTGGCTGTCGCTTGCATTTGGGTCCTCATCCCTACTCACCGTAACAGTAAGTTATATTGTATTAACATAGTCCACCAATGGTGGACTATGGCCACCATATAGATTGGACTAGATTACATTTTATTCATTCAGACAAATTAAGTTACATGGTGCCACTTTAATCGTTGTGGGGGGAGAGAAAGAAAGAAAGAAAAAGTCTGTGAAGGCTGTTTTTCCCAAGCTCACAACACGTCACGACACGTTGGGGGGGCTTTTAGATCTGATATTTTCAATATGCTTGAAATAGGCCTTAAAGTGGTTAATTCATAATGTACTTTTTTCTAAAAGTAAAAGTATGCCTACCCACAAACACGCAAGTATAAAGTACAGCTACAATTTGCATTATTATTATTATTATTATTATTATTTTATTTTTTGCGGCTTACGCCTTTTATTGATTTTTTAAGGGACAGACAGTAGGCTGACAGGAAACGGGAGAGAGATGGGGGGATGACATGCGGTAAAGGCCGTGTCGGGTCCGGGAGTCGAACCCGCGGCACACCGCGACTGGATCACCAGTCCGGTGCCCAGACCGTTACGCTACGGCCTGGGCCTACAATTTGCATTATTATTATATTTTACATTATGTTCTGCACTGAAGTGAATGTATAGTTTGTTACTCTGCACCCCTGATCATGATCACATATTGCCTTCATTTGACGCTGCTGAAACGTGCCAGCGCGTGATAGATTGCTTCTATTAATGCCAACCATTCACTCTTGGGCTCCAACACCCTCTGCAACGTGGCCCCTTGTAATGTGGAGATAAACGAAAAAAGTCTGAATGCGTTTGCACAAAAAAAAAAAAAAAAAAAAAACAGTTTGATGAATTTGTGTCGGGACGGAGCGGGAATGCTGCGGCGAACGACAGGGGAAGATGGATGCTTCTGGTCTCAGCGAGCACGGGTGTGTACTCCCTCGACTGCATCACCCCCCCCCCCCCCTCCCCTTAACCCCCTGGAGACTTTTGGAAAAATCCCACATGAGAGGAATCCGTCATTGGGAATAGAAACGTATCCAAGTACGTGTGCTCTCCCTCTGTTCATACAGAGACTCAAATGAAGGATTTCTTTCCTGAACGGTAGATTGGTCTTTTTCTTTTTCAGGGGAAGCAAAGGTTGAATGAAGAAATTAACTTTGTTCTAATCCTATACACTTAACACTGAAACTCCCAGTACTTCACCTGGCTGCTAGATCAATCCATTTCATTTATATCGCAGTGTCAAATCACACGTTGTCTCAAGACACTTTACGTGCAGAGCAGCAGGTTAACCACTTAAGTCATGAGTCTATATTTATACAACATATACTTATAGTCTTATACAGCATAAGATCATGCTCTACACTACAGAGACGGAACATTACCCCCCCCCCCCCCCCATGAGCAAAGGCGCTTGGCAGTACGTGGTGGTGGTGGCAAGGGAAAAATCCCCTTTAACAGGATGAAGCCCCGAGCAGAACCAGGCACTGTGTGGGTGGCCAAACACCTTAACCACAGACAGACAGACAGACAATGTAGGCCTATAGGTATTTAGCAGACGCTCTTAATCCAGAGCGACTTGCAGTAACTTTTTAAAATATTTGACATTTTTAACACCACAAATATATTGTATGATTTATTTTTCAGATGGGGGTCCGATACATTTAGGGGTCCTTGACATGAAAAGGTTTGAGAACCACTGTTAAAGGAGTTCTTTAAGGTTTGCAGGCTCCTCCTTGGCCTGCATATCGGAGTGTCCTCGAGCAAGACACTGAATCGTTCTAACTACTCATGCACTGAACCGCTAATCGCTCCCAATGTCGCATTATTGGTCTCCTCGGTGTGTGAATGTGTACCGCATAGTAGCACGAAATGTGCAACTCTGCTCAGGCTGTGGAGGGGGTACAGTACACTACTAATAATCAAATTGAATTGATTCGAATTGGATTACGTGTGTTGTGCCGTTGCGTTGCAATGTGTTTGAATGAGTGTATGTGAGGTACAGACACAGTACATTGTAAAGTGCATTTGGAAAGACTTGGAAAAAAGTGCTGCGTGTAATTGCATTTACCATTTTACCATCAACTGAAAGTCTGGGATGTTGTTGGAAGCAGCACACACAGGCACACTGTTGGAATCAAGTCAACCCATGATTAAATTATGTACAAAAACAACAACCTAGAAAAATGAATCAGGTCTTTTTGTCAAGAACAATTGTGAAACAAAGCCATCAAGAGGCGATTATAGCTAATTCCACCAAGAGTTCATCCGGTACCATGAACAACTTTTAGTGCATTATGGTTCTAGACATCATAGGGGGCTTCAGCCCCTGCCCTTTTACCCGTCTGTAAAACAACTGCCCTCTCTCCAGACCACGAATTGAATGCAGCATTTACTATGGTGAAAGAAATGCAAATGCCACTCCTTTCCATGCCATGACGGATCACGGAAGGCAGCATTCAGGAGAATTGCTCCCCCCCCCCGAAGTCTCCTGAACTTGAACACCGCATTTTGTGTTGAACAAATTTGTTTAGAAATCCATGTCGTTACACGGCATCTCCACTAGCTAAAGAGTGCTGGTTTGCGCCCCGAAAATAGCTGATCTACAAGCTCTCAACGCGACGCAGCACAACGTGTTGTGAGCTTGTAGCTCTGCTATTTTCGTCCAAAAGTGCCCTCTTACGGGATTTCAGCACCTGCCCCTCTAACACTCTCTGCACGTCCCTGTTCTGGCATGCTCTCACGACATACCTGTAAACTGAGCTGCTTAGATTGGGTGCTTTGCAGACTATATTCATACAAGTCATACTTTCTGCAGTTTTTTTTCTTTTATTTTTTTGGTGGGTGTTGCACAGTATGAAACAATGTGCTATTGTGTTGCCTAGGATGACATAACAAGTAGGCCTACAGACAGTATCCGCACTAGTTGAATAATTAAGAATTGCAGAGCTGTAGAGTGTATACTTGAAGTGTAAGTAAGTAGGTTGATCTTTCTGTTTTATGAACACAAGGCTGCTGTACTTTATACCTCATAATAAGCATTTAAAGTATGAGGTATAAAGTACGGCAGCCTTGTGTTCATAAAACAGAAAGATTGGGTATTGGGTAAGACTGACGTTATGTATCTTTCAGGACCTTTCACTGCTTCGTCTCAACCATTACTCTATGGCTCTGGTCTCAGCCACAGCGGTAGATATTTTGACTGTTTCCACTACTGTTGGAGCAGCCATAAACTACACAGGTTCATCTCGATGTTCTGGGCATCTTTGTAATGTTAGTGTTAGTAAAAAGCAGGTAAAAGAGTAACATTTGAGGCAGACTAACATCAGTCACTCTACAGTTCACTGTAGTAGAAGAGATGCGCCTGGTGAGGGTTTAAACCCCGCAGCTATGTCGAGTCTGCATACAGGAAATATGTAAGCTGCGACCATGAGACCCGTTTCTGAATTTGTCTATAGAGCGTTGCAGTCCTGGCCCCTCAGAACGAGGGCACCAGAAGAGAATGTCCCATACATTTTTCTCCATAGACGTTTCGGTGCCCTCGAAGGGGGCGGCGGGCAGGACTGCGACGATCAATTAAGGCATCATTGAAAATTGCAGATCTACAAGCTTACGAAGCATAGCTACGAAATGTGGTGTGAGCTTGTCGATCAGCTATTTTTGGTAAATAGATAGCCTATATGCCGGTGTAGAGGGGGGAATATTTATTTATATATGAAGAAAGTGTAATTGAAATAAATAAAGTGTGTGTGTGTGTGTGTGTGTGTGTGTGTGTGTGTGTGTGTGTGTGTGTGTGTGTGGTGTGACTGTGTGTGAGACTGTGTGTGTGTGCGGATATAAGGCACAATCTAGGTACTAATGTAAGTGGTATCACTGCCATTCTCAACTGCCCCCCACTGTAAAACGCCTTGGATAAAGACATTTTACAGTGCAAAACAGAGCGGTCTTTCTCCCAAACTATAACATATCGTCTAGGAGGCCAATATGGGACCAATTACACACGGCAACTCATCCGTTGGCCGGTTGGAGCGCTCCCTCCGTGAACCGTGGCTAACAGCGGCGGAGCAGATAGCTCTGTGTTTAGCCCATTTAGACCCGAGGCCATTTCTAAAAAGAATTCTGAAAAAAACAATGTTTCTATATCAGTGGTTCTCAAACTATTTCATGTGAAGGACCCCCAAAAATGTCTGAAAATCTGAAAATATGTTGTTCCAGGGACCCCCCCCCCCCCCAGAAGCAAAGATTTGAGTTAAAAACATTCACTGGGAAAGAATATATTCAAAGAATTGCGTCCACATTTTCACGATTTTTTTTTTTTTTTCCCACTTTTTTCACACAAGCTCGTAGTGCGGCACTCGGTGCCACGCTACGAGCTTGTAGATCTGCTATTTTTCAATAGCTAAATCATAACATAATGCTTAAAATACCAAAAGGGGATCCCGTCGTCTAGAATGGGTTAGATATACAGTAACATGCACTCTTGCTACAGTGTGTCATGTGTTGTTCTGTGTGCAGTTTACCAAAACCACATGCTCTCCCCCACTGCAACGCCATCAGTTGTCGCCAGAGAAATGTACTGTATATCCTGCGGTTAACAGTGGTGGATCTGGGGTATTTGAGTTGTGTACATGTATGGTTAAATGCACGGAAGTGTGTGTGTGTGTGTGTGTGTGTGTGTGTGTGTGTGTGTGTGTGTGTGTGTGTGTGTGTGTGTGTGTGTGTGTGTGTGTGTGTGTGTGTGTGTGTGTGTGTGTGTGTGTGTGTGTGTGTGTGTGTGTGTGTGTGTGTGAAGTCTGCCTGTCTAGTGCATAACTCAAGAACCAACCAATCAACTTCAACATTGCCATGTGTACAGTATGGACCCCAGGGTGTGTACTGTGTAGTGCTGATTGGTCCGTGCTGTCTGGCCCTTTGATGTGATACCGTACATTTGTGGTTTGAAAAGCTCAATTGTAGTCAACATTGTGACCTTCTTTGTGAGATCAATTTGGCATTTTATTTAATTCACCTCCTGTAAAGCAGTAAATTTGAATTCTCACGTCACATGAACACTAGACCGCTACTGTAGTTGGACAGCAATTGTATTTGTATTCTTTTATAATGTTGTATCCTGGCCAAAGAGCCCGTCGGTTGTTTTTGTATACTACTAGAAGCTTGCACGCCTGCGGGCCGCTCGCATCCAACGCCACACGTCTCTGCGGGGCGCTCACATCCAACGCCACACGTCTCTGTCACAGTGAGATCTGAGTGAGACACGCACAAAACCCTACGTTTTGAACGGACGCAGACGGCGATGTATCTTTGGCCACACTGACCGTGTTTTTTCCCCGTGCTGGGCAGGTTGTGTGGGCGCTCTGTAATCGGTCCATCGCATCACGGAAAGGGAAACTGTGACCACAAAGCTAGGTAGAAAACGCCAAGGTAAAGTCAGTGATAGGCAGTGTTGCTTTTAGTTTTAGTCATACTCTTTTAAATTGTTTTCATTTAGTTTTAGCCACATTTTAGTGTTTAGTTTTAGTCGACTAAATCTACAATTGATTTAGTCGAACATAATGTATGTTGGCGGTGGGCCTTGATGCCGTCGTAATGAAAATAGCTTATCTACAAGCCCACAATGCGTCGCAGCGCGACGCTTTGTGAGATCTGCTATTTTCAGCATAAAACCAAGTGTAAAATGACTTTTATTGACATTTTGTTGATGAAATTGACAATATATTTAGTCTTACTTTTAGTCGTAGTTTAGTTTTCATGTAGTCTCCATCTAGTTTTCCTCAGTGAAAAAAGGTAGTCGACGAACATTTTTCGTCTTAGTTTTAGTCGATATCAACACTGGTGATAGGCGAAAACGACACTTCCATACTCCACATACCGTCAGGGCCGTAGCTGACCATTTGTTTGCCCTACTCGTAGGATATTTGTGATGACGAGAGTGCTGCTATTCCTCATGCAGATCGGCTATTTCCGCTGTTTGTGAGGACGCACACACGGCCGCTCGTTATTACGTGGCGGAGCCGCAGAGGTTGCCCTACTCGCTATGCGTACTGTGCGTATAGGTAGTAGGGATGCCAAACGACTCATATTTGGCCAATCGACGAATCGAGGCCGAAAATCGACGTGGCGAACGACTTTTTTCCTTTTTTTCATTATTTTTATATTTTTGTTGTTGCTGCGCAGCAGTTGAGGAGAACGCAACTATGCATTCCTTTAAGCAACACAACTTCTGCAGCTGCATCCATATGTTTAGAATTTGCATCAATGATCAAATCCCAATAATAAAAAAATAAACTTTATTTTGTAAAGGAGCAGCGGTGCTATCTGCTAGTAGTCCCAACTCTCAAGTGTCTGCAGCCTGTCACGAGCCCCGTAATGAACGCACGTTGTTCCGTATTTTAATGTCGGGTCGGAGAATAAATACAGTATGAATGCTTTCTTCACGAGAGAAGAGCGCTCACCGCTGCTAATATGGTAGCAGACCTGTGGCTGTCCAGTTCACTTTACGGCATGTGTAGACTGTATATGAGATGTGAACCTGGGTCTGGGTCTGGGAAGCAGAGCTGCAGCCATTGGCTCATGATACGAGCACACGACCAATGGGACAGATCATTCAGTGTTGCTAAGATACCACCCCCCACCAAACACACACACACACACACCCTTGGACGATGGGGTCTATTCTCAAACTCAGAGCCACAGCGCTCTGCTCAAAGTAATTTGCATGTGACGAGCCACTGACAGGCGCAGCACAGCAGTGTCACACAGACAAACACGTACCTCTCCCATTTGGAAAACATTTGAAACGGCAACGTTTATAACATTTTACATTATAAAAAAAAAAAAAAAACGATTTTTCGACTCATACGTTTTGAGTCGCGGGAGGCATGAGTCGAAAATCGAGTCGATTTTCAACTTTTTTCAACATCCCTAATAGGTAGCGACGGCACTGCATACCGTAATGGGTCTATGGCTGTGCGCACACAGTGTGCTCTTCTCAATTGTGTGTATATATCATAGACTGTAAAAAATATGGACAAAGCGTTCTCCGGGTCTAACATGAACGTAAAATGAAGCCTGAAATCGCTTCATTGTAAATCGCCATCTTTCTAGATCCGTTTGGTACCAGCGGGCCATTGGCTGGCTCCGTTTTGGACCAGCTGGCCATTGGCTGCCCAGACAACGAGGCGGGACTTCCCCCCTTCTTCTCCGTTGGTTTTTATTTTGACTCGAGTGGGAGGGGAATCCCGATCATAGACTGTAACGGTAGCCACGCCCCTCAGAACATACGCGATGTTTTTTTTTCTTTATGGTCATTTTTTTAATGAATGGGACCATAATTTTCCAAAAAGAATATTATGACATTAGAAATGAGACTTTAAACTAGTGAATGGAAGAAGAAAGTATTCATGACCATGTTTATTAAGGTAATACAGTCTAGGTGAAGTTGGGCCAAAATACATGGGCCTCTATGGAGCTATGGGGCTTTTTGGGTCCAGCCCAGCGCCACAACAGGCCATTATATGAACTACCGATTTCAAATGAGGCTTCACGAAATATCTGGCTGACTGCCCCCCTGGTATATATATATAGATACAGCAGTGATGAGTTTGAATCCCTGGGCGGGCATCACCAGTGCATTAAGATGTCCAGTGTTCGGAAGGTCAAATAAGCACTGCCTGTTTAAACCAGTGGTTCTTAAACATTCTCACGTCAAGAAAAGATGACCTTTCATCAGTTTTTTAAATAACATCTGGCTAAACTGTTCCTTGCTTTGCTATACGGACCCTTTGGAACCCCCAGGGGTGGGGAACGAGTGGTTTTATAACGGCATAATGACATTGAATCACGGCGCAAAGTGTGGACCGCGCTCGCTCATCAATTGCACCACACTAGAGAGTATTTTAGCTGGCCGGGTGATGAATGCGTCTGTGTGCGTCAGGTGATAGCTGATAATCTGACACATATACGAGCGTATCTTGTATGCTCGTTGAATGCCTGGCTCTCTCCCTCTGCACGGTGAGATCATAATTGTCCAGCGTGTGTCAGCATGAACTCATGAAACGGATCGCATTGTCACGCTGTTACACCGTACAGATAATATTTATGTCCATTGACCTCATGGCTAAAGCTCCCTTTCATTTTCCCTTTCTTGTAAACTTTGGGTTGGCAATAACATGTCAGGTTTTATTTTTTTAACATCATTATCATAATGGCTAAACACAGAGGAGATTTCCGTCATGGCTTCATAAACCACAATGAAATGATTGTCCGGGCTGGGAAATTATTGGGCCGGGATAACTGCATAATCTGCAACGTCATGCTTCAACGTACATAAACAATACACGGTGTACGCCTGTAAAACAAAGGAAGATATAGTGAGGTGATGTGGAAGGACAATATATTAATTAAATGTGTAACTCTGAAATCGTCATAACTTTACGTTGGCAACATAATCTGTTTTAGCATAATTATCGTAATGGTACAGAACTGCATGGTCTGTAACATGAGCAGCATGCTTGCTCGTTGCCAACTCACAGTGGTGGAAATAAGTACAAAACCTTTTTTTTTTACTTAAGAAGAAGTATTAATGCTGCAATGTATATACTCTGTTACAAGAAGAAGTCACGTTTTCAAAATCTACTTGAGTAAAAGTACAAAAAGTTAAAGTATACTCATTGTGCAGAATGTCCCATTTTTTCACAACTGCAAAATGTATAAAAATAAAACTGCCGATCTGCTATTTTCAAATGGCTGAAATATATATATATATATATATATATATATATAGGGCTGAAATGGTTGGTGTGTTTTGTATAATAATCAAAATCTACAAATGAACGACCAATAGTAACTAAAGTTAATGGTAGACAGTGGAGTTAAAAAGTACAATATTTTCATCTGACATGTAGTGAGGTAGATGTATTGGGAAAAATACTCAAAGTACTTGAGTTCAGTACTTAAGTATATGTACTTAGTTACTTTTACACCGTTGCCAACACATTGTGTGCTGTGGAAGTGGAACGTGCGTTCACTTTTGCACTCATTTCATAGATGACAGTTTATCCAGTGGAGTGGATCCATGCACAACAACAGCACACAGTTTATCCAGTGGAGTGGATCCATGCACAACAACAGCACACAGTTTATCCAGTGGAGTGGATCCATGCACAACAACAGCACACAGTTTATCCAGTGGAGTGGATCCATGCACAACAACAGCACACAGTTTATCCAGTGGAGTGGATCCATGCACAACAACAGTTTATCCAGTGGAGTGGATCCATGCACAACAACAGCACACAGTTTATCCAGTGGAGTGGATCCATGCACAACAACAGCACAAACCCTGAGCATTCATTCATTTGGTTTAATTTGTATACTCTCAGAGTTCAATTAGAGCAGCACTATGTAAGCTTGTCTTAACCCATTTCGACCGTACGATGTGTGGGAACGTCATAACTAATCCAACCGACGGGTTGATATCAAATGAGAGAAAAATATATTTATTTTTTTTCTTTTCTTTTTTGGCCTCCAAGGCCACCATACTCTTCGCACTTGCGCGGCCCCGTTCACTTCCCTGTTTACCGCTGCAGAAAGAAGCCCTCGTATCTCCTAATCTAGGGAGCTCTCCGTGGTTTTGACCAGATGGATATACTAAACTGACTTCTGACCTGCCTCTCGTTCAAAATATGAACACGAGGGATTATCGAGCGACTTTATGGTAACGATAGCGAGGTAAGCAAGCAAAAATATGTCATGCGTTTTTTTTGTCTCCCTGCTCTTCTATTGAGACATTTCGATCATGTCAAAAGGTCATGTCTCGCCAAGACACGGGATCTGACACAAATCTTCAATTCATCCCCCGAGCATGCAGGCAAGCGGCTCTGTTAGCTCAATGGTGAAAATGTCAGCACTTGCGCTGCAGGGAAGCGGGTTGAAATCCAGGGTAGAAGAGGTGCAGGGAGTGAAGCTTTAACACTCAATATTTGTGACCAGATTTGACTAAGGGGCTGCCATCGTGCAGCCTCCAGCTTTACACCAGAGGAGAAAAACTGAGTTTTCTTTTTTAATCCAAAATTAGTTAATAGCACAGGCAGACACTTCACATACTAGAGCATGTCTTAAATAAGTGTCAGAGCTGAGATCGTAATGTAAATATGAAATAAATACTTTTGAGTCCACAGAAATGAACCTTTCAACTTCAAGCCTGTTTTCTCAACTCGCTGTTTTCAGACATTACTCTATAAGCCATATATCTCCAAAACTGGTGGGTCAAACTGAACAACCAATATGTCAATTTGAAGCTATGAAATCAAATGGCAGCCCCCTCAGTCAAATCTGGTCACATTTTATTGTGGAAGAGAATACATGTCTTCACTGGGAATGCCACTCCCTCCCAGACTGTGTCTGTGATGGGAATCTCTAGCTCCCATACTGGTTTCTGTATCCTTGGAATGTCGCTCCTAGGTGTGGGAACCTTTATCAGGTTGTGAGAATCAGGCCATTGTGGGAAAGCACTTCGTAAGCTGTTCTTGGATAAATAAGGGTTTAGAACAAATGCCAGGAATCCTGTGAAAAAATATACTATTCGATCCTTTTATCTATAGAGTAATACCACAGAGACATTACAGGGTCAAGACACTGATCATGATCAGACTGTGTGCGTGTGTGTGTGTGTGTGTGTGTGTGTGTGTGTGTGTGTGTGTGTGTGTGTGTGTGTGTGTGTGTGTGTGTGTGTGTGTGTGTGTGTGTGTGTGTGTGTGCGTGTGCGTGTCTGCCTCTCCGCTGTCACATCAGTGCTGAACTGACCCCAGGACAGCGTGTGTTGGACAGATCCTTTGTCGACTACCTTTTTTGTCGACTACAATATAAAAACTATATAAAAACTAAAGCTACGATGACTAAAAATAAGACTAAATACACTGACAATTTCATCAAGAAATGACATTAGTGTTTGGTTGTGCTCAGGTGTTGTGCTCTGAAAATAGCACATCTACAAGCTCACAGATCTTCTATTTTCAGCATGCAACCAAGTGTAAAATCAGCAATTACGATGCCATCAAGGCCCGCCAAAATCGACTAAATCAACTGTAGATTTAGTCGACTAATATAATAATATTAAATCCACTAAAACTAGACTGAAACATTTAACATTAATAAAATATTACTGAAACGAAATAGAAATGGGCACATATTTTAGACCGGGGGTCTGTGGAGAAATACATAATAATGTGGGGCTTCTTGACATGAAAATGTTCGAGAACCACTTTAAACAACAGGAAACGAGCCCAAATATGCAAGTTCTGCAAATTCCACAAAAAAACGTATTTAATTTGACCGCTCTGTGATTCGCCTTTGATTTCCTTGTAATGAGGTGTAAAAGAATGAAAATGATTTGACTCGCAGTCGCATTAGTAAATGTTAAAAAGCATATTCCCGTGTCTTTCTAAGTCTAAGATATGGAAAGTATAGTTTCCTATAATTGTTTAACTTTTGTGGTCTTGGTCTTTTGTTGATTTTGTGTGTTGGGAAAACTGCTTTATTCCACCTGCATGTCGAACTCTTCGCTGATTGGTCTGTTTCGGGCGGGACGGGAACGGAGGGGGACGTTGATTTGATTTGAGTGAATGTTGTTTTGGTATAATGTGGTTTTGTCGTCTGGAGAACTGTTACATGTCAGTTTATGTGTTGCATGCCGCCGCTAACCCCATGTGTGTAATCGGAGAGACCTACGAGATGTATGTGTTGCATTTCATTGTTTCATCCCTTCAGATCACATGTTTTACTTAAAAGGGAAACAACAACAACTAAATATTAGTTAATGACGTTTAGAAGATTTAAAACACTTTCCTGGGGGTCTTTATGTGTGTAATATGTGGTTTTAGATATTTTAGATTTTAGCAGTGAGCCCAGTGTCTCTGATGTCATGGACACTGGGCTCACTTCCTTCCTGGACTACATGTTGTCTCAGTAAGACAGCCCTCCCCCTATCCACAAGGAGCAGCACTTTACGCCACTGCCATTGAGGTACTAAAACAAAAGGTATTGATTTGTAATGTTGGCATACAGAGAAAAACTCCAAAAAGTGTACATAATGGAACCAATTTGGTTCCAGTTGTGCACCCTTTGTAGTTAAATAACTGTACTGTCTACATACACTAACCGAGAAAGTCAACATACATTAGAAATATACAATACAATTGTAAAACAAAAGAAGATAAAAGAGTGCGCTAAAAGCCTGTGCGTCCGGTAGTTATCCCACAAGATAAACAACCCGCTGTCATCAGCTCATCATCTCCCGTTATGTTTGTAGATCCTAAACTATACTTCACTACAGTTTAAACTCTCGGAGAGGTTTCTTTCGGCCCCAAAGCTGCAGTATGAGAGCAATGTGAGTGTCGTAAGTGTAAATATGTCGTCCGTTCATTCATGTGGGGGGCTGCCTGGGTACAGTGGCGACACCGCAAGCCAGAATATAGAAGTCCTCTCCCTCCAACTCTCCTCGTCTGCCAAAGGGATTGACATTGGGAGCAGCTGCGTGGTTCAATACTATACGTCCGTCTCTAACCGTGGTAACGCCCCGCCAGCCTCTGATTGGCCGACCGACACTGCCCGTCTTACCAGACTTTAATTCCTCCGGGGTGGATATTCTTGTGACACTGATGCAAGGTTACTCCGTGGTGGGAAATTAATATTACCCGGTGTTCGCATTGCCTTGGAGGGGCTAATAATTTACTATTCTGTCCATATTGGGTTGCAACTCGGGGCTGAGTCTGCTCCAGCGAACTTCGCAACGCTTGGAACTATACAACTTTAGAGCCTTTATAGGGCCGCTCGGTGGTGTCTCCCGTGGCTCAAGTTCGCTATAGATGGCGCCCCTCCGGCGTGGTCTAAAACTATACATTACTAAAAACTAGTCTGCGGTTGGGTTGGAAACATAGTTGCAGCAGCGGGATGCAAACCCATGCAGGCAACAGGATCCATAGTCTTGATTAGACCATTATGCTATAGCGACTTGGCTGTGTGAGTTGGTTTGGAGTTTGAGGCTGAGAATGTCCGCCCCGTGAGTGCCTAAGGAGGGGACATCACCACAGGAAGCTTCTTGTTTGATTTCATCCCCTCCGTAGGTGATTCTCTGCTGTGCGATTTGTGTTTTCTCACAGAACACGTTCTGCGTTGTTCTCAGGAGACTGTCGGGAACTGGACAGATCTGTTTGAACATAGTCGAAAGAAGGTCTTCACCAGGAGACAATTGGAGCTAACACCTCTGTGATGTTGCATGTGAGATGACCGGATTTGGGAACTGGGACAGCAACGTTAAGGGTGCTCCATTTGCATCTGATATATCAGATATAGTTTGAGGGTGGTCACAACGTGACTCCTTAGCACTCTCCCATAACCTTGTGTCTTCCATGTTAATATCACAGACGCGCACATGAGGCCAGATAGGTTTAAGGTTGTGTCCATATGCACTGTGCAAGCTGCCCATGGCCCGTCAAGCCAAATCAACTCTGGTCTTTACTTCCAAAAAACAGTTTGCAGTGCTAATTTCCACTGCTTGTAATGTGAGACAGACACATGGGGTCCATCTTGGTCAGTTTTTTAACACTCTCCATACCTACATACTACATGTATAGGGTACAGATGAACCTACAGTAACAACAGTGACCAACGACAGTTTATTTTTGTTGTGTATAAAGTGTACATTGTACAAGAGCACAGTTTGGAAACATAATACCACAGAGCAAATGGAGTGTGGGCGAAGCGTCTAAATGCAGGTACCTGTGTATTGTGTTTAATCATTTCCAATTTCCCGCTCGCCTTTTTCAGTTGACCGCCAGGAGAGTCTGCTGCACAGGCAGCCTCTTTACTAATCTGTCAAGACCCACAGAATATTTTGTTCTATGTGACCATGTATGTAAACACCACATATCCCAAAAGAAAGAAGAGAGTCTCTCTACTTTCATCTGGGGAGGAGGTCAATGGCGGTCTGTGTGTTGGATTGAAATGACGCCAGTGAGTTGACCCATTCAGGCCTGACGTAGAAATAAAAAAATGTCTTCTCACAGTTTACTGAAATACCTATGTTTCTGTATCAGTGGTGCTCAATATTTCATGTCAAGGACCCCAAAAATTATGTGTAATTGGCCACCGACCCCCATCTGAAAATATGTTGTTCCAGGGACCCCTCAGAAGCAAAGATTTTTGTTAAAAACGCTCTAAAAGAATATACATTCAAAGATTTGTGCCGCATTTTCACGATTTTTCAAAAATGGCAGACCTACAAGCTTGTAGATCTGCTATTTTTCAATAGCTAAAGCATAACGTAATGCTCAAAACACCAAAAGGGGTTACCGCCCAAAATGGGTTTTAAAGTAGTGTAAAATATAAAAGCATCGTGCAAAGAGTGTGAGGATCAATCCCTGAATACATTTGAAATCAAAGTGAGCAGCTTCTTTCCCGTTCATATCGCATACAACCACCAGAGGACGGATACCGGATAACTCGCCAGTTTACCACATCGCCGTGGCGAAAAGTCTTCATCAATGTCTTCATCGTTATGCTAACATTCCGTCTTCATCGTTGTCAAACTCACAGATGTTATAGTTCATTTCCAAAGTGATCAAATTATTTTGTGCACTTTAGTGGTCAGCTAGATCACGATTTAAAAAAGTCGAGTATGTGAATACCAATGATAAGTATAGGCCTACCATTTCAGGATATTGTTTACTAATGAATTACGTTATTTCGGTACTTTGGTGTTTAAACTTTTACCATTCCTACTTTCTCTAGTGTTAACTCTAAACAACTATCATCTCTCTCTCTCTCTCTCTCTCTCTCTCACTCTCTCTCAATTCAATTTAAATGAAGGTGAAGTAAAACTAAAATGCACTAAATCGATGACCATGATGATGCTCTGACTACAGTATGTATCGATATAACTTACCAGATAAAACTCAGCAGCTCTCGGATTCATCATGAACAACCAGCAGAGCAGGCAGAACGTGACGGCTTTGTTGTTGTAATCATGGGAACACAGCCGGGTGGACAAGACATGGGGGATGAAAGTCACGCCGCTGGGCCTCATACTCTATTAAAGCCATGCCGCTGCTTGCTTGTGAAATCTAACAGACAGGCTAAGGAATGCCATACATCCCGAAGGCCGTTTTTCCTTCATCGGAAAAGCTGGTTATATCCTCTGCTTTCAGTGACCCGGCTAGTCAACAAACACCGGTGTCATGGAGCCATTTGTCAATCTGTGTGATGGTGTTGCAAAAAAAGAAGAAGAAGATATCGTGTTTGCACATTTATCTGCGTTTGACAGGACGTGACAATGGCACGAGGCCCCCGGGTCGGTTCCATGTCACGGCGGTCCTCTCTTTGGCGTCCGACGCTGACCCTTTGAGTGACAGGGTTCAGCTGGGTCTTAGAATGGAAAACACTACACACACACACACAACAAACACATGCATGCACGACGCGCGCGTGCAGGCATCTACTATGGCACACATCAAACATATAACAAGCACATTCATGCATAGCTTGCTTAGACTTTTCACACACACAAGTCATACACAAGCACACATTGACACATACGTTCTCACTCACATACATAAGATTCACACAATTGCACGCACATACGCATGAGTGCACACACACACCCTTTATCCGACACACCGTCAAAACCCAGCCATCTCAAGGGGCTAAAATGTGTACACACTACATTAAATGGAGGCTGAAGCAGATAAATATGGAAGCCATATAGGCTATTCCTCATCTCCAGTACAGCTTGATATCATGGATAGTTGGACCCCGTTGACATATTTACTGTGTGTGCGTGCGTGCATGCGCGCACGTTCGTGACAACGCTGTTGGTATAGACTACTGCTACTTGAGAAAGCGTTAGCGTTAATCTATGCTCTGTTGCGCCAGTACCAAGAATATAGACGAGAATAGCAGACCCCACGAGCTCACAACCTCGTGGCGCGGATTGCCACACACACTTGCCTCGAGACAAAGTGTACACATCGAAGTTTAGCAGGAGGAGAAATGAGGACAACTGGTCCTCATTTCTGTTTGATCTGCCGGATAAACAAACGTCTCTTCGTCGGGGATATAATTGCATCATGGAGTGGACGTCTCGACAGACTGGGACAACGTAAACTCAATTGTCTTCGGTGGTCTGACTGACTGCTACAGTGTACTAGTGACAAAGAGTTAGATGGACTGTATTTATTTATATCTTTTGATAAATAAACAGGAGGTAATGAATTTAACCAATGACCTAGACAGGAAGCGTGCATGGGCCGACATTAGCTCAGCTTTCTGTGTCTTGTTTTATGTGTGGCTGGAAGGATGCGGTTGCATGCATACGCCATGGTGGCGCCAAAGTGGAATAGAGAGAGGGGAGGGGGAACTTTCGGTCCCCCCTCCACTTTTTCAACGATTATGGACGTTTTAATTATTATTACGATGAGATACAGTATTTCATGGAGGATCAGGGCCATTACAGGACAGACTGAAAATAACTTTATACTAATGATGTTTAATCACTTGAACCCCAGCATCCCTATTCTGGGGGGGGGGGGGGCAACGTTCACCGAAAATAGCAGATCTACAATCTACAAGGTCACACGTTGTGAGCTTGTATATCTGCAATTTTTTGTTAAAGAAAAAAAGAACGGTGCAACTCGGGTCCGTTTTTACAAAGTCTGATAGATTGATTGAAGTATTAACAGTTTGCTGATAATTACAGCACATTTCAAGCACAACTCGATAAAACTACTTCTTAGAGGGTCTAAGAAGTGATGAAACTGCAGTGATGTTGATCAAAAGGCACCCCTGGACTTGTGGCACCCACACTTTGAGAAACCATGAGCTAGAGAGTCTGTGTTCAATCGTTGCGTTCATCAAATCCTCTGAGCTCAAATGACTCACGCCTGCGAGTCATTTATTATTTTTCGTCTTCGTTTTTCTAATGAACCAAATACAAATCTCAGAAGTTGAAGCAGTTTTTGAGGACCCACTTTTAGGCCAGTGCAATAGAGCATACTTTTGCCTTTTTTAAACCTTACCCATTTTAACCACATACATACATACATACATACATACATACATACATTTCAGAAGTTGAAGCAGTTTTTAAGGACCCACTTTTAGGCCAGTGCAACAGATCAAACTTTTGCCTTTTTTTAAACCCTACCCATTTTAAAGATGGAGTGCCACAATTTTTGTATTTTTCCAGTTTTTCATGTGTCTATGAGGTGACAGTACTTAATTAGACAGACTGGAGTTGTTTTTATGTGCAATTGTGTATTGACTTTGTATTTAGGGTTTCTTCCTGGAGGCTGAACCCTTGACAGTCAAACGGGCCAATGAAGTAAACAGTAATATAGTGACACCACACTATCAGCCCCTCCCCTAACCCCTCCCCCTTTATCATACAACTACAGCTGTGGGTGCGGCTTCAGTTCAGGTGGATCACCACCCATCACCACCCACCAGGCAAACCAGGCATACTTAACAGTTTCCGTGCCGGGAATGGTTTAATCCAGGTTACTGTCGCTGCGATATACGACATACCCGCCTTTTGTTTTATGTGTTTAATCCGCCGTAATGTAATAAATAAATAGAAAATCCGTCTTCGCCGCGGAGAAAGAGAGTAGATGCATTTGTTTTGATGATAAAACCGGAAATCGTCACATGCTGTGGGCTGCTAGGGCTTCTGGGAAATTGAGGCCAATGCAAACGAATGGGGTTCAACGCCTCATGGAGGAGGGTCCTGTGCTGCGTCTTCCGGGTGTACCAAGATGGCGGGTGGTGCGATCGTTCATAACAAACGGAGGAAGCTTTTTTCGCTCGATTTTCGCGGATTAAAAGCCCTAATAATTCAGCGTATGCTCTAAAGGTAATACAACAATCTCGGCAGTGAAGGGGGGTTGATTAAAATGCGGGTTAAGCGTGTAAAACAGTCAAACTGTTTAATGAACTGGTGGGCGTGTCCACATAAAAGCATGATTTTAACAAATACTGTACACTTTTTGGAAAATGTTCTTCCCCCTTATATTGTAATAATACCTGATGATCATGTTTTAGGGTGGAAAAAAATGGTGGCACTCCATCTTTAACCAAATACATATACATACATACATACATGCATACATACGGCTGCCGTGGTTAAGTGGTCAGATGGGTGGACCCTCATCCGACATGCACTATTTCCAAGTGGGCCTTATTGATCCGTGGTAGAGTCAAACTGTAGGACAGCAGTAATTTCGTAACGTTTTAACTCTATGTAACTTAACCTTTGAGCTTGAACTTCGGACTCCTCACATGTGAACCATTTTATGCTTCACCTTTGTCGGATTAGGAAAGAATGTGTTGAGGACACGTGCATGTGTGTGTGTGCGTTCATGCGTGCACGGGCTTGTACAGGACCTGTCAGTGGCATGCACAGAAGTTTAGAGGGGCAGGTGCTCAAATGAAAAACTGGGACCTGTATTACTGTGTTCATGCGTGTGCGCGTGCACAGTGCACACACAAGAACGCATACTCGAGTGCCTGGAGTGCATGTTTTGATCTCCTTATTATTTTATGTACCATTCGCATAATTGCTTATTTTTACATCTCTTTTTTGTGTTCAAGGGTCGGCGTTCATATTTAACGGTGACGTGGATTATCCCCCCATCGCGTCCTTTGACAGACAGGGTCAAAAAGCCCGGCGTTCAGTACAGCGTGGTTCTGTGAATCGCTCTGGCAGGTGTGTGTAATCACGTTGAACAAACAGCACATTATTTTTTGGTAACGGGCCATGAAAGCTTTCACGCGTAGTGAGCGAACTCTCAAACAGACGAGAGAGGGAAGAATGACAGGAAAGAGGAGTCAAAGTTCACCTCCTGCATGATGGAACGTCTTTTATGCTTCAAATTGAGTTCTGCAGATTTGCAGCCGTGGAGGAAGAAGTACTCGGGTGTTTTTTTTGCTTGTATACCCGTTAAATCCTGGCAGGCCGACTCTACAAATGCCTTCTAGATTAGTAGTACTTCTCAAATACTTTTTGTGCGCCAAGAAAGAACCCCCTGGGGAGAAGATATAGTACTAGTATAGTATGTAGATAATGCAATAATGTATCCATCGCTTTAATGTTGCAGCTGGTAAAGTTGGTGCTGATTTTAATTACTGTACGTGATACTGCAGGGCATCTTAACTTAACCATAATCATGTATCAGTTAATGACATACAGTACATTGTGTATAAATAATCTAATACATAGTCTGGATTTTCGGTGGTTAGGTGACCACCGAACTACAACATGACGTCACGAGCCGCGGTGAAGAGCAAACCACCGCTACCGCTCCAGCCCTTCTCTCCATTTTTACTCACCACCGCTCAACATTATTTCAGCTCCGGTGGTCAGCTCACCACCAGAGCGGTGGTCACCTCACCACCGAAAATCCAGACTATGAGTATGAATAGGCCTTTACTAAAGCTATCAGATAATTGTAGTGGAGTAAAAAGTACAATATAATTTGCCAGTTGAAGATGTTTTGGAGTAGTAGAAGTAGGCCTACCACTGCATTGTTTCTACGGTGGTATTAATGTCAAAGCAATGTTCCCGAGTCCCGACTGATAAACAAGCCCACTTATATTCTCAATGGAGGCCACAGAGGACTCTTATTTAATATCCTCCGGTTCCTTACAACAGCCTCTCGACGTCTCTGAGGAGGACGCCTTTGTGTCATTTTCTTATCATGCTTTTCCATCTGTGAGGACCGTTCGGTGCCGCGTGTGTGTTGCCCCCCCTCCCCTTTTGCGTGATGATCACGCCCCCACCATTTATAATGATCAACAACAAAAGGTGTGCAGCGATGCGTGACGTCGTATCTCCGCCGATCGCGTGGCCCCGCTTTTGTGTGCGCCAGGCGTGTTTAGCCGGGTCGAGGCGTGTGTTGTTCGACTGTTGGCACTAGGAGGCGAGGCATGTGTGCGCCAGGCGTGTTTAGCCGGGTTGAGGCGTGTGTTGTTCGACTGTTGGCACTAGGAGGCGAGGCATGTCGGCACTTGGCACGCACGTGTTCAGCTTGGTAACGCTGCACACGATCCAGGAATCCCGAGTTGGTGTTGGCTAGACCTCACTCTAGCAGCAACAACAACAACAGGTGCTAAGTAAATTAACTTAGTTACTGTCATCCACTGTGGAACCCATCATGCTAAATACACAGGCCTTTAAAATGAGCACCATTAAACAAGGCTTGAAAATGACGTTTCCATTAGTACTAAGCTTCCAGAGCCCCACAATTTAGCAGGTTTACAAGCGCTGGGCGGTAAAAGGACGTGCTTCGTCAGATGGTCCTAAAGTGCTAGAGAACACATACCATTAGAGGAGATAAAACGCTGGCAGCACCGACATCTGGCTTCTGCCATCGCGAGGGCTGCTCTTAAAGCCCAGGTAACCGTGGAGACGTTTAGTCTAGGGGGGGGGGGGGATGAAGGGGGGGAGGGGGGGGGATGAAGGGGGGGAGGGGGAGGGGGGGGGGGGGGGGGGCAAGCAGCAGAGCATGTCTATAGGTCGACCCCGACGCCAGTCAAGGTGCTTCCGGAATGTGCCGAGCCTGGTGCCTTCTTCTTCTCGATTTCACACCTGCTGTCGGCAAACATGACCCCCTGGCCCCCCGGGGGGCCAAAGGTCAAACACAGGACCCTTGTGTCCATTGTTTTGGGTGATTTTCCAGAGAGCGCTGGGCCGGCGCTCCGAGTCGACGGGGAGCCGGCTGGGAAAAATGTTTGAAAAAGAGCACTGGTTCTCTTCTCAGGCTTTCCCATTTTTCCTGTCTCATGCATTGACTGCCTGCTCCTATCCCACCTGTCCCTTGAATTAGGGGTGCAATACGACCACTTTTGCCGATTTCAAAGACCCCAAAGACCCCCATAACCAAACGGCCCCATAAGTGTACACTCAGAGTTACAGAGCTGCCTGCGTAAGGGTCCATTTGGTTCAGTTTGTAGACACTCAGAGTTACAGAGCTGCCTGTGTAAGGGTCCATTTGGTTCAGTTTGTAGACTCTCAGAGTTACAGAGCTGCCTGTGTAAGGGTCCATTTGGTTCCGTTTGTATACACTCAGAGTTACAGAGCTGCGTGTGTAAGGGTCCATTTGGTTCAGTTTGTAGACACTCAGAGTTACAGAGCTGCCTGTGTAAGGGTCCATTTGGTTCCGTTTGTAGACACTCAGAGTTACAGAGCTGCCTGTGTAAGGGTCCATTTGGTTCAGTTTGTAGACACTCAGAGTTACAGAGCTGCCTGTGTAAGGGTCCATTTGGTTCAGTTTGTAGACACTCAGAGTTACAGAGCTGCCTGTGTAAGGGTCCATTTGGTTCAGTTTGTAGACACTCAGAGTTACAGAGCTGCCTGTGTAAGGGTCCATTTGGTTCCGTTTGTAGACACTGTCTACACTCTCAGAGTTACACAGCCGTAAGGGTCTGTTAAGGACTCCCGCGAGAGACCCTGGGGGTCGCTGGACCCCACTTTGAAATATAATTAGTTGCGTGATTCAATTTTTATTTATATTGTATTCTTTGTAAAAAGAAAATGAAAAAGTAACAGATGACCGTCGCCTCACACGTTAGAAGGCCAATATCAGTCAGCAGAGCCAGGGACATGTGTTTTCAATGAGTCTGACATGCAGGTTAAAATGGAGTTTGAAGCTGAAAGGGCTTATATAGGAGGGGGGGGGGGATATGTCTGATCAAATTAATGCATTTAATAAATCCAAATGTCTAACTGGATAATGACCCCACAAGTGTTTTAAACGTAAAACACTTGTGGGGTCAGTTTCTCCCAAATGATGTTTGGGAGACTAACACATTTTTTGTTTTTGTGGGTAATTTGGTGTTTTTAGATATTTCAGTATTTCAAAGTGTCCATGGGCTCCATGATGTCATGGACACTGCATGGGCTCACTTCCTACTACAATTCCCATAATGCTTTGGTGCACCGCAACTCGGAACGGTGCTGAGTTCGAAAGGACTGGGCAACGATCGCGGGAAGCCACTAGCTCGCCGAGCCTCTCGAGGCTCAAATCCAGTCTCATGTTCACCTCCGTCATTTCAACCGTTTTAGTTGCAGAATCGTAACCCTCTGTAACGAGTTGTGACTGAAAACGGAACTTCTGCATGCAGTTTGGATTATTCGACCTCGAGTCAGACCGATTGATTGATTTGATTGATTGAATGGACAGAAAGGTATACATCACAAGGTATACAGTCAGACATTTAGGCTAAAAGGATAACAAAAAAATATGTAAAAAAAAAAAGAAGCTCCTGGGGGCTCGTTTCCATTGTATTCAAAGTATCCACATGGCATAAAAATAACACAATAATACATAGGCTATCCTCAACAAATACTATAGGGCTCCATCTCGCGCCAGGAGCCCTATCTCCTTCAAAAAATGCCAGGTGCCATTCCCTTAGATCTTGCTGTGCTGCCTTGGAATACATTTATATTAGATACAGAGGGTTGTTTTGTGTGTCCAGTATTTGACTATCACCTGTCAGAAGTCTGTTTCCATGTCTCCTTTTTAAATGTAAATCTTGTTTTTTGCGGGTTGCGTTTTTTTCTAGAGTGGTGTGTCCCTATGTCCCTATGTCTCTGTGTCCCTGCGTCCCTATGTCTCTGTGTCTCTGTGTCCCTGCATCCCTGCGTCCCTATGTCTCTGTGTCTCTGTGTCCCTGCATCCCTGTGTCTCTGTGTCCCTGCGTCCCTATGTCTCTGTGTCTCTGTGTCCCTGCATCCCTGTGTCCCTGTGTCCCTACGTCCCTGTTTATTTTTTAGCAGGGCAAGTGTGGGGCGGCTTTCATGTGAGCTGGGAGTAAGTTCCAAAGTGTAGTTCCTTATTTGGGCTTTACTAAAAAATATACACCGCATACAGAAATGTACATGACAGAATTAGACTGTTATAATATTCCCTAGTGTTGTTCATGGGTTGTGTAAGGTTTTTCATTGTGTTTCTATGTTGAGTAGGCTAATGGTAGGCTATAACAAACAGTATGCTTTGGACGGTTATGAATGAGCTATAAATTCAAGAAAGATTGCGACTGGGCATAGATCCACTTCAAATTGCTAGGACAATTATAGCTAATTATCAGAATTCCAAATGACACAACAAATCAATCCTCAGGCATGGTTATGGTTTCATAGCTGATACGGCTTGATCTATTGGGTCAGGCTCAGAGTCGTATGTCAGGCGGAGTAGACACTAGGTTTGTTTTTGGAAGATATTTCATGTCAGGCGTTTGGCGAGTAGCCTCACCGTGGCTACAAGTCATTGCCTGAAGACAGCGCAAATTATACACAATGGACCCGGTAGCTTTGGCATTTTAGTTTTTCGTGCTGGCTATATTCAAAAATAGCAGCTAGGCTATACTATACACATCTATATATATATATACATCTGCTATTTTTGAAAGATCTTTAAAGTGTGAGAAAACTACTGTTTTTGAAGAATCTACTGCTTTTGTAGAATCAGCCTCAGCTCTTAACCCATTCATTTGGTGTTTTAAGCATTATGTTGTACTTTAGCTATTGAAAAGTAGCAGATCTACAAGGTCATAGCGCGGCACCGAGTGCTGTGCTATACGAGCTTGTAGATCTGCTATTTTTGAAAAATCATGAAAATGTGTCGCAAAACTTTGAATATATTTCAGAGTGATCGTTTTTAATTCAAATCTTTGCTTGGGGGTGGGGGGGTCCCTGGAACAACATATTTTAAGATGATCATTCTGGGGGTACTGACATAGAAACATGGGTTTTTCAGAAAACTGTCAAGATTTAGAAGACATTCTTTATAGAATCGGCTAAAGGGGGATGTTGTGTCTGTGTGTTTTGTTTTAACCTGGGCTCCTATTTTTAGGTCATGTTTTACCACAAACGAAGGATGGGTGTAAGAGGTTTTGGAATTGTTCCATCTGTTCGCCTCCGGACATTTTGCTTCCAGAGAGGCAAATTCCTGTAATTACAGTTGTGCTTTATATTGTTTCATATCTGTCTGAAAACATCCTCTCCACTCCAGGGATGTGCAGAGAGTGTTTAGAGAGGCAGGGGCTGAAATCCCGTAAGAGGGCACTTTTGGACCAAAATAGCAGATCTACAAATATTTAGAAATATTGTCTTCCAGGGACCCCCGGTAGCAAAGATTTGAGTTAAAAATATTCCTATTCCCTTTACACAAACGTTCAAAGATTTGCAAAATGTTTCAGTGCCGCGCTTTGAGTACGTAAAATAATAAAATGACACAGATGCTTTCTCAAGCAAAAGTTACTTGACAGAAATATATTACTCAAGTACACAAGCATTGATACTTTACTGAAATATTACTCAAGTAAAAGTAACTGCACTTGTGTTGAAAGTACAAAATTGGCTCTTTTTGAAGACTTCTCCATGCATGTATCGGTTACATACTGTGTATGCTTCACATGTTGACTGTAATCATTTCAATATGAGACAATCCAATGACCTCTGCAGTATCACTGGTGTTCTACAAAGTGGTGACATGCTTTCTTTAGGAGAAATCCTCCTCAAAGAGATTGGCTTATGAGAGGAAAAGAGCTTCAAAAGCATCTTAAACAGAATCTCTTCCTGACTGTGACATGGCGGCAGAAATGTAGGGGATATAGCCTGTAATTATCAACCTTTCCCAAAAGTCGCTGAGTGCGATACTTATAGTCCAAAATCTGCTGTAAATGAAAATAGAATGACTATAGCTTAGAATGTACTCAAAGTAGAGGGAAAATTCCACTCTGTTATTATAATGAGAGTTTGTATATTAATTGTTGGAAGAAGTACTCTCATATCAATACTGCCACTCCAAAAGTCCGGAATTAATTTATTATATAATATATAATTATATAAATTTTTAATTTACTTGCGTAAAAGTACAAATGCATTGCTATAGAAATGTATTTATATGTAATTGGCCGCCGACCCCCATCTGTTCCAGGGACCCCCCCCCCCCTCCAGAAGCAAAGATTTGAGTTAAAACATTGACTCTGTAACAATATATTCAAAGATTCTGGCACATTTTTTACGATTTTTCAAAAATAGCAGATCTACAAGCTATGATCTACAAGCTATGAGCGTGTAGATCTGCTATTTTTCAATAGCTAAAGTATAACATAATGCTTAAAACACCAAAAGGGGTTCCCGCCCAGAATGGGTTAAACTATCCACTCCTGTGTCAGCCAGGTGTTGGTGAATTCCACTATGCAGTGTGCACTACTTCACATACCATGTCAATTTCCACTGTACTATAAATCAGCCTAAATCCCTTAAAAATCATAATTCTTTGTCGATAATATTTCTGTCTTCACTCAAACGTCTTTCCAGGGCCTGCACGCAGTAAAATCCTCTGTGTACAGTACTTACTGGAACCCAATTCGCTCCATAAATCATATTAAAACCCGCAAAAGCATCTCTGTCAGTTTAATGTCAAAGATTTTGAGAAAATCGTGAACATTTATGAAAATCTTTGAATGTTCTTCTCCCCCCCCCCCCTATCAGCACTCTGTCCGCTGAGATAGCAGACGCCTGTGGCGAGGTTCTAGTTCTACGGTGGCGCGGGTTTTCAGGGCGGAAATTATAGGGCGTTTCTTTTTCAAAAAATCTTCTCAGTCAATCTGCGCACCTCGAGCCCGCAAACCGGTCGCTTCCCCTGCCAAAGCAATCTGCTGAGGTTAACATTCTGCTGTTGCATGGGGTTTTTACTCCGTGACAATTTAAGCGCTGTTTTCCCTTTCCGCACTTGGATTGGAAATCGACTTTGCAGGTCATTAATGTCTTGACTGCTAGCGCACAAATCTCTATGGTGTCATTTTGTAAAATACCTGCCCTATATCAATTGAGAAAACAGGCATTTCTTAATGTGCTTCACAGGCCCGGCGCCACGGTGGGGCAAAGGGGGTGTTTGCCCCCCTAAATCAACCACTTTGCCCCCTTAGATCAAATAGTTACAGAAAAAACAATGGTACATTTCCAGGCATTGAAAGGAAGGAAGCCAACGAAATCGTGCGCCTCCGCCCTCTATAGATATGCAAATGTGGCGCATTGTCTTCATGTCCAATACCTGCCCCCGATTGCCCCCTCTGTCATTTCATCCTGGCGCCGGGCCTGGTGCTTCATGAAGCACTTTTCTCACGTATACATAAGTTTGGGTTTTCATCTGATAACGGCAATTTGCGGTTTAGGGGAGAGAGAGAGAGAGAGAGAAAGTGGATGAAATTGGGGTATTTTCCCGGGAGGCGGTTATGGACAGCAATTTGGCAGCGAATTGACTGGGGAGGGTCATTGTGGCGGAGGCAATTATTTGGCAAGGAAGCTCATCACTGAATGCTGTCATCCTTGGAGGCCATTCGCCTGCTTGGGCTGTCCTACATGGGTTACGCTGCTTTATACCATGATCATTATTGAATGGCTGAGTTGGTGAAGTCTCCTTGCGGTCCACTGCCCAGTCACGCACATTGTTATGTCATTAGAAGAAAATGGAAAGGATTATCGTGTAAGGAGAGACACAGTCAATAGTCATTTTGAGATCTATACTGTGTTCTCCATGAATTCCTATAGCTTGGGAATAATCATCCATATGAAAAATGAATTAATGATGAAGTGCATTTGGACTTTGGATTTGGATGTGCAGTGTATAGTTCATGCTTAAACGGAGACGGTCTCAGACCGTGAGACAGTGCTGTGGGAACCAGAGCCTTTTCAACAATGGATGACTTTAGACGGGACATATTGGACCTTAAGGGTCTTATATTTGATATGTTGCCGGAGGAGGATGACACAACACTACAGCTGCAGTGACTCTTCTTGCGGCGAGTTGTATTTAGCTGATCTAGGAATTCAAGCTTATATTCTTAAGGCCTGACTCGTACTTATGTTTGAGTTTATGGTGTTTGGCTAGTTGTGGTGCATGCATGTGACACTGTGCAGTGTGCAACAAAGTAAATCTGGCCATTTTAACTATTCAAAAATGTTTTGCAAAATAGTAAAAAAAAAACGGCGAAGAAGTTTAGGGATAAGAGGTTTAGCGGTGACGGAAATGGAGCCCCTAAACACAAACCCAGGGACACCACTAAACCAGTGCTTCTCAAACTTTCGGCTCAGCACCCAAAAGAGAAACGTTCGCCTTAGCAGATCTCCAAGCCCACAGCCCACCGCCTTGGGAGCTAGTAGATCGGCTCTTTTCATCTGTCATTTCTTCATAAAATTACTGGAAAAATTGTAATAATTGAATTTGTTTTTAATTCATGAAAGTTTTTGCTTTTGGGGGGGACGGCGAAACTAAACCATCTGTCTGCCAGGAAGGATTGCCATCGACATTAAGCACTTTCCAGTATAAAGACTATATATACTATACTATACATGGTTCTCAAACTTTTTCATGTCAAGGACCCCCAAATTGACACTGAACCCACGGACCCCCATTTGGAAAAGATATACCAGGGACCCCATAATAAGATTTTGACGGCTCTAGCAGTGATTCTCAACCCGTTTGATTTCAAGGACCCCCAGTTTGACATGCATATTAGTCTACAGACCCCCATTTAATGTAATTTCTATCTCTGGGACCCCCCATTTATATTGTAAAATCAATGTTAATGTAACTCTGAGAGTGTACAAATAGGGTCTTGTGAGTGTATAAAGATGTTTTATGGCTGGATTGGTATCAGAGATGTCGTCCTAATGTGTATTCATGAGTAAACTGTTCCTTAAAATACCCCCCCACAAATCTACATTCTTAAAGGCGCCCTTATGTTGATGGTTTTTAACTCGACTCAAACTCTAATCGTAATTGATATATTACACCTGCATTCCATACTCATGATCCGTACAGCATGCGCTCAAATGTTAAATGTTTATGCAGTTTGCCTCGAGTCCAAGTCAACATTTTTGTAAACAGAAAATGATTGTGCTGTGAAACAAAGATCCTATTGTATGCAAAGTATAGTCTGGCATGTCTACCAAAAATCATGCAGTTTTAACATAATTCAGCGATATGCGTTCCAAGTTTCATTTCAGTTCTACAATGTGTGGCCCTTAATTTTCTCACTTTATATCGAAGTCAACGTGGCCCTCTGAAAAATGTGTACTTTTTTCCCAGTGGTGGAACTGGAAAGTAACTAAATACATTTACTTAAGTACTATACTTAAGTAAAATTTTGAGGAATTTAATACTTTACTTTAGTATTTCCAATTTCCAATACTTTCACTTCTACTTCACTACATTTTGGATCAAAATATTCTACTTTTACTCCACTTGAAAACGTACTAGTTACTAGTTACTTTGGAGATTGTAATTTTGATCAGAAAATATCCATTAACCACTCCAGCCCGATCTACAAGCTCACAATGCGTCGCATCGCGACACATTGTGAGCTTGTAGATCGGCTATATTCACAAGATTTTTAACTTGTGAAATGGGACATTCTGCAATATGAGTACTTTTACTTTTAGTACTTTAAGTAAATTTTTATGCCAATACTTTTGTACTTTTACTTGAGTACATTTTGAATACAGGACTTTTACTTGTAACGGAATACATCTGCATTGCAGTATTTATACTTTTACTTAAGTAAAACATTTGAGTACTTTTTTTCCACCACTACATTTTCCACCACTGAAGATTACGCAATGAAACCTGTCGATTTCAAATGCAAAGACACGTATACGCAGACTCTTTTATCTCTTTTTATCTCTTTCTCACCGCCACATTCCTCTCTGACAGACCCCTGTCCTGAGGTGACAGCAGCAGCACATTAGTGATGCATATTGCATATCGCTCCCTAATGACAACGAATACAATCCCCCCGAGCGCTAACCGCTGGCTATAGAGCACTGCTTCTCAACCTGTGGCTCGGGTACGTCCCCTAGGGGCATCCCCAGATGACGGTGAACTGACAATTGACGATAATATGCACACGGCTGCCATCTTGCCAGCAAGGTGCTAACTAGGTGCAACTTCCCATTGACAGCCCATTCATCCAAACAGAACAGTCCTATCTGATTTTATTAAATGACGTCAAACTCACCAACATTGCAGCTGTATACGGAAAGCTTTTATTATCCTCTTTCTATCTGCAATGTGTTTGTTTATTAATAAAAATCCACTGTAGACATGTTATGAGCTGGCCTGGAGTTTGGAAGTGCTCGTTGACAATACTCAACAGCCTATGTGTACCACCTGTTTTGAATTTGCATATCCGTGGTCATCATATGGGGATACCTAACAATGGATGCCAAAAAATCCTTTAAAACGGTTTTTAATATTTAATATATTGTTTATTTCCCTCAAACGTATTTCTAATGGTTTGAGCACAAATCACCACTCTGATGTAACCAATCCATGTCATTTCGTCTGGCTTCTAAAGTACAAGTGTGTAAACACAAACATTGAATGCCATTGACAATGACTGGCCAGTTTTGAGTGTTTGTGTAAATACAAACACTGTGTAAAACGCAAACATTGAAGACAAACGCGTGGACGCAAATTGTGATTGGTCGGAATGAGATGATGTATATGATGATATGAGCGCCCCTCACGTCACATGGGTGTGATTGTTTTAAGAAAAATGGAAAAGACCAAGAGGCGCATCAGAAGTAATATAATAATATTAATAACTATGAAAATTCAAACTGTAAAATAATATAAGGCAATATATAGGTATATATATATATATATATATATATATATATATATATATATATACACACAGTATTCAGATACAGATTTTTTTTTCTTCATGAAAATCTAAATGATGATAATTAAATTGTAGGAATTAAGACATTCACTCGCGACTGATAAAAATGCGTCTGCGATAGTTCCCCGACCCCTCGTTTGGTTAACACTGTGAGTGACAGTGAAGTGAATACAATCCCCTCTCCTCTGCAGTGGCCGTGGGGGGGATTAGCAGCAGACCTCTGGCTGCTGAACAATATATAGAGGACAACAATAGGGCTGTAAAGCCCAGCCTCCCCCTGGCTGTGTGGACTATATATATACTAGCTAGCCTACTGTTTGGGCAAACAGTGAGTGATAAGCCCTGTTTTCTGAATCCCCAACCACAGCCACACACCACCACACCGGATCTGAACCGCAGTCAGAACCAACTCCTGTGTGTGGAGAGGACAATATGCACTCATGCAGGGAGGGATTTGCTCGGGGGGGGTTGCAGCTAGGGGGGTGCAGGGTTGGAATCTATGCTTCTGCTTTTTGAGGGGCGCTAGCCCCTCCTATATACAGGTTTAATGTTTGTTTTTAGTTCAATGTTTGTTTTAACCCATTTAGACCTGATGACAGTTTTCTGGAAAAAAAAACATGTTTCCATGTCGGTGGTTCTCAAACTATTTCATGTCAAGGACCCCCAAAATATATGTAATTGGCCGGGTTTGCGCCACATGTTCACGATTAAAAATAAGCTCATGAGCTTAAATATTATATATATTCATATATATAATATTATATATATGAACATTAAATGCCATCAACAATAAAGATAATTTAATGTTTGTTTTCACACTGTTTGTTTTACATCACCATTACATCACCTAATGAACATTAGACTTTAATATATTAGTGCCCCTCACTGCACACGGGTGTGATTTTTGATATCCATCCCTGTCTGGTCATTGATTTATTATGGCCAGTGGGAATATTGTTGCTGTCAGGCAGAGGAATCGTATCTCCATGGAGTATTTTAACTTTTAGTGTTTATTTATTAATCTTTTCTTAAATTAACGAATGCCATACTTTATCAACAACATCAGACAAAAGTTTCAATATCTGCAAGCACAAATCGGGGCGCAAATTCATGCATCAAAAGTGATGCATTTTGAGCTTGTAGATCTGCTATTGCTTTTTGATCCTTTTTTAATTTGAATCATGAAAAGTAAAAGTTTTGGAAGATTAACATAATCCGTGACTGATACGCATAATGTTTTATCCCTGCTTCTGGTCACACTCAATTAACCACTTCCCCAGGGGTCTATATTGACCCCCCCCCCCCCCACACACACACACACACACACACACACACACACACACACATCACCCCCCCCCCCCCCCCCCCCCCCCCCCCGCACCCTATTATCAAAAGCCCAACAAAATAATGGGGCTCTATATGGTCGGACTATTGGGTGTCAGACTTACCGTTGGGCTAGGGTGGGCTGCAGCCCCGGGGCCCTGGGTGTCGGACTTTTACTGTAGGTTACTGTAGGCCAGCACGCGTTGTGAAAAGACAGCAGATACAGAAATGAATGTAAACTATAGCATTCACATGACTTTGCACTTCTGCTTGCTCTCTGTTCAGCTGTCTGACCTTTGACCTTCGGTGTCACCGTATAGAAAGAAACAGCTCCTTCCAAATGGTTAATCTGCTTCTGGACCGACTCCATGGCCCCCTCAGTAAACACATGGGTGGGCGGGGGGGGGGGGGGGGGGCCTTGTCCGCCAGTCTGACCGCTGTGAGTGTGCCAGTGTTGTTTTTGGCAGCACATTTTAGTCTTGTTTTTATTTGTTGACAAAATTGTCAGTATATTTCCGTTTAGTTATCCTCTGTGAAAAAGGTAGTCGACGAACACTTTTCGTCTTAGTTTTAGTTGACGAAATCAACACTAGAGTGTGCTGCTGTTAGCTCTCTCTCCTCTGGCCGCTGTTACTGCTGCTAAACGCATGAAGGACAGTTGAATGGCCACAGCCAGCCAGCCTGGACCTGGAGAGTGTTGATTCGAGGTACTTTAATTTGCATTTTACTAAAGCGGTTTCCTGTCGTTGAAGGAGTTGATTGGATAAATAAAGGTCTAGAGGGGAGAAACAAAGAAGAAAGACACACAGCTGTGTGTTTCGTTGCTGAAGTGGAGATTTTGAATCGGTTCACTTGCAGTTCACTTGCGCACTTATTAGAAAAAAATAATTAAACAATTGTAATCAATCTGCGGTAGATATGTTAATGGTGCACAGGGTGCACATGCATGTTGCAAGAATAAGAGGGCCTCACTCACATGCAGCAGTGCCAATCAGACTCAGTTAATTAAACCGCATATTCAGTAATTAATTATAGAGGGTTTTTTGGACCCCACATACAGGAGGAAAGAGAGAGAGAGGAGAGGCCTACACTGTCTCCTATAGAATGGTCACATAAGTGCCCTATACTTCCATGTTGTTCACGGTCACCTACTTTTCCGTGGGACTTTAGAAACTATCAATACAAAGACCTGCATGGTGTAATGCACTGGTTCTCAACCTGTGGGTCTCTCAGGACCCCCAAGGGGGTCCTCGGACGATTAGCTTAATGTGCAACACTGTTTTCTCACTCGACAAACCAGTGTATGCAGGATATCTATACCTGCGTGTTTCTGAAGTGACAATTTAAGGTATTTTAAAAGACCCTTTATTATTAATGTTACGTATAAGAAAGAAGCAAACATGATCTACAAGCTCGCAACGCCTTGCGGTGCGAGGCATTGTGCAGCTTGTAGATCTGCTATTTCCACAAAATGTATCTGTGCATGGAACCGAGCCAAACTAAAGGTCATGCCTCGAACTCCATTTCCAAGTGCTTAATGTCAGAGTGGGGTACGACGTGTCCCCGGGGAAAGGGGGTGGATGGGGGATTCAGATTTTCCTTCAGGTCAAAATGTGTCAGAAACGGGAAATGTCCACATTCTGTACTGTTCTGTTTCTATGTGGCCATGTGGTGGTTCCACATCACATTCTGTTCAGATGAGAGCAAAGCAAATTGTCCACAGAGCGGTGTAAGAGGTGTAAATGAGAACGGAAGCGTCCACATTCTGTATGCTGTTCCGTTTCTGTGGGACCATGTGGCGGTTGGTTCCACGTCACATTCCCATTCAGAGGAGAGCAAAGCAAATACCTAGCATACCCACCGCCATACAAGATGTATAGGGCAAGTTCAAGAGGGCTTTAGCGAGGCAATGCATTAGTTGTATAGCGCTGCGCGAGTCCCAGGAACAGTCCGTCTCAACGCAATTAGTCGTCCATTGTTGGACATGTAGCGCGGGGCCCCGTTCTATATGTTCCATTCTTTGCAGTGCTGGAAGTACTGTACTTAAGTACAATTTTGAGGTATTTGTACTTTACTTGAGTAATTCCAATTTTCAGTACTTTCACTTTTACTCCATCTCGGATCCAAATGTTGTACTTTTACTCTGCTACATTTATTTGAAAACTTTAGAGTCACTTTGTCGATTTTGATTATTATTATTACAAAACATACATTTGCCACTTCAATCAATATAGAAAATAGCCGGTCTGCAATGTGACGTATTTTGAGCTTGTCGATCTGCTATTTTCAAAGGATTCTTATACATTTGAAAACTTGTGAAGTTGGACCTTTTCATACTAATACTTTTGCCCTTTTACTCAAGTACATTTTCTTTCTATACATTGCAGTATTGATACTTTTACTTAATTAATTTAATTTAACTTAATTATTATCCTTTATGGCCCAGAAAGCTGTGGATGTCATTGGTCTATTATGAGACTCGGGGGGGGGGGGGGGGGGGGGGGATTTACTGTGCCATTGTACCGTACCTTATTAAATCATTTGAATGTGAATGAGAGAGACCTGCATGTTTTGCGTGCGTGCGACCGTGCGTGTGTGCGTGCGTGCACTATGCTTGTGAGGGCCACATTGTCCCCACATGTATAGTACAATATGACAAGTTGTTTATGGTTAAGTTAAGTTAAACAACTTTTTTTTAGAATGCTCATAAAAAAGTGTGGTTAAAACTAAATGCCTAAGCATTCATGTCCTGCATGGGACCTTCGTCAGTGCTCTATACATCTGCTAACTTCTGTGAAAGCTTTTCCCCCACAACACTGGTGCTGCAGGGGTGCTATAAGTGGTTAAAATGTACACAAGCGTGCGTGCGTGAGAGAGAGACTGCTCTGTCAATGCCACCATAGTTCCTCTATACTTCCAGTAGGACAGTCTTTCCTTTTTTCAACTCCCGGTGTCTTTTCATGAGAGGGGGGGGGGACATGATGTCCCCTGTCTCTCACCCCGCAGCTCTGGGCCTCCCACTACAGAGGGGAGACCCTCTGCAGGCCCCCCGACACACACACACACACACACACACACACACACACACACACACACACACACACACACACACACACAGTGTAATTCTTCACAACTTTTGAACACCTTTCACAGCACATTATTCTATACGTACTGTATGAGTTTGCACAGTAAAATATTTAGTGTCGAAATCAGTTTGTTTGTTTGTTGTTTGTTTGTTGCTATATGGATATACAGGATATCAAATCTTCTCTCAAACTCTGAATAATATTGACTCTAAAGACAATCTGTTCAATAAGATCCAGAAATGCCCACCAGACAAAACAATGTCTACCCAGACATTGGCAAGACATGCAATGAGTTGTTATTTTAAAGTAATACAGGAAATTATCTTATTGGTCCCTGGACAACAGGAAGTCAGAGTTAGTCACCTAGACTCTACACTGTGGGTTTTACTCTGATATTAACTCATTTTCGTTGTGCTCCGATGGGGCTCATTACGAGCCTGGGAAGATTTTTCAGAAGCGGATCTTTTTTCTACCAATTGATGCCCTATAAGAGCAGCGCTTAAGGGGCTTTGCAGCATTCCGTTTGTACTTGGGACATCAATCAGTGTTGTAGTTGGTTGTTACTGTACCAAAAGGTTACGCCTCATCCGCAAAGTTATTTTTCGTTTGTCTCAACAACAATTATTGTCACATGTGGCCGCGGGTTTGGCCTCAATTCCCCTGCCGCCAAGCAAGACGCAACCGCTCCAGATGAACTATATGCCTGCAAGATGCTATACTATGCATACACAAATTAAGATGTCAGCCGTGTGAAAACAATCCCAGGATGCAACTTCTTCACCGTTGCCTTGCCAATGGAGAGATGTCTTGTGTTGTCAGAAATGCGTTTGGCGTCATCTCTCTCCATCTGCCAAGACAAATTCTCTCCAGACAAGCTGCCTGCAAACATTCTCATGGGTAACGTTCCCTAATCAAAGCGACAACTGTATGAAAACAAGCACAAAGAAATCATCGTATCCAAGTTTCCCCATCATTCTGTTTCTCTTGTTTGTTTTAGGTTTTGCAAACTGAGTGGAAGTAATCCCGTCGAAGACCAAACTAGTGGCCAGAACGCTGTGTTGTGTTTGTATTTTACATAGTCAATGTGGTTGTAGGAGGTTGTTTTGTTGAACTTTTCCGTTTGATGTTGTTTGTGGGTGTATTCTTCTTCTTGCGTTATCCTGCCCTGTAGGCCTACTGGACATGTATGTGTTCACAAAACAGGGGTCCGGTACTCCGGTTTGCCCTTCGGGAGGTGACACCAAATATCACGGGGGAGGTTGCTGTGTGTACAGGGACGTGCACACATAGACATCAAAGGGGGCTTCAGCCCCTGCCCTTTTACCCCGTCTGTAAAACAACTGCCCTTTCCTAGACCACGAATACAGCATTTAATGATGGTGAAAGAAATGCAAATGCCACTCCTTTCTTTCCATGCCATGCCGGAAGGCAGCATTCAGGAGTATTGCTTTTTTTCCCGATGTCTCCTGAACGTGAACACAGTATTTTGCGTAGAACAAATTTGTTTAGAAATCCATGTCGTATAGGCCCTGCACCGTATCTCCACTAACTAAAGAGTGCTGGGTTGCGCCTGAAAAATAGCTCAGCTAGTTGTTGAGTATTAACATGCGCTTGTGTTGAGTATACTGGCTGCAATAGGCCAGCTAACTCCTCAGGTGCTGAAGCACCTTAATGCAGCTGCTCCATTGAACATGCATCTTTTTCCATCGGTTCACTGTCACAGCAAGGTTCTGTTAGTCGTTGACACTGCACAGATTCACCCCGATGGAGACTCCCACCCCGTTCCACAGGCTTTGATAATGCTGTAATGAGAGAGACAAACCACAGCTTAATCAGCTAAAACTCACGTAACACCGTTTTGGTTCGATGACACAAAGAGTCTGCACTTATTATAGTCTAACCCGTTGAGCCCTGAGGACCGATTCTATATACGAATGTTTTCTAAATGGAAAAACATATACGTTGCTTCATCAGTGGTTTTTCATGTCAAGGAAGAACCCACCAAAATTGCATGCATTTGGCTGCAGACCCCCCATCTCAAAATATTTGGTTCCTTCCAGGGACCCCCAGAATATATATTCAAATATATTCAAAGATTTGCAATAAATCTTTTATTTTATATTTTTATTAAAAATCAAACTGCCACTTGCTGGTTCAAGAGAAACATATTCAAAGTATGATATAATTATGATGCGAAGCCTGGGTAGCTAGTTCAGGCAGACAACTCGTGAGCTCCTACCTGAACAGGTGACTAGTCTCATGCACTCTATTACCTGATCAGAGCGGCTAATTCATATTCTCTGCCTACCTGCTCATTCCTGGCTTCTCTCCTGCCGTGCGGACGTGCGTCGCTGCTGCTGTCTCCCTGCGTCGCTTGCTGCTAACCTGCTGCTCATGAAGTTTTTGCAAATCCCACCGCCTCCCCAGCATCCACCTGTAGGCTCTGTTTCTAGATCCCCCTGCATGGGGGTCTTATTCATTCCCTGTAATTCTATTTGGCTAAAGTGTTAATGTTACAGGGAATGAATAGGGACAGAGCCCTGACACCAATCTATATACTGTATCTATACTCAATTATGCTCAATAAATATATATATATTCTAAATCAAGAGTTGTCTGACTGAAATACATATATTTTGTAATGGCACGGATGCTTTCCCGGTTTTAAGAGGTTAAACAATCGCCAGCCTTCAGATCAAACGAGAAGAACGAGTGCTTCATGATTCATGAATGAGAACACATGGTGTACATTTCACGTCTTGGAGTCTGTCCAGTATAACCTGTGTCGGACAGTAAAGGGCCGAGCAAATCTCATGCACTTATAATTTAACATATTCATTTGTTGCTATCAGGCAGAAACCGTTTATCTCTGTATCTTTCTTAAACGCCCTACTTGATCGTACTACAGCGTCACACACACAAGCATCAAAAGCGGCAGGTACACGCACGCATGCACGCGCGCACACACACACACGCATGTCTGAGAACAAACCTACACACTCTGTTCAATATTGTTCACAGACAGTAGACACACTTTATAGACTAGTATACACACTTTATATGCACGCAATCGCACGCACGCACGCACCCATGCATGCACGCACGCACAGCCCAGACGGAATGAGCATGCAGAGCTGCATGCCTCTGCCTGCAATGAAGGCCTTTTTTTTTGCATCCAGTCGCACACCGCTCCCACAATCCACCTCCTTTCACGGAACGTGCTCAACACGGGTTAGGACGCCACGCACTCACACCCCTCCACACGCAGGACACGATGCCTGCCATTCGTGCTCTCAAAAGGTTGCTGCATGTATACTGTATATGGAACATAGCCTCAATTGCACCTTCTCAAACTAAATTGATAACCTACTGTGAAGGTGTTCACAAGTTTACCTAACTTGGCAGGGAAAACATGCACATACGTGTACGCACGTACATAATGTTACTATATGTTTACACTTTAATTTCTCTTTCTTGCACTCTTTATTCTTGTTTGCTGAGCTTGCTGTGGTTTAGTTGTCTTGAATGTCATGCTATCTATGCTGCTGCATTGTCTGTAAGGAAGCCAAAACAAAAATAAGTTTTACTCTTACAGTATGTACCTGTACACAAGATGTAGCAATAAAGTACAACCTTGAACCTTGACAGTTGTGGGCTGAAGTGGGTTTTGGTTCCACGACAGATTACGGCCCTTTCCTTTTGCAATTTTCGAGGACATTATGCTCTAATTACTTTGTGTCAGCCAGGGCCCAGGCTGACACAGCTCTTAAAACTACAATCTGTGACTTATTTTAATGAATGAAAAAGTCATTTTGACAAGTCGTGGTCGGGTGTGTTCATTAAACAATATAACTTGGGTGGAGGTGTCCTCCTTGCTCTTCCTCTGAGACATTTTAGACCCTGTTGTCGGGCAGGACACATAGCCCTGCCTGAAGCTTATGAGCCGAGTACCTCTCCCTCTCTCCCTATGCAGGAGACCTGGGTTAGGATCTGTTCCAATTAACTTTTGCCATTAGATTGAACTGAACTGGGACCGGTTCCACACACTGGATTACGATCTAATTGAGAGACATTGCACATTCCCAAGTATTACTGTGAGACATTCAAATGCATGGGAGATAATTCAGTAAGCCTTGCTGAGTCATGACACACCCATAGGGCAGGAGCCTATCTCCTGTTTCTATAGCCGCGTGAGGCAGCAAGTACACCCCCTGGACATGACACTTGTATGTCACAGGGACTTACCCCCAATCTAACCCTTGATGCTGAGTGTCAAGCAGGGAGGCACTGGGTCCCATTTTTGTCTCTGGTGTGATTTGGGATCTAACCCCGATCTCCCAGTCTCTAGGGCAGACAGACACTCTAACCACAAGTCCACTGAGCTGGTGGGAGATAAACAAGGCTGCAGTGGTTGAAAAAGTACAGTAGGCTACTCAATTGTTTTACTTAAGTAAAAGTATGTATGTTTTCTAATCAAAATTTAATTTGAGCTCTGAGATGTAGTGGAGTAGAAGTAAAAGTACTGGAAATTGGAAATAAAAAAGTAAAGTACAAATACCTCAAAATTTGTACTTAAGTAAAAGTACTTTGAGTTACTTTCCACCACTCTAAGGCAGTAATAGCGCCAATAGTTTGTCATAACTATGGTCCTGACTGTTTGTTTGTTTGTTTTTTGATGCATGGATGAAATTGAGGAGAATAGGACAAGTGCGGTAAAACATACATGGGTATTATTATACCTATGTCATTTTGTATCAATTAAGACTGTGACTATTTAGAAATGCCTTTCAAGTCCTAATTGATGAAGTGCAGTTCCCATGCAGAAGGATCTGAACTCTACGAGGTCCCGCTGGCTTAATGCAGACATCAACCTTCTTGTTTGCACATCCCTGCTGTGTTCTCAGCCATAGGAACTTCTTAGGAATGTGGACTGTGGAGAGAAATTAACAAACCTCAGCGCACTGGCCATGTGGACAATAAGCATGCTGCACTGACTAGTGACTACAACAGGGTCATCATGGTACACGATGCAGTGTTGATTTCGTCGACTAAAACTAAGACGAAAAATTTTCGTCAACTACCTTTTTCCACTGACGAAAACTAAATGAAAACTAAGCTATACTGACAATTTCGTCAACAAATAAAAACTAGACTAAAATGTTAGGAAAGGACTAGTGGACAGATCCAGTATAAGTAATTTTACACTTGGTTGCATGCTGAAAATAGCAGATCTACAAGCTCACAACGTGTCACAGCGCGACGCGTTGTGGGCTTGTAGATCGGCTATTTTCAGAAAGTGTAAAAACAGCCATTACGACGGCATAAGGCCTTCCAAAATAAAATTTGTTCGACTAAATCAACTGTAGATTTAGTCGACTAAAATCTTATATTTAGTCGACTAAAACATTACACTAAAAACATTACAGGAATCACTTGAGTGGCAGTGTGATGTAATTGTAACGTGCCTTCCACACTTCCGGCGTACTTCCTCTCCCAGTGTAAATTATTTCGCCCCTCCAACACACATCGCTCCAACGGCCAATGAGGCATCTATTTTTTTTTATTTCTATGCAGGCTCATGCATCCAGCTGGTTAAGAAACTTGCCTCCAGAGCTGGCCTTGGTTGAATTGAATCCTCATATAAAACACTATCCTCCTCTAGTCTGCGTCTCCCTCTCGGCTCTCCTATACGGTCCATTCTGTTTTTTTTTTGTTAGTTTTTTTAATTAATTGCATTTGAGCTTTTATCCAAAGAATCGTATCTACGGTAAATACCACAAAGCACCAGTGACAGTGAAGGATATCACATCTCTAATCTCTACTTTGTCCTCTGAGATGCACACGGTATGCATTGAGTCATACGTGACCGTTAGATTGCAACTGACACGGCTATACAAAGCGGTGCATTAGGATCGTCTGTACCTCATTTAGATAAGATTATACTCTAATTACCGTTTTCTTGTGTCCATCAGGTCTGTGAGTGAACAGGATAAGCGCCATGTCGAGTTTGGCCGAGTAGACGAGGTCTCTTTTGTTGATCTGGATGAATGGAGTGTTCAGAAAACGCCAGAGAAAATGTTCAAACGCCCAACGAACCTGGGTTGAAGGAGTACAGGTGAAGCCAAATCATTTACATCTTTACAGGATCCTCATCCTTACAGTCACGAAAGCTTCCTGGAGATATCGATATTTTTAAATTAATTTTAATTTTAAAATTTCCGGACAACGCTCGTCTAATCTCCAGAAATTAGACAGTCTGTCTGTGTACAAGCACCTAAAAACACCCTGCAGTGCAAAAAGCACCTCCATCACATATTGTTACATGCTCTACATATGTGACAAAGCTCATAACACACAAAATAAACATTTTACACATCCTACTATAAATGCGCCACGTCTCTCTGCGTGCATGCGTACGTGTGTGTGTGTGTGTGTGTGTGTGTGTGTGTGTGTGTGTGTGTGTGTGTGTGTGTGTGTGTGTGTGTGTGTGTGTGTGTGTGTGTGTGTGTGTGTGTGTGTGTGTGTGCGTGTACGGTTGTAATGCACGTAACTCGAGAACCGTTTGACCCACCGACTTCACATTCGACACACGTGTTCCACACCCCCACAGGGAGTGCAGTGCCAGGTATCGAGTCGGTCGAACCCACGGTTCTTCAGAACCACCACAAAAGGCTCTGGTCAGGCTCTGCCAGTGGGCCTAATGAGGCCAACTCCTTTCACCTGTGCAATTTCCAGCCTCTGCCTCAGCCAATCAGGCTCTACCAGTGGGCCCAATTGATTGCCAAGTACACTTTTCAGTTTGCAGTCTTCACACACACACAGGCACATACACAGATCTCCATGTGAGACACCGGCTGACAGTAAAAATGGGTGCTATGGCAACATATATCATTAGGTTCCCAAGTTGCATCGATCCCAAGTAGGCCGGTGGCCGACTGCGACGGGCACGTACAGGTCTAGTAATATGATTGTGAACTTGTGTACTTTTACTATTGCTTTTGTACTTTTACTCGAGTAAATTTAGATTCCCGGAACTTTGACTTGTAACAGGGTGTTGCTACACCCTATTGATGTTTGTACTGAAGTAAAACATTTGAGTGCTTATTTATTTTCCATCACTGAATATCACAACTGGTACTAAGGATGATATCAGCACTAGTCTGTCGCCACGTGTTCACAACACAGCCGTTCCATGGCCGTTGTAGGGACATCAAAGGGGGCTTCACCGGTTCACCCCCTGCCCAAACAACTGGCCTCTCCAGAACCACGAATGCAGCATTTACTACGGTGGAAGAAATGCAAAATGCCCTCCTCTCCTTTCCATGCCATGCCGGAAGGCAGCATTCAGGAAAATAGCTTTTTTTCCCCCAAAGTCTCCTGAACTTGAATCTACAAGCTCTCAACTCGTCGCAGCGTGACGCGTTGTGAGCTTGTAGATCTGCTATTTTAGCTATTTCTGTTAAAAAGTGCCCTCTTACGAGATTTCAGCCCCTCTCACGTCCCTGATGCGTTGTCTCGACTGGCCTGCGTCCACATCACCTCCACGCAGTAAAACATTCAACTCAGAGAGTGTGCCAATGTATAACCAAGTGGACCCGTATAAGGTCCTCTTGAGTTAAATTAGCACTGGGGGGTTAGTTTTTTACTGTGTATACTCTTTTACATTGCAGCTCTGAGCCCTGCAGGGTGTGAAGACAAGTCTGAACAGGACGGGTGGAATTCTACCCACCTCCCCCCTGGCGACGAAAGCTTCTTCTCTGGGTCTCTGGACGTGGTCCAACCTACCCCTAAATGTCGGGTAAAGCCAGTGGTGGAAAAAGTACTCAATTGTTTTACTTAAGTACCAATACTGCAATTTTGAGCTACTTTGTTACAAGTAAAAGTACGGAATTGAAAATGTACTTCATGAGTAAAAGTACAAAAGTATCGGCATCAAAATGTACTTAAAGTACTCAAAGTAAAAGTATTCATATTGCAGAATGTCACATTTCACAAGTTAAAAATGTGTAGAACATCTATTGAAAATAGCTGATTGCGACGCAATGAGAGCTTGTAGATCGACTCTAATCAAAATTTAAATCGCCAAAGTAACTAAACTTTTAAAATAATTGTAGTGAATTAAAAGTACAAATTTTCGTTCTGAGATGTAGTGGATTTGAAGTAAAAGTACTGGAAATTGGAAATACTCAAGTAAAGTACAAATACCTCAAAATTGTACTTAAGTAGCACTGGGGAGATAGTTTGTTTGTGTTAAACACATGGTAACACACTTTAACACACTTTGCAGGCACATAAAACTAAAACATGCTCATGGTTTAGTTGATACATGTTATGCACTGCATTAGGTAACTGTTTTTAAACTTTAAGGTTTTTGTGCTTCGCGTATTATTAAATGTGAGTTACTTTTGAAACCTTATTTGACCCGTTCTAATTTACAACTCAGATTAAAACTGAAAGTAAAAGAAAATCTATTTATTTTTTTGCACTGTATTTGTTTACAGTATCTTCTCTATAATCCAGGGCCCGCATGCAACAAAAGGATAACCGCAAACTAAGCCTTTCAAATGTACACATTCCAATGTCTATGTGCGCATGGTAATACAAAATGTACAAAATATAAAGAAGAAGAAGCATCTGGAGTGTTTCTTTTGCAGAGAAATAACATATTTAGCTTTTAGCCACATGGATGCCTTTGTTGGTTTCCTCTCATATTGGCTTGTTTAGGATGGAATGCATGCGTCGTGACGGGACGTCCTGCTAATGGGAATGACCAGGGACACATAGACATCAAAGGGGGCTTCAGCCCCTGCCCTTTTACTCCTTCTGTAAAACAACTGCCCTCTCCAAACGGTGAAAGAAATGCACATGCCCTCCTCTCCTTTCCATGCCATGCCGGAAGGCAGCGTTCAGGAGATTTATTTATTTATTTTTATTCTCCTGAACTTGAACGTAGTATTTTGCGTTGAACAAATTTGTCTCGAAATCCATGTCGTATACACTGCATCTCCGCTAGCTAAAGAGTGCAGGGTTTCGCCCTGAAAATAGCTGATCTACAAGCTCTCAACGTGTCGCAGCGCGACGCGTTGTGAGCTTCTTACGTGATTTCAGCCCCAGCTGCCTCTCTAACACTCTCGTCCCTGTGAATGACTAACACCAAAAGCACCCTCATGTTTCATACGTTTACAGAGATAGGATGTTGTGTACTGTACGTCACCCTCATGGCCTGCTGCGAGTGGGTTCCAGTCTAATGACTCACGTTCATGCATGAGCACAGAGTGGGAATGGAAACAACGACGCACACGGTGAGATCCAAAACAACTTCATATCTCTCTCTTGTTTCAACTCTCTGTGACCCCGAGCTCACCTTTCTGTCCCTATAGTACCATCAACACATGGTCGAGAGCTGCCATGTTTAGTGGTGGACGTGGTGGGACTCTGATTTTTACTTGCCTATATATGCACCTTTGGTAACGTCATTGTACAGGTTACAGGTTTCTGCGTTACACCTTTGTTTTGTTTTGTTTGTTGCTTGGCCTTTCCACCACCACTGCAACGCTCTGCGACTCCAAGAAGCTCCCCTTTCTGTTCCTAATCCATGCCGTCCAGGAGGCAGGCAGGCAGCCATATAGGCAACCAGGGGTCGAGTGCTGCTACCCACACCGTGTAATTTGTGCTGCTCCGCCTGTGTGGCGTCGGGAGAGGCAGCGGTGAGGTTCAGAGGTCTGTCATTGACACATGGAGCTGGTTCCGCGCGCACCTGGGACGTCTCTTCATCTCCACAGGCGGCAGACGGTAGAGGCCACACTGTGTGTGTGTGTGTGTGTGTGTGTGTGTGTGTTGTGTTGTGTGTGTGTGTGTGTGTGTGTGTGTGTGTGTGTGTGTGTGTGTGTGTGTGTGTGTGTGTGTGTGTGTGTGTGTGTGTGTGTGTGTGTGTGTGTGTGTGTGTGTGGTAACTAAGTGCATGTACTCAAGTAGCCTACTGTACTTAAGTACAATTGTGAGGTATTGCTTTTTGTTTTACTTTGTCTGACCATTTTCGATACTTTTACTTCTACGTGCTTCCACTCGAAAACATTGCACTTTTAATCCACTACAATTATATGAACATTTAATTTCTAGTTACTTTGTAGATTTTTATTGTTATTGTTACAAAACACACTGAACACTTCAGCCTGTATATATTGCGGCCACTTGAAAATAGCCGATCTACAAGCTCACAATGCGTCGCATCGCGAGCTTAGATAGATAGATAGGTAGATAGGCTATTTGCAACAAAATAATATATACTTTTTGAACTTGTGAAATGTGACATTCTGCACAAAGAGTATTTCAACTTTTGTACATTTTCAATACGGGACTTCTACTTGTAACAGAGTACATCTATAATTGCAGTATTGATACAGCAAAAAATAATAATTGTGTGTTGTTTTTCCACCATGCATGCACTGTCTGGCAGTTGGTAGTGATTATCTGTGGACCCTGATTGGATGCACCCACAGACAGATGATTATCTGTGGCCCCTGATTGGCTGCATCCACAGACAGACAGCAGGCCGCTCTGCAACACATGTTCCTCTGACAAGAAGACGTAATGGTTTGTCATGGTCACACACACACACACGCGCGCACACACGCACATGCACATAATAATGTGTCTGTCAGCATCTTGTTCTGTTTTTCTTTTAAACCCCATTTAGACCTGAGGACGATTCTACAAATGACAGTGAAATTGTGACAGTTTAACAAAAAAAAATATATTATGCAGGTCTGCAAAGCTCACAAAGTGTTCGTTGTGTGCATCTGTTATTTTCGCTATGACACACCATCATAGAACATAGTCTACTCGACAGGACAACGCACGCACGCACACACGCACGCGCACACACACACACACGCACACACACACACACACACACACACACACTGGGACTCCATAGGGAACCACTGATGGTCGTCAAATTATCGACTTAGGAAATATATACTGTATATACATATCCATGGATTCAAGTCTCCATGGGGTCAGTAATCGATTTTTAGGGGGGGGGGGGGGGGGGGAGGAGGGCGGTGAACTATCCCTTTGAGTTGTTAAACAAACCTTCATCCCGTTTACTGTAATTTTCAAAGTGGGAGTATAAAGCTGATATGTTCTGACAGTAGCACCATGCCCGTGTGTGTGTGTAAGCACAGCTCACACCGTTGCGCCAACACACATGTGGCCCCACGCTGACGGCAGTGATTCACTAGCTTGGGTTTCTCCACATTTGTTTATTGAGAAACGAGAGTGTGGAATGGAAATGCAGGAGATATATGGCTGTAGCTTGGCAAGGCCAGCTATATATATAGGAGAAGGGTAATGAAGCACAGGTTTATTTTATTTACCACAGAGGAATGTAAGGGTGACGGATGGCAGTTCAACCCACTTTAACCCATTTAGGTCTGACGTCGAAATTAAAAAGATGTTTTCTGAATTACCTACGTTTCTTTATCAGTGGTGCTCAATATTTCATGTCAAGGACCCCAAAAAATGTGTACAGTAATTTGCAGACGACCACCATCTGAAAATATGTTGTTCCAGGAACCCCTCAGAAGCAAAGATATGAGTTAAAAACGTTCAATATATATTCAAAGATTTGCGCCACATTTTCACGATTTCGTGTCTTAAAACACCAAAAGGGGTTCCCGCCCCAAAATGGGTTAACTGTCTTGTTAATTGGGGACACATTGACTGGATGAACCGGCGCCGGGCGACCTTCTGATGACCAGAATCTGCATTCAGCTACAGGCAGTCAGGCACCCCAACGTAATCTCAAAATCTATTGTGTAGATTGCAGTGAAACTTAATACGCTCCGCTAAAGATGAACCCTGCTGATTTTGTTGACCCCTGTGGGGCCTTTAATTTCCTTTCTGGTCACCACCCTTTAGGCCGAAATATTCACAAGATATCACATACTTCAATCTGGAGATTTCCATGTCACTGCACACATTCATGCTTGCTAACTATTTTGCATAGATCCTGTATAACTTTGCCTCCAGGGCCACTTTCAGGCGAACATGCCAATTTTGAAGATGATATCTCGTACATTAAGATTGCACATTGCAGGATGAATGAAGTCGAACCCTAAGGGCTCCATTTTCGTCACCGCTAAATCCCTTATCTCTAAACTTCTTTGCCTTTTTTACTATTTGAAAAAACATTCTTGAATAGTTCAACTAGCCAATCTTCATTGACACGTTGTGAGCTTGTCGACTGGCCATTTTAACTATTCAAAAATGTTTAGCAAAATAGTAAAAAAAAAAGGCAAAAAGAAGTTTAGGGATAAGGGGTTTAGCGGTGACGAAAATGGAGCCCTTTGGCCAACAGGGACTATCTTTGTTATTTGTTTGTTTTATACCTGGAAAAGAGCAATCACCAAATAAGCATCAACTAAATGTTTTTCTCATACCGTAGTCACTCAAAGAGCACATCGATTGAGGAGGCATGGAAACAAAATGCTTGCTTTTTAGACATTTTTTATTTGACTCAGGAGCATGAATCGGAATACAACAATCAGCTGAAATGTACACTTACAGTACGCACGTAAGTCTGTCGATACATGGAAAGAAAAGGAACAGGAAACGATTTGATGACCCGATCAGAAGATTATAAAAAAGGAAACTATTTACATTAACATAAAAAAAACACCTTCATCAATGCAAAATCTGTATAAAAACACAAAACGACAGCATCAATACCATCACGTGCCACATCAGACAACTTCAAATATCACAGCACTTGTAAATACTGATATAAACATATTCACAGAATATACTATTTTAAAGACATTTTGATTAGAAAACATACATTAACCACTTCAACCCCCTACTCCTCCATTTACACCCTGGTGTCAAGTATAGGACACTAGTCTCGTTGCATGGCAAGTAGCAATGCCTGAAGCTATGTCTCCCCTGGCCAAGTGAGCATTTCATCTTGAAAGAACGGTAGAAATATGGAATTTGCTGGTCAAATCCAGGGTAAGCTGTGAAACTTAAGGATCGCATCTTTAAGAAATTGCAGACTGCATGGCGGCAGGGTCAACTGTTGGCTGATAGGTGAGGAGCGACAAGGATGTGGCTTCATCGAGGTTTGTCTGTATAGAGACTGTGATGTAAGATCTACCGCTGTGTGTAGAAGGCAATCACAGTTCTGGCGAGACGGTTTTTGTTTTGGTGTGTCGTTTACTGTTGGCAAAGAAAAATCGGATAATAACAAAGCCACTGGTAGACCTTTTTGCCTTCATAAATGTGCCAAAACTCTAGTGCACAATAGCTGAATAATTAAAGAACATTACCGGCTCTGTGGCCTGAAGAATATCACAATTGAATTGCCTGCAGGAGTGGGACATTTCAAATGGGTAGTGAGTATATTAAGTAGCAGTATCAACCCTAGCTACATGTGTTCTTGCCTCTTCCAAGAAACTGCTAACACGAGCCTTCAAAGTGTTTGATCGCTATCTGCTTCTCTTTCCTCTGGATCCGAAATGCATGACATTCCTCACTCGCCTGCTAACGGTGCGGTTCAGCCAAAAGTTTTACCCCAAGCCCCGCAGACACATAAATTACGCAATGTATTTGTCTTCCCTGACTTGAGTCGTAAGAAGCCTGTGGTTTGGCACAATCTCGGGTCTGGATCTTGTGGTTTGACAAGAGGGGTTTTTCACCTGCAGCTGTATACGTAGGTGGAGGTTAAATGGCAGGCCCTTGTGTGTGTGTGTGTGTGTGTGTGTGCGTGCGTGTGTGTGTGTGTGTGTCTCTCGTTATAGGAAAAGTGTGGAGTGCAGTGGAGCCATGATAACTGACTGACTGCTCCCACAACTGTCAGCTAACCACTAGTCTCTCGAGACAGACTGTTGACTCAGGAAAAGAGGGAGCTGTTTTTCCTTTATTTTTCGACGATGGGGTTCTCAGATTGGCTAAACACAGGCTAGTGTTGAGACTCAGTCTAACTGACTAAACCTGCAGGGCATGTTTGGGGGGAAGTGTCCTTTTGTGTGAATGTGTATTATTAGTGTGAAGTGAACTGCAGGCCGACGACCCCTTAGCTGAGAGACGGATGAAGCAGATCTATGAGACTTTGTCATAGATGGCTTCGTAGAATAGTTTGACAGCACTATCATCAGTGTACGTTGGATTCATGTCAATTCATTCATTCATTCATTTTCAGACATTTAACCACTTAAACAGTCAATTCTTAGTAAACTTGACCATTCACTCTGTACTTAGTCTGCTCATTTTCTACCTCTAAACCAAACCTCTTTGCCGAACATAGACTAGTCTACAGTCTACAAGCTCGTAGATTGGATATTTTGGGCCAAAGTTCTCCTGAGAATAGGATCCTATCGGGTTCAAGTGGTTAACGTAAAATAAACATCCTCACACACAGAAATTTGGCGACCCCTCTGTAGTAACTCTGAGGACCCCCTAGTGGTTCCGGACCCCCTGTTGAAGGCCCATGCATTGCTTGCAAGTGCGACTGCAGTCGTGCACAGGGGAGAGACAGACAGAGAGAGAGAGAGAGAGAGAGAGATACTGTTTGTGTATGTACAGGACTATACAGTATGCGTGCATAAGTGTGCGTGCAAGTACGTATGTGCAGAACATTTATGTGCTTTCGTGAGTGTGTTTGTGTACGTATGCGTATGCGTGTGTGTGTGTATTTGGCTGTGTGAATGTGTCCGCAAGTATGTGTTTACAGTGTCACTTGCCCCATTTGTTTGGGGTGACTCCATGTCTCCAGTTCGGTTGAAGTGCTTTCTTTAAAAAAACGCCCGCCTCCCCCCCTCAGTCCCCCAAAGGTCCAATCCATTTTTCTACTTGGGGAGGAGTGAAAACATTGTTTTCCCGCGGTACAGTGAATTACAGCTTACTGTATAGGCTTACATTTTGGTCAGGATTTCACACACGGTGCCAAGTCTATTTCTAACACGTCGGCCACACGTTTACAGCCGTCCGTCCCGCGCCCGGCCCAAGGAAAGCTTTGGTTAAGAGTGTCTGAAGAAAGTTATAATACGTCCAAACTTTGTCGTTTATTTTTTCACAGCGGGGGGACGTTGCTCTCCACGGCGGAGTACTCCGTCTCGGAGGCGGTGCTGTGCTGCGAGCCGCCGGCGTCGATGAGCCGGGCCAGGCCCGTCTTGGTGGAGTACTTGAAGATGAAGGCCTTCATGAGGTCGTAGCGGTAGTTGCGGTTGATGAAGTTGTAGACGACGGGGTTGACGCAGCAGTGCAGCAGCGAGAAGCACTGCGTGAGGTGCAGCGCCACGTACAGGAAGTTCTCCAGGCGGCAGTCGAAGGGCAGCACGCCGACGAGCGACAGCGTGTCCACCAGGAGGACGGCGTGGTACGGCAGCCAGCACACCAGGAACACCACGATGTAGGTCAGGATGATTTTGCGGCTGACGCGGCGCTCCTGGTCGCCGGAGCCGGGGGTGGTAGACGACGACGAGATGGCGCCGGCCAGGAGGAGGTAGAAGACGGCGATGACCGGGAAGGGGATGGCGAAGCCCAGGATCATGAAGCTCATCTGGATGCCCACCATCCACTCGCGGGGGTTGTCGGAGGGGTAGACGGGCCGGCAGAGCGTGCTCTCGGAGTGGTAGGACTTGACCGCCTGAAATTATTTACGGCATTTAGCAAGACTTACAGTGAGCAAGATAAAACACGAGGTAAGAACTATCATCAGTTTTAAACCATCTACCAGTAGATTACAAAGGCTGTGCAGGTTGACCACATTACATGCCCCAATATATATATATATATATATATATATATATATATATATATATATATATATATATATATATATATATATATATATATATATATATATATATATATATGGTGACTTTATTGGCCTGGGCCGTGGCTCAGCGGTCCAGGCACCTTGGCTGGCAATCCAGTCTGGCAGTGTACTGTGGGTTCGACTCCCGATCCCGACGGCCTTTACTGCATGTCACCCCCCACCCCCAACTCTCTCCCCATTTCCTGTCAGCCTACTTTCTATCCCTCCATAAAAAAAAAAAGAATAAAGGCGAAAGCCACAAAAAAAAACATAAAAAAGGTGACTTGATTGATTGACATCAAAACATAAGGTCCTGCCAGCTCAAACCCACAATGCAATGCTTTGTTTTCAAGAGTGTTGCGCACATTACAAAATCTTGTCGAGCTGGTCATTTTGAAAGTAGCTCAAGTCTGCGAACCAGCCTAAACAGCATACTGTAATATACAATACTGAAGCTACCATCAAAGCTACACACACCTGCAGGAAGTAGGTGTCGGGCAGCGAGGCGGCGAACGCCAGCAGCCACACCAGCACGCAGACGACCCTGCGGACCACCTTCCTCCGCCGGCTGCCGCTGTTGTTGGCGCCGTCGCCGCCGCCGAAGTGCGTCACGCTCAGGTAGCGGTCCACGCTCATGCACGCCAGGAAGAAGATGCTGCCGAACAGGTTGACGCTGAACACCAGGTGCGTGAGCTTGCACGCCAGCTCCCCGAAGGGCCAGTGGCCGCGCTGCAGCAGCGAGCTGACCCACACGGGCAGCGTGCCCACCACGCACAGGTCGGCCACGGCCAGGTTGAGGATGTACAGGTGTGTCTCGTGGCCGCCGCGGCGGCGCGCGGTGGCAGCGTCGGAGCCGCGCACGTTGACCCAGACCACCAGGGCGTTGGCCGCCAAGCCCACCTATAGGGAGGCAACGGACATTGAACATCAGTGGTTGTTGGAGGGGGGGAAAGTACTTGCTTAAGGACCTGAGGACAATTCTTACAAAAAGGTCTTTTTCTGAGAAGCCTCATGTTTATATGTCAGTTGCGGTGCTCAATTTCTTTCGTGTCAAAGACCCCCGGAATTATCTGTATTTGGCCGCGAACCCCCATCTGAAAATATGCTCCAGGGCCCAGAAGCAATTTTGCTCTGAAATAATATTATTATTCAAAGATTTGCGCCACATTTTCACAATTTTTCAAAAATAGCTAAACATAACATAATGCTTAAAAACACGGGGTTCCCGCCCAGAATGGGTTAAAAACGCAGACAATGCGTTTGACACGTGTGTGTATGAGGCCTTAAATGTATAAAATGGCCGCCGCCGGAACTGACCAGGAAGATGAAGACGTAGAGGAGGGACAGCGTGTAGAGGAAGGCTCCGTGGCTGAAGCCCGCTGGACACATGTACGTCTCCACGTGGTGCGACATGTTGTCCAGGTGCTCGCCGCCGCCACCGGCGCCGCCCGTGAAGTTTAGCTCCTCCCACATCTCCATCAGCTCCGTCAGGTCGTTGAGGCTCATGGCGGACTCCGCTGGCATGGTGGGGGTCGAAGTTCAAGAAAATCTAAAGTTTTTTTTTGTTGGGGCGGGAGACGACTTTCCGTCTGCAAAAACAAAAAAAGAGGAAACAACAAAGGTTAGTGTTTCGTTCGTGAAGAAAAGAAAAGACAGGAACTGATTATTTTCTTTCCATAAATTAAACCATTATCTGTAAAACACCCGTTGTTTATTTAAAAACACCATGGGGGTGCTTCTTTTCACTCAGACAATGCCTCATTTACATATTTAAAAATGTAAAATTCGTAATACAATAAATCGTTGTCTTCGTGTAAGTACTCAACTGGGGAAGTGTCGTGGTGATAACAATCTAATCTAGGTATGGTTTTGCCCACACGATTCATAATTAACGTTACAATTCTGGAGCTCTGGCTCATGGACTGAGAACCAAAAATGGGAATGGGTTGTGTGTGTGTGTTTCTGGGAGGATTCACATAGCAGCCAGAGGACTGTGGTTTTAGGGGTCGCGACCTCTTACACGCATCTCCAGACCCCTCTCTGTGGTCATTTCTTGTAAACATATCTTGGTTATATTGTTTGTTGAAATGTCAGAGGAGGCTTTGACTGCTAAAACATCCATTGTTTATTTGTGGAGAACATGTGCCGGAGTCCTCGTGGAGCCATCGCTTCATTCATTCATTATTTTTATCTTCTTGACATTTAGCTGTTCTTAGAAGGATTAAGTGGACGATCACGTCGCTAGCTGTTAATCACTTTCATTCAAGCGAAAACATCTCACATGGTCACCTTCAGTATATAATATATATTATTTCAGAGCGAAGGTTTTTAACTCAAATCTTTGCTGGGGTCCTTGACATGAAATATTGAGCACCACTGATACAGAAACATTTAGAAGATTTTTTTTTTAATTTCGACGTCAGGCCAGTGACTACCCCTTTTGTAAGTACCTCTTTTCCATCGCCTCAATGAATGTAACCATAACCAGGACCAGAGATACAACATAATCCCCAACTGGTCATGATTGAGTTACCAGATCGACCGCAGAGGGATATCAAAAATAGATGCATGGATTTCCCCCGCCATTCCCCACAGCACATCCAACCACGGTTATTTTTGTGGCCGGTCCATGGGTATCATTTTAAACATGGTCTACTACCATGGTGGTGTGCTGCCGGGGCAGGAGGGTATGTGGGCCGCCTGCTGTTCTGAGGAATGTTCTCTCTGTTGTTCATCACACAGAGAACATTTCCCATGGCTCCCGGCTCCTCTCAGACCATCAATAACGGACAGAATTAGGACCGGGCTGCTGCCAGAAAGAGAGTTATCTCCCCGCCCCCCCTCCCCTGAAAAACAGGACACTTGACTTGACACATATGGGTCCAATTTGAGCGCCGTGTCGGGCTAACATGAACCGTTAATAAATAAGCTGTTTGTACTGCCAGTCAGTCCAGAGCCATAGAGTATAGACGGAGTAACGACTCTCCTACATAGACTTCTATTGAGAATGGGGACAACAAATAGGGAGTCCTGGACCGGAAGTTGGCAGAATTTGCATTGGACTCAGGCAACAGCCCAGCTTTAATGATCTTAAATCCCTTTCTTTTAGATTGTTTTGTATAGTAATCGTACAACATAAACATTACAGAGACTTTAGTTGTTACTGTACAATACTTTAAAACAGTTGGCATGTTGCACACAATGCCTACAATTTCTCTTATTTGCACTGCCCTCGTTGAAAACAATGCATTTCCAACTCCAGCTTGTCCCTCTCCGCAGGCTGCATGAACAGCGCTCGAGCACTCTGTTTCTGCCCCCTCAAAGTCGTAACTCTTCTATTAGATGGCTCTGAGTCAGCCCACGGCTGAGGGGACGATGTCCGCCTTCCCATACCCAGAAAGTACATGTTTCTAGGTTTCACTGTGCTCCACATGGCCCTGATACAGTTCAAATCATGAACTTCTGAAGTTCTTTTCAATGCTGTTCTGTTATATCCATTGATATGTGTTATACATGTTGCGTTAATTATCTTTTCCATAACGGGGTACTTAAAAAAATACTGCCTTCTTGACCTGCAGGACTCACTTGACGTAAATCACAAAATTATTTATCTGCTCAAATAAAGGATAAAGGAGTAATATATTATTTGACAAGCTCAACATTAGTATAACTTGACCTGAATCAATCCCCCCCTCCATCAGCTTTATTGAGAGAAATAAACTACAAATGGGGGTGGACAGCCCACTATAAACTATTTCTATATGTACCGGTATAATAAAGATTTATGAATCTTTTATAATAAGACAAACTATCTCCAGTCATGTATTGTTACAGCGTTGTGGTTTAAGTTATGACAGGTTTCCTGTGTGGGTCCAACTTCTGCGTTTTAATGGGTTAAAATGGTTCCAATTTCCACGTTAATGCACTGCTTATGTCAAACTTGTAATGAAGATTCATCATTTTATTAATGGTTATAATGGAACGCTTGGCTTAGTTTAATGGACGGAACCTATACATACATATAAGTAGGACGTCTGTGTTTCATCCACCACAGAAAACATGTCTTTTTGGTTTTACTTATCATTATTAACGACATACACAAGCAGAATTATTTCCCCCACCGTAAGATTAGAAGTGTTGTATTTAAAAAAAAAACAATTCTTACATGACCCATTGCTAGGTTTATTAAATGTATCATCATCCAAGTACAGTATAACCTCTCCTGACAGGGGCACACATAAAACTGCACCCAAGTGGAAAAAAGCTAATTTGTTCAGGGATTAGGAAACCGCTCGGAACTGTCACCCGTACAGTCGAGCCGCGGAAAGATTACAACCACAGAGGGAAATTACTCATATCCATTATCAAGGGTACAGTTCATAACACACTTGGCGTAGTCGCCGTGATTAACTGAAGCACATCTGAAGTGGTTGTTTGATGAGCAAACAGTGTGACTACTAGGTTCTGTAACACTTAAGGCTAACTAATACCTTTTCATTTCAGAACACATCACTTTTTGCCAAGTTTACAGCTAATGCCATACACTGACATCCTGAAGTGTTCATTTAATACCCATTCTGGACGGGAACACCTTTTGGTGTTTTAACCATTATGTTATACCTTAGCTATTGAAAAATAGCAGATCTACAAGCTCTACAAGCTTGAAAATCTTTGAATATATATTCTTTCAGAGCGAACGATTTTAACTCAAATCTTTGCTTCTGGGGGGGTCCCTGGAACAACATGTTTTCTGATGGCGGCCAATTACATGAAAATGTTTGAGAACGACTGATATAGAAACATGGGCTTTTCAGAAAACATGTTGGGATTTAGAAGACCATTTAAATCTACGGCTTGTGCAAAGAGGGAATCCTTCCTTGACTGTGGGAGATATTGGGCTCAAGAGCTTTAGGCAATACTATACTTAGTCAACCAAGTAGGATGTTCTACCACCAGGGTCTACTGTGTCTCCATGGAAGAGAAGGGAGACCACCTCCACCCACGGCACCTATACTACTTGTATAGCATTTATTTACCATAAAGACTGGCTAAACCAACGCTTTATAATTCATTCTAATAAGTTTCGGATTGACGCTTTAATAGAAAACACAAACACTGGATATTTTCCCACACATTGGCACATACTGTACCTCCACACTGCTTATTATATTGACACAATCATTCTATAATATGTCTCAGTCGGTATTATCATTACATCAAGTGTCCACATGCAGGGAGCAGCCCTCATAAACGTTAACCGTGACACCACTATATAATAGTCTGGTGGTGATTGAAGTACAGCCGTCAAGTTTACGAGCAGCACGGTGACCTTATATAGCGCGTTACGCTGCGACCACACAAGCACATCCTCGCTCGTGTACAGAAAGAAGACATTGTGAATGCTTTGCGGGACTGACAGGGGTGTCCCCTCAAGGCCCCGGGGTCACAGACTGTGTGTGTGTGTGTGTGTGTGTGTGTGTGTGTGTGTGTGTGTGTGTGTGTGTGTGTGTGTGTGCGTGTGCGTGTGCGTGTGCGTGTGCGTGTGCGTGTGCGTGTGCGTGTGCATGCCCACATATGCAGCTGTGCAATTGGGGTTTGACTTGTGTATGCATGTGTGTGTGTTACTTACACCCATAGAGTACTGAGTGGCATGCTTATTGTATCATGAAGACATGTGCCATGATTTTGTGAATGTAACCTTAACTGCACCTTTAAATATTTGTGTCCTTGTATGCTCTCCTTTATGTGGACATGTCACATGACTACATTGTTCAAGTGCGTGCGTACGTGCGTGCATTCAGGGCTCAAGGGCGGATATGTATAAGTGCATGTTATGGGGCCATTGCCGTCACCATTTATGAGAGGTGAAAAGTCTGTCTAAACTAAAGGGCCAGAAATAGCATCATTGTTAGTACACTCAACAGTAAAATCATACTGTATAGGTCGACTTTAAACACGAAGATCCTCAGCGCTAATTTAACCATGTGAAACTCAGCGAGTGTACACATGTAACCAAATGGACCCGTATTGGTTACATTAATTTTGTACACTCTCTGAATTGGAGAAGGTCAGTTTATACCAGTGTCACCACCACCACCACCACCACCATAAAAAGCTATATCTCTGTCTGCAATGCATTATTTATGTATACTTAAACGTAATCCATGACATTGCTTATGCTTACTTAGATTAACTGTCCAGAAAGATCCTCAGTGTGTTAATTTAACTCTTGAGTGTGCACGTGTATCCAAATGGGCCCTTAAGGACGGGTTACAGTTGTACACTCAGAGTTATACAAAGGACCGTGATCTTTATTTATACAGCTCTGCTCAACAACACACCGTTACAATGCACTTTATTAGTGGCAAGATGAAATACAGCCATGGTGGAGAAAAAAAGAAACGGCAACAGCGGCAAACATGAAAAGGTACACAAGGAAATGGCCAACGGGGTATACTTTAGACATGAATACAAGAGGCAACAAAAGCTATGAAAAGGCCTTGATATATATATAAAAATATAGGTTGTTTTTCAGCAGTGATTTAAAACGTGACACTGACTTATAACCCATTTTGGGCGGGAACCCCTTTTGGTGTTCTAAGCATTATGTTATGCTTTAGCTGTTGAAAAATAGCAGATCTACAAGCTCATAGCGTGTGCCGCACTATGAACTTGTAGGTCTGCTATTTTTGAAAAATCGTGAAAATGTGCCTGAAATCTTTGAATATATATTGTTACAGAGCAAGTTTTTTAACTAAAATCTTTGCTACTGGGAGGGTCCCTGGAACAACATATTTTCAGATGGGGGTCGGTGGACAAATATTTGGGGTCCTTCACATGAATATGTGGAGTAGGTGGAGTAAAAGTACAAATTTTGGCTCTGAGATGAGATGTAGTGGAGTAGAAGTAAAAGTACTGGAAATTGAAAATACTCAAGTGAAGTACAAATACCTCAAAATTGTACTTAAGTAAAAGTACTTAGTTACTTTCCACAGTGACAATCCTTGGTGTTCATTTGACTCTGAAGAGTATACAAATGGAACAAATTGGATCCATTTGTATACTCTTTGAGGTTAAATTAGTTTACAACAGTGTATGTGCACTCTCTAGCCAAAACAGCGAGTACTGGCTCCAACTGAAGTGCTTTTAAATGATGTTTGTGCACGTTTATGATACAGCCTGGCCGCTTCAAAACAACTCCACACATACTTATATGCCCTTTAAAATCGATACACCCTGAATCGAGACTTTAAAGCAAAGGGAATTTGGCGGTATCAAAGAGAAGTGGTCTCGTCTGTTTATGTGCACTTAAAATTAGCCAGATGTTTGCTCTCCCTAACAAAGTTAGCGAGATAGCCTCTAAGAGCATTGCGGAGTAACCCGAGCAGATGGACAGCTGTAGCAAACTAGCCCTAAATCACCAACAGATCACAACAAAAAGAATCACCGGGAGGACCACCGCAATCCTTCCAGGGGGAGGAGAACGCATCCCCAAACAAAAGGCAGCTGGATGAGCTGCTCTCTCCCTTTCATGGCTCTGAACACACCTTCCTGTTTAGAGCGAGGGTTTTTTGATTGATTGATTGATTGAAGTATTTATTAACCGTTTGCAGAATTACTGTACATTTCAAGCACAGCAACTCAATAAAAAAACTGTTAACTGAGAGTGGACGACACCATAAAGCATTACACTTGTTTAGAATAGGGTCCACCGTTTTTCAATTCATCATAACATTTAGAGACGTACAGATATACACTTCTATATAGCCAAAAAAATCATCATAAAGGAGGTAAAAAAGCGGGGGGGGGGGGGGGGGGGGGGGACATATACAGTGAGGGGAAAAAAGGGGTGGGTGGGGGAATTCAGATTCGAATTGCAGTTGTCCGTATAGGTCTCCTTTTGAGAGCGGTTTTGAAGGAGTCAAGGGAGTCACATGTCTTAATGACAGTTGGTAGGGTGTTCCAAGGAGACTGAGGAGAGGGGATACGTGAAAGGAAAGGAGAGGAGCGGTGAGAGTAGATGGGAGACGAGGGAACAGGCAAGAGAGTCAGAGGTAGGAGAGGAGATGAGATATAGAGGAGTTGGGATAGGACATGAGGGGAGAGGAGAGGAGAGCAGTGTTGCTTTTGTCGACTAAAACAAAGACTACCTTTTTCCACTGACGAAAACAAAATGGAAACTAAATGAAAACCATAAAGCTATGATGACTAAGACTAAATATATTCACAATTTCGTCAACAAATAAAAACTAGACTAAAATGGTAGGAAGGGACTAGTGGACAAGAGATCCAGTGAGTCATTTTACACTTGGGTGCATGCTGAAAATAGCAGGTCTACAATCCCACAACGTGTCGCAGCGTGACGTGTTGTGAGCTTGTAGATCTGCTATTTTCATCAAGTGTAAAAAACACTCAAGGCCTGCCAAAATACATTTTAGTCAACTATACCAACTGAGTGTGCAGATTTAGTTGACTAAAACTAGACTAACACTAAAACATTCCAGGTGACTAAAATGTGACAAACTAAATGAAAACTATTCAAGAGACTATGACTAAAACTAAAATCTAAACTTTCTGCCAAAAACTACACTGGAGGAGAGAAGAGGACATATGGACGGGAGGGGAGAACGTCTTTACCATTCTACTGTACAACAGACAGTTTAAGGTCCTTGCAGACTGATGCGTTTTTCTGCACTTCTCCGTCATTTTGGTGCATTTTATGAAAAACGTACCAGTCTGCACTCTGCAAGGACCATAAGTATCTGACATGGTGTGTGTTAGTATTATTTATTTTGCCCGGCATAATGCAAAGCCTTGTTGAGGAGGGTGTATAGTATACTGATGTTTGATTTAGTTAATTGTGCAGTGCATTGTGACAGTGCTTTTTGAAGTGTGATGACTTTCTGCACCCTGTAACTTCAGGTCCTATCTTAAAGTATACACACAATCTTAAAGAAATCAATCTAAATCAGTGATTTTGAACATTCATATAACGCTTTCTTTCCCATAAATCGCCACGCATCACAACTAGCACCCGGGGCTCTCTTGTAAATACCTTGTGTTGTGTTTATACTTTAGGGTCCCTTCTTCACCTGATCCTTGGCCCCCGAGGGGCCAGTAGCATTGACGTTTGGCCCAAGATAGATGAGACATAATAAATCTCAGAAGCTTGGTTGTTGAGCAAACACACAGACACATAGATTGCAGGTTGTAGTTACCACACAACTACGTACGTGTTGCTGTTGCACTCAATCCAGATCAATGTGAAATCTGTGCCTTTCACTGTCTTCAGCACACGCCAACACACACGGCTGTTGATGGATAGTGGTTAGTGGAGATAGATACCTCCTTGGCCGCTGTGTGGACTGTGATCTGTCTATATGCGGATAGACGGAGGAACTACTCATATTACCTTACAATGTACAATTGCGGCTTATCTTCACTTTACTTTGGCACAAGCTTTTGAATGAAACAAGGTTCTGGAACAACAATTGAGAAGAATGCCCTTTATTCACTCTTTGACTGTTACTGCAGGCAACAGTTTGTGGATTTGACATGACTGCCATATGCCAGCAATTATGTTCTCTTCGCTGTTTCTACATACAGTCAACCACCCTGTCATTTTCCTGTTCACACATTATACTCTCTCTCTCTCTCTCTTCTAGCCCCCCTCTCTTTCCCTCCTATACCCATTCATTAAGCTCATGGCTCCAGTCAGCCATCTCTACCCTCCCCCTCCTCTCCTCCCCTCATCTCACACTCTCGAATCACTCACTACCATTCTCTGCAGCACTGTTGTCCTTCTGAGAGCCAAGAAGAAACCCCCCCACCTCTTCTCTTCCTCCCTCTTGTGTATGTGCATGCGCACAGTGACACCTGAAATAAAATGGGGATTTTTTTTAAATCCTGCAACTTTCGTCTCTTTAATCTAATGGTTTAAATCAGCGGTTCTCAAACTGAGAATGACAGGCAGCCAGGTCCGTCTGTAACTCTGAGAGTGTATACGAATACGAATGGTTCACCCTCCAGAGTGAAACTTATATGGGAGTCCTTCCTTGTGACATTATACTGTGGGCTATAAACTGTAAATTCGAAAATGAAAACCACTGGTTTAAATGGCAGCAGAGCAGAAGTTAAGTTAGTCAGCCTATAGGCCTACCTATACTTGCAGTTTCTCAGAAATAGCCTATATATAAATAACAGTACGTTATAGTTTATAATGTTATTGATAGCCCACTATAAGACAACTCTGCAACAAACTATAATGAGACTCTTTTGTGGTTTAATCTGAGGTCCACATCGCTCTATAATCTATATAAATCATATAGACATAGTGTTATCTAAAAATCCCATTGAATGCATGCATGTCCAGTCTGGAGATAAAGCGCACTGTTGTATGTGTTAATCCACAACACCGCCAACTGTGAAACAACGCACGACAGCTTTTACAATGCCGCTGCTGACAGGCTGGCTCCTGTGCGTCTCTCTCCACAATCACAGTGTGCTACTATAGGCTAATAGCAATACAATATAGGCCTACTTTCGATTATAGCCTATTATGTGCTACAGTGCTAGTGAACTTCTTATACATTCGCTTGCAGTGGCTTTTAAAGGACACAGCAGCAACAGAATAAAACCAATAATAAAACCAACGGCCAAGCTATATAAACATGAAACGAACCAATAAATAATCCACCATATTAGTGTTAATAATGTATCCATTTATTATAACCCTGATAGGCTACTGTACAAATGTATAGCGAAATTGACTCTTAATGGTCCATTTGGTTACATTGTGTAGTTTTTGAGTTGCATTATATAACAAATGTGATCCATAACTGTAAATTAATATCCTAATCGGGATTCGAACCCGGGTCTCCCGCGGCACGAGACACCACATTTATACCACTCTCTTGGTTAAAACGTTGTAGGCTATAGTCAATACAAATAAATAATGGATTTCAGCTTTAACGCAGCCAGGATTTTACATGCGAAGGTGAGGTAGCCTATACCAGCCTATACAGCAGTGCATGCTTTAATTAAATGTCGATGACATGTATATGCAGAAAGAAAAACTTACTTGCAATAAAGAAGTGACTTTGATTTAATCCTGCAGCGCTCTGCACGTGCGGTCTGTACGTCGATCACTTGGGTTCGGCAAAAAAAGGTATCCCTGGATATAAATAAAGTCCTCTTGTCGTGAAAATCGTATCCCAAAAGTAAGTTGAGAGAGGGAGAGAGAGAGAGAGATGTAGCGAGAGGTAGGATAGGGAGAGGTGGGAGAGAGAGAGAGTTGTATAGTTCTCGACTCTCGGTCAGTGTTTCTGCCTGGTACGTCCCGCTGCACTTGCTATTATACAGAGAGGAGGAGGAGGAGAGAGAGAGAAACGCCTACCTATAGTGGTGGTGGAGGAAAGTAACATACATTTACCAGAGTAGCCTGTTATATAATGTACTTAAGTAGAATGTTGAGGCATGTTTTTACTTTGCTGGAGTATACTTCCATTCCACGTCCCACTCCTTAGACTAGTCCATTAATTGGTATAGGCCTATACTTCCAATACCTATAAACTTTCCTTTATAAAGTTCCCAAACTTTTTCATGTCAAGGACCCCCAAATTGATACTAATTAGCCCGCGGACCCCCCATTTGAAAAGACATGCCAGGGACCCCCCCATAAGAGAATATTTTTTTAATGGCTCTAGCAATGATCCTCAACCAGTTTAATTTCAAGGACCCCCAGTTTGACATGCACTATACGGACCCCCATTTAATGGCATTTCTATCTCTGGGATTCTATCTCTGGCATTTCTATCTCTGGGACCCCCAATTTATATTGTAAAATCAATGTTAATTTAACTATCATTTAGCTGCAGGACCCCCAACTCCCTCAAGGACCCCTGGGGGTCCCCGGACCCCACTTTGGGAACCACTGGCCTATACAACTCCATCTCCATGGGAAATATCGTATAAAGGCTATACTTTTACTCTATAATTAGGCCATTTGAAAACTTTAATTACTTTGTAGATTTTGATTATTATTATTACAAAACCAGTTCAGACACATACAATAGGTTATTTTATTGGTATACTTTCAACGTTACTTAAGTAAAAATTGTGTCCCATTTAAAATCCATCGCTGCCGATACCGAGAGGCTTTGGACTGGAGCAAGTGATTCATTGCGGTTTCACTCTGAACAATGACACTGAAGAATGTGGGAAACGTCTGATTTTCCATCCCCTTTGGACACTTTAATACGAGCCCCGACAATGGTTTCAATTAGGGTTTGACGTCCAGATCCGCAGATGGATGTGCGTAAAATTGACTTGGTATAATAATGGCCAGTGCGCGTTGAAAGCTTTTTGTTCAGTCATTTAATCATGACATAGGCCTATATTATATACTGCCAGAGCCATGAGGTTCTCAAAGTCGGGTCCTGCACCAGATGGTCCAAAATTAATTAACAGTTAGATTAATAGGTCTGAGCATTTTTGCGGTGTATAGACCTATATATACATTGGGGGTCCGCATGTCCCAAAAAAAATATATATACATTTTATATTTGTAGGGCTTCACTTGCCAGAGTTAAAGACCCGTACCATAAAAGACTCCCTTTGGAGTTTGCACGGCTTGATGAGGGTTCCCGGACCAGACTTCGAGAAACGGTGTCTTATAAAGTGTTCTTATTATGTGCATTTGATACTTGAATGTGTAAAACATGAAAAACGCTCTTCGCGGATTCAATATATTTCGTTCATGCATCTTACAATATGCGCAATCATGCATGCGATCCCATTATGTTTTTACACATCAATTTATTCGCGGATTTGCGCGCACATGTATATGCACACACACACACACACACACACACACACACACACACACACACACACACACACACACACACACACACACACACACACACACACACACACACACACACACACACACTTTTTCCAAACCACGCCCGCCAAGTAGGACAGCAGCACCACCACCACAGCTGCATAATAGAATTATTTCGCGCGTAGGACTATACTCACTCATGACACATGCATTAACAAGTCAATTAATGTGCACAGCAGCTGCACTGCGCGGTCTGCGCGCACGCGCGTGGTGGTGCACGAGAGAACGAGAAAGAAAGAGACTATAGTGTGAATAATGTGTTGTAAATTCTAAGTACTGGACAGTACTTAGAGTTTACAACATAATGTAAAAATAGACCATTATATTTATTCTTATAACCGTTTATTGCTTACGAGGATATAGGATCTGCTAGGATTCTCAAAATGGCATAGTTAAATAAAGTGTTTTTTATATGCCATATATAATTATTTGGTAGTCTGCATGGGGACCCCCTGCATGGAACCCCCACGGATGGGGATCTGCGGACCCCACTTTGAGAACCACTGGTAACTATAAGGTTTCATAAATCTGTCATGACCGGCTTAAGGTATCATCATCAATGATGGCTTTAAGATTTCATATATGTTTCGCGTGCATAATTTGGAGTGCACTGTCTGGCACTGCACATGTTGTTGCGCAGCCTGTGGTGATTGATTTCTGTTGATCATGTTTTAAATGTTTTGCCCAAACTGCCGAGGATTGATTGATTGATGAAGTATTTATTAACAGTTTGCAGTATTACAGTACATTTCAAGCACAACTCAATACAAAAAAAAACTGTCAACTGTGAGTGGACGACCCACTACACTTGTTTACAAGAGGGTCCACCTTGTTTCAATTCATGGATGCATGGATGATGGATTATGGATGGATGGATGGATGGATGGAGGAGGAATTTAAAACATGCAATCCGCAACTGTACGTCCGGGATTCAAACACAGAACTCCCATGATGAGACACCAAGCTCTCTTCAGTATTCTGCTACTATAGCCTATATATAGGCCTACCCGACATCATATGTAGGCAATATTTTATATTATCTGTATCTGATCGGCTAAAATAGGCTAGCCTATGTTTTTTTTACATGCATAAGATGGGATAATTGGATTGCAGCTTTAATTGCATGCAATGTTGCCCCAGCTGTAGTTATTCTTCCACGCATAGATAGGCCTGTATTATGATGTATTATTCTCAATTAAAGGTATATTCAGTGATTTCACTTAATTCAAATATCACTTATTTTTTTTGTGATATTGTTATTGTTGTGATAATCCTCTCTACTAAAGAGTGTGCTGACCATATAAGGAGTTCCTGCCTGTCCCCAGTTAACCCCTGGGGGGGGGGGGGGGGTCAAAAAACCTTAGGTTTCGTTTTTGGCTCTCTATCCTGATTGGACGAAAGGCTTGGGTCCCAGCCAAAAACGAAACCTAAGGTTTTTTGAGTGAAATCACTGAATATACCTTTAAGTGGATATTGACATTATGCCCATATAGACTATTACATTTCATAGGCTATAGCCTATAGACACTAGTTCAACAGTGAAAAGCATATACGGGTTTACAATTTAGGCATTTAGCAGACGCTCTTAATCCAGAGCGATTTACATTAGGCAAGAACAAAAAGCATGGCAATACATCACATATAAGTATTCATGAAACATGCGTAAGCTAAGAACGTAACAGTGGAATCTCTATATGAAACTATATAGACTAGGCCTATATAGGGCGGCTATACTATAAAGTGCTATGACTATATAATGCACTTCTAGTGCTGTCTACATAACATTTGGGTTTGAACAGACTATTGTCTGGGATTTGTAGCTGTAGCTGTAGCTGATGTTATATCTTATAATATATATTTTAATGCATTCTGTTATGTTCTAATAATATGGACACTGTTATATGGGGTTTGCAGATAATGGTTGAGATGCCTTTAAGAGACTGGTTATTATGGGATGCTACGTAATACACAGCGCGCGAAATAACAAGGAAGTCTGTTCTGTACTGAGACAAGAGACTAAGTAAAGCAGTGTTGTTTCTGGTTCAATCGTGTGTGCGTGTCACTCTTTTACACACAACACATTATTTTATATATATATATGGCGGCTACAACAATTTGACCAGTAGCCGCCCTACAATATGGCTATGGTGATTAGCATGCTATCTTTTTGGCATGTTGGCATCTCTGGCGCGCGCGCACACAATCAATTAGTCTCTAATATGAAACACCTGCCAGTACAGTCCTGCATGGACAATGTTTATTTCGCCACCGGCGTTACATTTGTACAGTTATTATAATAAAAAAACATGTTTTTTCGGTCAAAACAAGCAGTCATGTGTCAACACTGAGTTGGTGAGTGTTTTTCAATCAATTGTATTGCACATTTTATCTAGAGAAAGATAACGTATGGGCCTATAATGGCCTACTTCACCTCAATATCATTATCTACTACGCTTTAACCCTCGGAGCTAAAGCGACGAAAGCGTATATATTGAGGTTCCAAACGGAGCTATAGGCATATTATTGTCTAAGTAGGTCTGGTTACAGTTTCCAAAACTATTTGTTTAGTCAGACGCCACACCAACATGGACGTTTGCACTTTGCACTGTGACCGAAGAAAGATACAGGCTAAGGTCCAAGGAATATCAAAATCGACAACTTGACATTTGAATCAATTGTGTACGCCTAATATTTTTTTAATGGAAGCCTACTGAAATATAAGAAGTAAACATTCACGTAGTATTCTAATGCTTACACATTATGTGAGATATTGCTTTAAGTTTAACATAATGGGTGTCTTCTTCTATTCATGACAAATGGAAAACTCTTAATAGCTACTAGTGTTCAATGGCTCCATTTGGGAACAAAAGGCAGTTTCAGTTTACAGCTATAGCCTATCCTCATTCCTCAATACAAATATACACACTTTAGAAATCTCATGTTTATACAATGGCTGCCGGGACGTTTAATTAGGCTGTCTAATTTCACTTCGCCACTCAGTTATGACAGAATAGCTCGCCTATGGAGCATGAAGGATCACATGGCAGTCATCATAATGGAGCCTTATGAAGTATAGCTATCATATAGCATAGCACTCATCATATAGCCTAATGGACCTTTGTACAAATTGTACAGGACTAGCCAGCATAGCTTTATAGTGGAATATCCAGGATATTTAATGACGCGTGTATATAGCCAAGCAGTTATGTATGTTTTATTTATTTTATTGCAATAAAGTTCTTCAAACTGAACTACACACTCTGTTCTGCACTTAGTCGCAACTCACTGTGTGTGTGTGTGGGCTTGTAGATCTTTTATAATAACGCCATGCTATTTTCTGCGAGCCACACCGTCGTACGACGGAGTATAGCCAAGCCAATGTCAGGCTTTTACGCACAGTGCGCAGGCGTGGCGTTGTGGGTAGCTTGGTTGCTAGACGCACAGAGAGGGAAAGCAAATGCACGTCAGTCTTGTCTTGCGGAATTAACTTTTTTTTGTCGCGCTTCAGATGGGCGGAGTAATTCATTTAATAAATACATTGTCCTGCTGTCAGCCTGTCACACTACCAGAGGCGGAAAGAAACACCCCCGATGCCCACTGGCATGTTGTTAATGCTTAAAAGCGAGATATTTATCAGTCGATGATCAGTAGGCTACTCTCCCAAGTTTTGATCTTTTTGTTTTAGTTATCACAGCATGCTGTGGCGTTAACACTGTCCTGAGAGCAATGCACGACTCACTTACAATACAGTGAGTGTAATCATCTGCATTGTCATTATAGGCGACTGCCTCAGTGAGTCAAGGGAGACAGCTGAGTCTAGTCTGCAGTCTGGACAACAGTGGACACAGGGAATTCAGGCAGGAATTGTCTGCAGGCAGCAGAGATGTCACACAGGTAGGCTTATCATTGCTGCTTATATATATATATAATATGCACATATAGTAGGCCTATCTTTTAATTGTATCTCTTGTTGTTTAAGGCAGAGGTTATCAAACTTTAATATGTCAAGACTAGTAGGGAACCCAACAACTCTGAGAGTGCACAAAAACACCTGTATACAGTATATATATATATAGGGTCCATTCGGTTCCATTTTTACACTCACAGTTACGGAGGGGCTATGTGTGTGTATTTGGAATCCACTAGGATTAGGAGCACTAAAGGCACTAAAGAAAGTAAGAAACCCTGAGGGTCCCCGTCCTAGACCCCCACTTTGACAAGCAGTGTAGTCTTTGGAATACTGCCTAGATTCATACGATAATAGTGTAAACAACAAGATACAAACAAGATAACCTAATAGCTGTCTAATCCTCCGCTAATCCTCGCATATTTGATTCCACAATCCACTGACTGAGAGAACAAGAGAGAGGAGGAGATTGTGTCCACATGTGCTGTGTTGTCGTCACCATAGCAACAGACAGACGGAATGCCTTTTGGGTTCATTGAATGCCATTTAAGCCCCAGAGAGAGAAACACAGATTTGTTTGTATCAAATAAGATAACCCACAATTTGAATATGACATGTGATAATACCGTACAGTGCTTTATATATACGTTGGAAACATTTCACAGCTTAATTTTTCAGTTAACCCATTAAAACCAGGAAAGTATCTGTCATTTTATATATTTAGCTTTAGCTATTCAAACATAGCAGATCTACAAGCTCACAGTGGGTCAAAACCGAGTCCTCTAATGAGAGGCTCCACTTTAAGCATATTTAATATGCAGTTAATTAGAGATTTACTGATATAATTGTTTCTCGATTCCGATACCTGTGTACACCTGTGTGTAATTAAAATAATAATAAATTGTCAGTGGTTCTTAGGGGTGCGGTCCAGGGACTCTTGGGGTTCCGTGAGGGGGTTCCAAATGTACCCTTACAGGTCCCTAACTAATGAAACCTTATGGGTCCATTTGAAAGTGAAATCTTTTGAGAACCACTGATCTAGGAATAAATACAAATGCATTAATAAGTGCAGCTACAAGTTGGTAAAATCATTTGAAATGCAAAATTATTGTTTACCGTGAATGACAGATCATCATGTGACAATTACTATGGAGTGTGGTATCGGATTGACAGAGACTGGCATACTCACCGATACCAGCATTTTTACGTAGTATTGGAAGCTTTACTGATACTAGTTTCGGAAGTTGAAACAACTGTGCAATGATGGATTTGATTTTTATTTGGATCTCTTTTAGCCTTTCAGCTAATCTTCCAAGAGTCCAGTCAGGAATAAATTAAAATATTACAGAATACATTACATTACAAAACGCATTTTAAATGCATTACAAAATACACTAATGCTAAAAGACAGCAGTCGAGTATCGCAGTATAACTATACCTCATCCGCACACACTCAGGCACACACAGGCACAGCATATTCCTGCCCACAGATATAGTACATTCACCTATCTATAGTTGACTATGCATGGCAGGGTCGTCCTCTTCCCTGAGCCTGCTAAAAACTTGACTGCATAGTGTTGCGTACTAACACAAACAAATAAAACAAAAACAAAGCAAAACAATAAATCACAAAATAATAAATTAACAATAAGCAATCCCAGCTATAATGCCCTAAAAATTTAAGATTGGCTTCCCATACTAGTTTTTATTTTTGGTAGTACATAATAATCATTGTCTTGATCTTGTGTTGACCTAATGTTTCTCACAAACTAATGTTCATTTATTCTTTATGTTAACTGGTTTATTAGATGTTTTTATTTTAGAAATCATTGCAACAGACTGTTTTATCACACACTCAAGTGCTGTGGGCCATCCCATTCTGTTATGCAGTTCACCTGTGCCTATGCCCACATCTTAAGACCATTCTAGCTGCCTTGTTTGAGCTGCTTTGAGCAGCTCATATCAGTTTGAGCTGCTTTGCCCCATACTGTGCAGCAATAGTTTACGTGAATAAATTAATCAAACTACAGGATATTAACTTCAAAGTCTCTTCAGATAGAAGCCCTGCAATTCGCCCAACCATTCCTGCCATTTTCATTACCTTTTTAGAAATATCTGTGGTATGAGCTGTCCATGATAGATTGTTTTGTATTTTAATTCCCTCAAGAGAAAGGCATGTGGTATAGGCTCCCCCCCCCCCCCCCCCCCCCCTGGTTTTGCGGTGGCACTGATTGGTTGGCTGTATTGTCATATCATAGTTGTTTAGGTGGCATTGTTCAAAAGATCGAGGTGATGTTTTTAAAAGTAACACGAGTGATGCATTTGCAGCAGTGTCACTTGGACATTGGACAAATGGTTGTACATTTATATGGTGAATACGCATATTTCAACAAAACTAACAGCGTAGTTTCATTTGTCTGCTGGCTGCAATGGTTGTCAGAAGACTAAAGTTAGCCATTTGCACTACTTTACAAGCCTAATAGGATTTCTTAAAAAAAAAGAATTGTACCAGAATGATGCCTGGCCGAAACAGTGGTTAGTAAAAACAGATGTTTGGTTGAGCGGTGAGTCGCACTCGCTTACCACTGTGGCATGGTGTCATGTTGTAGTCTTCGGTGGTCACCTTATCACCTAAAACTGGAGTATGAATAGGCCTTTAGTTTAGAGAGGCTTACCGGACACATTCGAAGTTCACCAGTGTTTGGCTGTTGACGTGTTGATTTCCCAACCTGTTTATATAATGTATACATGTATGACTATCTCTGGACTCACCAAATGATTCAATCTGTTACTACTTGTTCGACCGACAGCCGGAGTCCCCCCAGGGGTCTATACTAGGCCCCCTCCTTTCCCCCTCTACACTACAGATCTTTGCTGAAAATAGCAGATACAAGCTCACTCACTGAGCTTGTACAACCCAAAAACTATGGTGTTATGTGGTTATTAATCACTTTTAGTCAGCAGGATCTGTGAGTGTATGAATTTGTCTGGTGTCAATGGGTGGCAGATGCATATAATTGACAGCTTAAGTCACTGTTGTCAATAGTAGTGGCATTATGGCATATTATTATTAATCATAAGACTGACTGTGTTCATTTTCCAATTGTGAAGAGCATTTTTATCCTTCAAATAACTCTAAAATGTGAAGCTGTCTCCGTTAGAGTACATTAACTTGAGTAAAGGGGAGAGTGTTCAATTTGAAAACAAAGCTCTTCATTTCCTGTCAGCTAAAAGAAGCCCAGTGTGATTTGTTGACCTTGCATGTCTTTGGGGTTCCAGCATAGTGTCTCTCCCCTGATGGGATTCTTTGACATGGAGGCTTTGTTGCCGTGGCACCGCTTGGGTTTCTGGTTCAATCCCACACACCATGTCTCCCTCCTCTCCTTTTGATTGTAAATGTCGTATAGGCCAAAACTGCCCCCTACTCCTCCCCCTTCCCCACCCACTCATCATCCACCACCACCCCATTCAAGCTGCCCCCCTCCCCCGTTAACAAGTCACCCTGGTAGGCAATAAACACAAATGTGAGGTCAATGTAAATAGCTAATTGAAAAGCATGTTTGTTACTGGATCAGTCTCAAGAACATTTCCATAATGATGTGTGCATAGGCGTCGCATGTGAAAGAAGTGAGAAAGTGAAAATAAAGTGAAATGTACATTATATAAAGAATAGAGAAATTTAGCACATTACAACACACACAAAACAAATCTAAACATTTGATTGAAATATACTAATGAAGCCTAATGATGAAGTCACTGGTAGGGTGGGTTTCTGAAGTGCCCACAGCCCTCCTATATTGAGACACAGACCGAGAGTAGACACAAAATGGTAGCATTATATCATGAGCATTAGTGAGGACATTACAAGGAGGTAGAAAATGGGTGAAGTCGTCAATTTATCATACTAAAGAACTTAAGTCCACAGCTCAGCCTTTAATGGTCTTAATGGGTTTATTTATTTCCAGTTATATCAGATATAGCATACAAACTCACTGGGTTTACCTTGTGAAACCAGAGATGTTGACACAGGTGATGGCTGGTCCTTGCCCTTCGCTTACCCTTAAGTCAGGTGGCGTTAAGTCTGTTTGTAGGTTTGGACTCACACACCAACAGCCAGAGGCTGTTGACAGACCAGTGCAAGGTGCACAGAGAAACCATTACAATGGCTGCTTCACCGTACGAGTTTAGTATGAAGTATTTCAGTAAAAACAGACATCTAGGTGGTAGGGCTGGGCAACTAACCAAAAATATATCTAAACCAATATTTAGAACCAATAACCGACTTAAACCATGAACCCATTTAGACCTGGGGTCGATTCAAAAAATTCCTTCTAAATCCTGACCTAAGGTTTCTGGAAAAACTTTAATTATTTATTCAAAAATCATGTTGCTACATACTGATCCTTGAAATGAAAATGTTTGAGACCCACTGTTGTAGGAATAAATACAGTAAAAATAATGTAAATACTATTGTGCAGTGAGAGTATAAAACAGTCGTGCAACAATCAACTGAAGCAATCAAAATATGATTTGTAAACGCATATCATGTGATAAATTACGTGGCATCACAATGGAATAGACTGGCATTCTCAGTCTCACCCATACTGATACCAGGATTTTAGCCAGTATCGTATTCGGCGTTTTCCAATACTGGTATCAGTCAGAACAACTGTAACAATGTAACCATCCAATTATTCTGATTCCAATGTAATCTAGCTAGTTATAATTTCTATAGTTACAGAATAATGTGTGATGTAAAATAACTGGTAATCTAACTGGCTGAGCGTAATGTTTATAATGTTGTGACATGGACTGAGTTAATTAAAAAAAGATCAGACCCGTCTGAAATGAGTGGTACTGTACTGTACTGTACTGTACTGTACTGTACTGTACTGTACTGTACTGTACTGTACTGTACTGTACTGTACTGTACTGTACTGTACTCTGTACAAGCCCTCCTCCCTGGCCTGTGTGTGTCTGTGTGTTATGTTAGGCTGTGCAACAGTGACAGTTTTATTCACCTGGAATGTTTTAGTGTTAGTCTAGTTTTAGTCTAAACATTTGTGTAATTTGGTTTTATAGTCATCATGGCTTAGTTTTCATTTCGTTTCCGTTTAGTTATCCTCTGTGGAAAAAAAGGTAGTCAACGAACACTTTTCGTCTTAGTTTTATTCGACGGAATCAAGTGGTGTGGAACCACTGATCTTATATTCACCCTATATCTAATATACGCTCCTTTGCCTTGTGTAGCTCCTATGCCAGGATGTGGGCGTCTTGCCAGGGGGCGCTAGAGGATCTTCTGGTGGACGAGTTCCCCCCCACGGCGGCGACCCTGCCACGGCCTCCGAGGGACCGCGGTCAGATCTTCCAGAGCCTTGCCACCTCCTACGTCAAGTACCTCCAGATCTACCGCTGCCTGGAGGATGTCTACGACCACATCGTCCACCCTCAGAAGAGACGCGTGGTCAGGTGTGTGTGTGTGTGGGACGAATAACATGTTTTTTACTTAACCCATTTTGTACGGGAACCCCTTTTGGTGTTTTAAGCATTAGGTTATGCTTTAGCTATTGAAAAATAGCAGATCTACAAGCTCGTAGCTTGTAGATCGAACTTGTAGACTCAAGTTCAAGTTGTAGACTCAACCTTGCTTCTGGGGAGTCCCTGGAACAACATATTTTTAGATGGGGGTCGGTGGCCAATTTCATAAAATGTCTGGGTTCCTTGACATGAAATAATTTGAGAACCACTAATATAGAAACATGAGGTTTTTCAGAAAACTATCATGATTTAGAAGACATTTGTAGAATCGTCCTCGGGTGTAAATGGTAGTATCGATACTGCAATGCAGATGTAGACAGTACTCTGTTACAAGTAGAAGTGGTCGTATTAAAAAACAGCTTGAGTAAACGTACAAACGTATCTGCATCAAAACATGCTTAATGTAACAAAAGTAAAAGTCATTGTTCAAGTTCAAAATGTATACAGAGGTGGTCCCCAGCTAAATGATGGAGAGTTGGTAACCAAATGGACTCTTATAGATCTTTAACTCTTGAGTGCGAAAATGCGCATTTTACGCTCTCAAGAGTTCAATTATTGTTAAACATCTGCATTACTTAAAGTCTAAACAATTAGAAAATGTAGAATAATTGTTATTTTGATCAACGTTTGCATCCTAAATACAACATGGGATTGTGGACAAAAACAATACAATCTTTAGTTTTGGGTCTGAGAGGCTAAATGTCATCAAATGGTGGTCCGTGGCTCAAATGCTGAATAAATAGTGGGCCCTGGTATCAATTTCAAAATGGTTGAAAACACCACTGCTTTCCATCACTGGTCAGGTGTGTGCTGGACGGGGCGATGGGTCGGCTGCTGGAACTGAAGAATGAGATGGTGGAACTGGAGCTGTCAGAGTTCCACTTCTTTGACGACATCCTACAAGACCTCAAGCTGACACCTGTGAGTCAGTGTGCTGCTTCTCTCACTGTTGAATTCATCCACTAAAACTATGACGAAAAACTGTTTGTCGACTGCCTTTTCTTCACTGACGGAAAGGAAATAAGTTAAGCAACATTGAATAAAACTAAATCAAACGTGCTGAGAAACACTGCTGCTTCTCCTTGTGATATCAATTAGATTTCTTAATTGGCATTTAATTGATCGTATTGTAGGGCTGTCCCCCCTCGATTAATCATAGTGGGCTCTTGGATCAACAAAGTCTTTGTTAGTTGATTGGTCTGTTTAGCTTTATTTACACATGCATTTCCTGTCATCTCTAGATATACTGTAAGTTAGAATGGTCATTTCTCAACCTGACCAATCTGAAACGGCTGCTCTCTGTATAATTGTATGCCGAAAAACTATATGAAATACAGTATGTTGAATAAATGAAATAATCGTAGACAGCAAATTCCTATGACTGTTACTTGACTACGAACCTATTTAGACGAGGACAACCCTTGTTGATTGATTTGAATGAAATTATTGTAATATACTGTGCCATCGCTTCATGATGTATCACTGAGCAGCCAAGATAAACATTAACATAGGGTGCACTGGTAGATAATGACATATTGGACAACATAATTGCAACGTTCTTGGTTCGATTCCAGCTGGAGACCTTTGTTGCATATCTTTCTCCCTCATTGCCCTTGATGTAATTTCCTGTCTCTCTAGTCTCTACACGGTCCTGTATGTCCGTCCCATGTGAGTAGAATCAAATAACTGAAACAAGAAATCTAGACGTTGCTTTAATTAAAGCTTTCAATAAGCTTTTTTAAATTTCCTACATTATCCCATTCTGGGCGGTAACCCCTTTTGGTGTTTTAAGCGTTATGTTATACTTTAGCTATTGAAAAATAGCAGATTTACAAGCTTGTAGGTCTGCTATTTTTGAAAAGCCGTGAAAATGTGGTGCAAATCTTTGAATATATATATATACACACACACACACACTGTATATATATATATATTTATTTTCTTTTTCTTTCAGAGCAAACGTTTTTAACTCACATCTTTGCTTCTGGGGGATTCCATGGAACTACATATTTTCACATGGGGGTCCACGGCCACATACAGATAATTCTGGGGGTCCTTGACATGAAAAGGGTTGACCAAAATCATGACGGTTTTCTGAAAAAAACATGTTTCTATATCGGTGGTGAAGACATTTGTAGAATCGTCCTCGGGTCTAAATGGGCTATTCATGTTCATGTTATTGCAGTGGCTCCTTCTCAGGAATGGATTGGCCATACATTGCGAGCATCCGTCACGGCTGATATTGCCAGAGAGAGTACTGTTTATTTATTTCTATTTTTTTTTTTACCCCATCTTGTTACATAGGCATAACTCCGAACCAGCAATGTGCCTATAACACTCTAACCTAAATATTTATCGGGATAGTACACAGCCTGGGATTAAAAGCACTGCTGAGATGTTCCATTCAGGGCAACAAGTTCACTAACCAAGATCTAACTGCATGGTCGCACCCAAACGCTCTAGCAGCAAGGCTAGCCCCGGATGAACTCATTGTTCAGTTTTCTGATCTCATCGAGCAAGAATCAGCAGAGTCGATGTAGGGCCATGGTCTGTGATCACAAACAGTATGCCCCACGGATACCAGGGGTGTCATAGTGGTAGGGCCTACCTACCGCTTCAAACGTGTAATCCTATGACCCATGTAGACCTGGGTCCCATTTAGACCTTCTAAATCCTGACAGTTTTCTGAAAAACTCATGTTTCTATGTCAGTGGTTCTCAAACATTTTCATGTCGAGGACAGTCACTTGTTTCAACTGATTCATTCCATCATTGATTAATTAATTCCTTAGTGCTTGTACAGTGTGTGCAATGTAGATAAAGATATCCTCTTATGCACTTATCTGATGACGTTGTTGTTGTTGTTGTTGCAGGGGGACCTTGAAATACCCATCCCACGGTGGTATTTGAGAGAGCGGACGCAAGTACTGAGAGACCGAGAGAAGATGCTTTCTCACATTCTGGTCAATGGAGGTCTCATTGAACAAGTGCCGGTGAGAAATGATAGAGATGAGACCTTTTCTCCCCCACAGCCTGTCACACGGTCAGTCACAGATTTTAGACGGTTCTCCACGGCCCGCCTAAAGTCTATGAAGTATAATGGCATTATGATCACAACAAGCTGAGCGCACAGATTTGATTGGTTACGTAAGTTTCCAAACACGAGCACAAGAGTTTGGTGAAAGTGCCCCAGCTGTATGCTGCTGCGACATTGTTTTTTGTCTTCCATACTGGGTACTTGACGTCTTTGGCCAGGACTCACTCGACGTAAACCACAACATTATTTCTCTGGTTAAATAAAGGATACAGCTAGAAGGTCCTGGGTTCGATTCCCGCTGGGGACACTGTGGGTGCTGGGGGCTGTGTTCTCTCCTCCGCGTCATCAGTTCTCATACCCGAGGCGGGGTTGGTGAAAGGGCCTTTCTGTGTGGAGTTTGCATGTTCTCCCCATGTCCCCTAGGGTAGGTACCCTCACAAAAAATGCATTAATCCTGGTCTCGGAACTACCTCCCCTGGTCAGCCTGATGGAGGGGAAAGGAACTGGTCGGAATAACGTATTCATTCCACGCGCTACGCCCGGCCAGGGAAACTTTCCCCTGTCGGGTGAAAAGAAGCATCTTGGACTCCTCATGCATAGAAGGAAGCATGAGGTCGTTCTGCTGCCCCCCCCCCCCCCCCCAGGTTGGCAGAGGAAGTGTAGGCGCCCAGGATTACATTAGATAATTGACACTAGGTGAAAAAATGGGTTGCAAAATCGTGGGATAAAAAAGGAGGAAAAAATTACTAAAGGATAAACAAGGTAATGTATTATTGTAACTAGTACAACATAATAGTACATACAGGAATACGACCTGTATATCTCTCTATCTCTCTGTCTCTCTATGAAGCAATATCGTGTGTATATTATGTGTATATTAGGGCTTTAAGCAACTAGTCGACTATTCAATTAGTCGACTAGTAAATCCACTACTTGACCTCGTTTGTACTAAATGATAAAAATAAAAAAAACAATTTACTTTATTTTTTTTCTCCCGTTTTTGTAGGCCTCAAGATCAGCTAGAATGTTTTGTTAGATTATAGTCAACAATGTACACAGTTTTTAAATGTACAAATATATATATATTTTAAAGTGTTTAGCCTTGTGTTTTACATAATTGGTAGTTAAACAACTAGTCAACTAGTAAAATCACTAGAAGTGAAAGCCCTACGTGTCTTGTTTTGTCTGGGCCCAGATCTCGTCCGTACGGACCATGTGTCTCGAGGAGGCCGTGAGAATCCTGCAGGTTTGTGAGCGGGCACGCCAGGGACGCCTACGGGCCAAGTTCATGACTGAGATTCAGCAGGCAGCGAGAGAGGCCCTGGTGGGCACGAGCCGCCGCACCCCCCCGGCCACGATGACCCCTGACCAGGCTGCGACGCGCATCCAGAAGGTAAGGGAGCGCTATATACATGACGGGAGATATTTATCCATTCTGGACGGGAACACCCTTTTGGTGTTTTAAAGCATTATGTTATACTTTAGCTATTGGAAAATAGATCTGCTATTATTTTTTTTATCTTGAAAATGTGGTGCAAATCTTTTAATGTATATTCTTTCAGAGCAAACGTTTTTAACTCAAATCTTTGCTTCTCGGGGGTCCCTTGAACAACATATTTTCAGATGGGGATCCGCGGCCAAATACAGATAATTCTGGGGGTCCTTGACATGAAAAAGTTTAAGCACCACTGACATAGAAACAGCGTTTTCAGAAAAAGTTTAGGATTTAGAAGCCTTTTTTTTTGAATCGGCCTCAGGTCTAAATGGGTTAAAACCGTGAACGCATCTGTGTCATTTTATACTTTGGCTATTCAACAATGGCAGATATACGAGCTCACAGTGCAACACTTCATGCCGTGCTGTGTAGCTTGTAGATCTGTTTTATTTTTTTACGTGAACATTTTACACATGAATATATATACATCTTTAAGCAAACACTTAATTAAAATTGTTGCTTCTGGGGGTCCCTGGGGGGGGGGGGGGGGAGTCATTTTGTGGACAAATGCTTAATAATTATGGAAAAAAGCACTATCAATTGGATTTATTATTATTATTAATCATCATTCTAAAGTTCAGAATATCCAACAACATTCTTACATCACATGACGATATTCTAATAATTAATTTAATCTCACGCTGAGCTAGCTTCAGATCATTTAATCAACACATCTCATAACAAAGAGGCATTGCCGCGGTGGTGACCCTGTAATGTGAGGCCCACAGCTGTTACAATCCACTCGTCACCTGTCAACGCCATATCGAGACCAACAGTAGATCATTATTATTAGTGCCATAGATCCAAATACAAACCACCTTACGCTCATACATTTGGGTCAGGGGTGGCATAGAGGTCACTGATGGACTGTGAAGCAGGGCCGTGCACAGTAAGTGCATTCATGCTCGGTACATTTACTTCTGCATAAAAGTTTGTAAGTGGTGCAACCACTTCATTAACATGTTTACTGCCACCTGCTGGATGCAACACCAACCTCAGACTGCCGAGGGCTGCGGGGGCCATTTGGGACGGATTATATGAATAATGCTAAATAAATAGCGTCAATGCTATTATTGGACTAAAGTTTCTTGTGTTTGAGATGACATGCATTTGTGGCAACTACCTGCATTTACATGTTCTTAGCTGGCTGCATGTAAAAGAGTTGTCAGCTTTTGGGGCACAGATTTCCAGGGGGAAACTATATTTCCAGGTGCTTGAAAGCTGGTTCCAGGGAATTGGTGTTGGCTACTACTGCCCGTTTTTTTTAATTAAAGTTGTTTCTGTCTCTGGTTTTGACCAGCCATAACTCATCTCATTGCTTAGCTGCCAAGGAGATTTAAGAGCTGGTAATCCCGGTGTGCTTCAGCCTGTAGTGTGTGTGACCGGGACCAAATTCACAACAGCACGTCGGTAGCACTGTGTTGTGATAGAGAATGCCTTGACGTCATGTCTGGACTTTTAGCACTTTGCTGAGAATGTGAATGGACTCCATTCACAAGTAGTTCATTATGTTCTGTTGTTTGTGGATCCTTGCAGCTAGGCTGAGAAGGGAACGCTTTGGTATGTATAATAAGTATTATAATGTGGATTGTTTCGACAACAGCTTTTTTACACGCCCAATAGCTTTTTTTTGTTTTTGTAAACGTGCGCACCATTAAGACTTGGCAGATCAGTTTTCTGAAAACCTATATGTTGCTATATATCGTTGCTGTTGGGCAAAAACCTTCACGAATCAGAAGTAGCAGATCCACAAGATTGTAGATCTGCTACTTTTGTTACTTGGAAATCTGGAGCCACATTCTTGGACTTGGAAGTTTCCACCTGACAGACGATGCATAGCTACAAAAAAAAAGCAAAAGTTTAAAATGACACGGATGATTTCTCGGTTTTAAGTGTAGCATGACATCATGTCTGTACAACTAACGTTGCAGTGCGCCTTACAAGAATAATGCACACCTCGCAATAAGAAAGTCACTTTAGGAGCAAGCAGTTCCCGAGCCATGTGGCCCCAATAGGTCACGGGCTGAGGAGCCTTTCTCTTGTTTCCGATGCATGCTTGTTTCTTGATGTACAAGTACACCCCCTGGACCTGACGCTAGTACGTCGCAGAGACTTACTCCCAATCCAACTACTGATGCCGAGTACCGAGCAGGGAGGCATTGGTACCATTTTTATAGTCTTTGGTATGACCTCGGCCAGGAATTTAAATTGTACCTCCCATTCTCAGGACGGGCACTCCAACCACAATGCGGTTAGAGGATTAACATTAATGTTGCCCTGCAGCTTGTGTCTGAGTAGGATGCCTTGATTTATCTCATTTTCTTAACGGTGTCTTAAACCGAACTGCCGTTGGCTGGCCGATTGTCTTGGCTTTGTGTGGAGTGCACTGGTTGATAGCGGTAATTCTTTGTATGTTATACTGGTGTTGGCCACCATGCCAACTTGCTCATCCAGATTGCAGATTTGGGGTGGCTGTCGCTCAGGAGGCAGAGCAGGTCGTCCAGTGATCCATGGGTCGGCGGTTCGAATCCCGGCTCCTCCTGTCTACATGTCAAAGTGTCCTTGGGAAAGACACTGTACCCCACATTGCCTCCCGTGGTTGCCAAACTTGCCACCATTGGTGTGTGAATGTGGGAAGTGGCATCGACTGTTAGCCACTTCACCTCCCAATGTATGAATGAATGGACCATTGTAAAGCACTTTGAGTAGGCACGTAGTGCATAGAAAAGCACTATGAAAATGCAATCCATTATTATTATTATTACAAGCTGTATTATTACAAGTTGTAAGCGTGTCGTGTGTATGTGCTGTAGGTCTGGCTGGGATACAGTCAGAGGAGGAGAACCAAGACGGAGCGTCTGGAAGAGCTGATATTTCTTGGAATGGTAAGTCCCTCAAGTCACTTGATTACAATGTGACTTGACAATTTTGTAGTACTGTATGTGTCCCAACACTACAATATCTGTCCCGGATAAAAATCATCTCAGTCCAAGGAAAGGTGTGAAGGTATGCTGTATATTTAGAGTTGACTTTGGCACCTATAGGCTCCTGGAACATGTCTCTCCCTGCGAGGCTGTGACCTTAACGCTTAGCAAATGAGAGAGCAGGGAGCGACGATTGACTTCTCTCCCCCCAGGGGAAATCTAGAGTCGGGGGCTTCCAGGTGGAGGCGTGGGTGATGAAATGCAGCGGTAATGACTAGCAGCACTGGTTGCAATGTGAGCAGTTTAGGTAAAGTGAGAGTGTACATTTTACAGCTTGGATAGACCGCTTTTTATTACCGTTGGAAGTGTGTTGCAGTGGAGGCGGGGGTGATGAAATGTGGCATTGGTGAGCAGCCGTAATGACTAGCAGCACTGGTCGCAATGTGGGCAGTTTAGATAGAGTGAGAGAGTACATTTCACAGCTCAGATGGACCGCTTTTTATTATAGTTGGAAGTGTGTCGCAGTGAGCAGAGTTTATCACGTGTTGTACCGGGTGGTGCTCGGGTGGCGCAGAGGTGAAGTACTATTTTTGAAAAACATTTTGAATAGTTCAAATAGCCGATCTACAAACTCACAACGTGTCGATGTAGATTGGTTGGTTGAACAATTTTAAAATGTTTTTCAAAATGGTAAAATAGGGGAAGAAGTTTAGGGATCAGGGCAGTGATGAAAATAGGGCCACATGGGCCCTATCCTGTGCAGCGCTGTTTTCACTATTTTTAAATGTTTTTGAAAATAGTGAAAATGTAGGCTAGTTTCCCCAATTTTCTTTTTCAAAATAGGAAAAAATGCCTAATTAAGGGGTAAGGGTCTCAACCTGGACATGAGCATATTGGCTGACTTCCTGCGCAAGTGGCATCTTCAGCTCAGTACTGGGAAGACAGTATTCGGCCGCATACCATCTGTGCAACAGAGAGGCAAAAAGGGAACTGTCAGTGTCGAGTACCAAGTGTCGAGTACCAACTAGCCCCCCAAGTACCTCGGGGTTCGGCTGGACAGGACACTGTCCTACAATCAACACCTGCTGGAAGTGAGAGCCAAAGTAACATCAAGGGTCTCGCTTATCCGCCGCCTTGCTGGCACAACTTGGGGAGCCTCCGCCAAGACACTACGGATCTCCACAAAAGCCCTGGTGTTCTCTGCTGCCGAGTACTGTGCCTCAGTCTGGAGTGGAAGCCTGCATGTGAAGAGGCTGGCCTCTTCCACGTGGGACCAGAGACAACTTAAGAGTGTGGCTTTGCGACACTGAGGTGGACATATGACGACGAAGAAGGCTAAGACTCTGTGCAAGATAGGTCCGACTCCGTAGGCGTTTGAATCCTCCATGGTGCCTCCTGTTTTTAGCAGGAGGGAAGCCCTCTGCTTCCCACTAGCAACTCCTTCAGGTGGCTCAGGGCACCTACAGTAACTTCTCAGGTAAAATAATCAGACTGGCGACATCATGTGCAATGATGGAGCCGGGTGCTCCTTTTCACTCTCAATAATGAGCCAACCAGTGGGAGGTCAGGAGGTCAATGGACTACGGTACAAGGAGAAATGGGGAATGACTGAATTCACAGAGAATGGGGGGGAAAGATCAAAAGCATTTAAAAACAAAAAACTAGCCTGCAGGCTTCACGCTAGAGTGCATAGGACAAAGAGTTTTTGTCCTTCTTAATTAACCGTCCCAGTATTGTTGCTGTGGTTCCACCAGGCTCCTGCTGAGGATCAGCACGGACCCAGCTCCGCTGAGCTGAAGGCACAGCAAGCGGACGCCAGCAGGAGGCTGATTCAGGACCGGAACGAGGCGGAGTACCAGAGGGCCCTGGGGAACATCAAGGAGTCTGTTCGAGTGGTGGACGGGCCCGACATTAAGGAGACCCTCCAGGAGCAGATACGACAGTGGTTCATCGAATGCAGGTAAATAGTTAGTCTGCATACCGCAACGTACCTCTTAGAAAGAGAGTAATGGCAGCCATATTGGAAATAAACTGGGCCTTTTACTTACTTCATTCATGGGTGTTACCAAGGCTATGTTCCATTCTGGTCAAACAGAGTCAGGGTGTTTATACTGTCCGTGTTGGCTCACTGGAAAGACTATGGTTCCTTGAGCGCGGGTGTGTAACTCTGAGACCCCTTTTCCACCGGTTGGTTCCCAATGGGAACCAGTTCAGTTCTTTTTGGTTCTTAGTCCATGAGCCAGAGCTCCAAAATTGGGACGTTAATTATGAATTGAGTGGGCAAAACTATACCTGCATTATATTGTTTATAGGATCAATATAAGTAGATAAATATATGATAACCGTTCCACAGCAGTAGCTTTTTCATATACAGGGCTTGACATTAACCTTTTGAGGCACTTGTCCGGACACAAAAGTCACTTGTCTGGAGCACGAGCACACACAAATTAATTTTAAATCAACTAACTGTAAGTTAGTTTGGTGAATACATTTTTTAATTAAGGCTGTCTAATGATTACACATTTTAATCAGACTAATCACAGCTTCAAAATGAATTAAAATGACAATGTAGATCAGTTTTTAGATTTCAGATAGTTTGTATTGTCAAGTACATTTGCACATACCAACATAACCATAACATAATTATATATATTATTTTGCGCTTAATATTAGCTTGCTCTTATAATGGCTTTTATTCATTTATATTGATACTAGTTGCTTTGAAACTAGGCTGAGCTTGCAGTCTTTTGTGTGTGTGTGTGTGTGACACTGTGTGTGCGTGTGCACGTGCAAGATGGAAAAGAATGCTTTTCATCACTGCTGCATGTCAACTTTACAAGCAGCGTCTGAGATGTGGTTATTATAAAATAATACCATGTAACACTTAAACGCATGCCTATGTACTTACATTGTGTGTGCGCAGCAGAGATGCTTTATACAGTAATTGGCTGTACACACACACACACTCCACAGGGTGGACTATGTTATCTAGTAAGGATGCTGCCTCAGGGAGCAAGCTAACAGATTACCGAAGTAATAAATTAGTTTTGTCATTTTCTGGCCTTCGCCTTGATTCTCACTTTTGTGCGTTAATCTAGATAAGAGATGGATGCTCGTACTCGAGGCAGAAAATACCCCAGCTAGATTAAAAACATGACATTTCTGTCGTCCGTGGGCTTAATCAGCGTAATGAAAATGAATGGAGGAAGTAAAACACCCCCCCGTCTCCTGGCAGCCGCCGCATCAGGCTTCTGCATTGTATTATGATGTATGCCATGCCTTCATGGGATACAGATTTCTATTAATTTAACGGCGGGGGAATTAACTAACTCGTAAAAAAGGAGAAAGCTGTGTCAACAACAAAAATGAGGTAGATCTCCTCCACTGCAGGCCCTGGTATTATTAACTGTTCAGAGAAGTATAGCAGTGCGATGGAACGGGAGAGGAGAGGAGGCCATAATGGCCTCATTTCCCCAGGGTTTCCTTGGCCCTCCCACAGAGACGAGTGATGGTCAGTGTAAAGAGAGCATGGTAGCAGCAGGCAGCGGTGGCTGATTATCGGCGTCTCTTGATTTATGTCTGGACAACGTTGGGGGCTATCCATTAATTAAGAGAAACAGGAGGGAGGGTCACAGCGGTTAACAGCAGCAGGGCTGTATTTTGTCTACTGGATGCAGTGATTTCCTAAGATCCTCAAATTTCACCCACTACTATAGTATTACTATTATGCACTAAAGTCCTCATTGTTCATTTAACCCGGAGGGTGTACTAGTACAAATTGAACCTAGTGGATCCTTGCTGATCTGTTTGGTTCCATTTGTACCCAGGGCCATATTTTAACGGCGGAACTTTGCAACATGGTCTTAACTTTTGGCGTTAAGACCACGTTCAGCCGCAGCGCCATGGTCCTATCTAGAAGGCCTAAAATGTGTCTGCTATGTGTCTGCTCCCGGCGCTAAGCTGTATTTTGGGGCGTTACATTTGAGGCCTTCACTTTAAGAAAGTTTAGCACGGCCTGAGGCAGAGGTTCTCAACCTGTGGATGACCCGGGTGACAGTGAACTGATAATTTAAGTTCTTCTAATGCCGTTTTAATACCTAAAATAAAAAATAGGCTATTACTGCATCAAAAGTAATCAGCAAATGGAAAACTATCCGCTCACAAATAACATGAATCTCCGACTCGTATGACTCTATGCTCCCGTCTCGGTTTCCAATGGCACTACAGTTCTGTGAGCACCGCGTCGTGATTGGTCGAATATCTTTCCGGTCTGACTCTGAGCATGCAGAGACAGCTTCCGTTAGTCGGCTCTTGGGAGCTGTAGTTCCAAACTCTATAGCATTCGGAGATTGTGGAATAGTTATCTGGCAGCTGGCTACGCTACAGACAGTCAGGCCCATGGCCTACACGTTCACCTCCCCTGTCTGCTGGCCTGGGAGGGGGTCAGAACATGGTCTCCCCAGTCCATGGGCTACACGTTCACCTCCCCTGTCTGCTGGCCTGGGAGGGGGGTCAGAACATGGTCTCCCAGTGGATGGATCACAGTGGCCCATGGGCTACACGTTCACCTCCCCTGTCTGCTGGCCTGGGAGGGGGGTCAGAACATGGTCTCCCAGTGGATGGATCACAGTGGCCCATGGCCTACACGTTCACCTCCCCTGTCTGCTGGCCTGGGAGGGGGGTCAGAACATGGTCTCCCAGTGGATGGATCACAGTGGCCCATGGCCTACACGTTCACCTCCCCTGCTCCCTGTCCCTGCCCTCCCCTTTGACCTCGGCTCAGCCCCTGACAATGATGTAAGCACCGTGATGCCGGGCCATAGGTCACTGCCCCAGAGGGGTTCAGTCATGGACCCCCCCCCCTCCTCCAAGGAGAAGAGCAGCGATCTAGGAGGATAGGGGGCGGTCACAGCCCAGAGGATATCTCGCCCCCTGTATCCCCAAGAGAACACAAGCCTTCCAGGAGGGTGGTGTGTGTGATAGACTGGATGCTTAATTACATTTTTTTTAATGGTGTACTCCTCCTCCTGGAATGCAAGTGAAGTCTTGTTAAGCATTGATCAATGGAGTAAAGTGCATTTACTCAAGTGCTTTACTTAAAGGTCGACTTCGCCAATTTTCAACCTGTCTTCATTGGTTCTCCCTAATGCTCATATGTTTAAAGCAAATCTTCGTGGTCTCTGGCTCAGGAGGGCTGTGGACAGTACAGAAAGCCACCTACCAGTGACATTTTAGATGGGGAATCCAAGCTCCGGGGAATTTAGGATGCTATAATGGGAGCCATGTTTCTCGCGTCAATAAGATAAAAAACTCTGCCTATAACGATGAAGTCACTGCTATGAGTTTCTGAACTGCCCACATCCCTCCTATGAGACAGACAGAGTAGGACTTTTTTATTTTTTTACTGTTCTAGTATGTTATATCATTCACATTAGTGATAGCCTCGGAAACCTATTACTTAAGTAAAGTATATGAGTAATGTGTCATCATGCACCGAATAAATTGAGAATCGTGAATCACACACACAGAATAATTGCGGCTTTACTGTCAGCCCACCACTGGTATTTCTACAGGCTTTTTGGTTTTCAACTGACAATAAGACTATGTCATTTCTTTCTAGGGACGCAACTGGGAAGTTCCCGGACTTTCCCAACGCAGAGGACGGAGGATCGGCTTCCATATTTGCTCAGAAGACACCCGAGCAGGTATGCAACTGTAACAGGCGTCTACTGTGGTCGCTGTCTGCCAGAAACCTTGCATCTCCATACTAGTGCTACACGATTAATGCTCAAAATGTGAATCTCGATTTTCCTCCACAAGAATTGAGATTTCTTTCCCATGAAAATATGTATTGTCTTTAGTCTGTAGTTGCTGGCTGCATTTGAAATGTGGCACCTGGAGCCATAGCTACTGTGCTTTTAAACAGACAACATCAAAGTGCTTGACCTAAACCTCTCTTAAAGTCTCTCTCTTGTAGAAAAAGCATAAGAGTAACTCAAATTAATTGAACAGCCTTCTAATGTTGCACGATTCTTGCTCAAAGGTTTGAAATAAGATTGCAAAAGTGTCTGAATCTAGATCCCGTTTTAGTTTTAGGTAGGGTTTGCAACAGTAGGCTTTACAGCGATTAAAACAAATCCTGCTGCGTATTATCGGAAAGTGCGCTTCATTTGGCAGGTGTGAACTGTGCAGGCTCATTCGTACTCTGGTGCGCATCAACCAAATTTTAATCCTCCAAAATACGGTGGTTTGGCTTCGCTTCAAAGCGAACCAAAGTGCGGATCACAGCAGGTGTGAATGCAATCGCATTAAATATAGGGTGGGATGACCAAAGAATGTGCCATTGTGGGATGAAGAATTTGTTGTTGATGTCCCGTGGACAGACGTGGTCTAAGAGATATTACATGGATATTACAACTTTAAATGTTTTTCTTTGTAAATGAATGCTGTACTGCAGAGGTCTTAGCTGAGAGAGAGATGAAGCAGGGCATCAGTGAGCTTGTAGATCTGCTATTTTCGACAATGAATGGTCTCCTAGAGATACTGGTGGTTAATAAAAAACAAGAAAAAGGTCCTTACACAAAGCGGCCCCCCTCTAGTAACTCTGGACCCCCTAGGGGTGTCCTGGACCCCCTGTTGAAGACCCCTGCCGTACTGCATCATACAAGTGTGTCACGCAACGCATTGTGTTTGTAGATCCTCTATTGTAACAAAAAAAGTAATGTTTTTGGACATATGAGGTTTCCACCAGAAAAAGATGCTACATCACTGTACTATAGACCTGGATGACAACATGTCTACTATTAAATCCTGTCCCATCTTGTTTTTTGTCATTGAGTGATAATATGATATACCGTGTAGTGGGCCTGTAAACCACTTTAACCCATTTTGCGTGGGAACCCCTTTTGTTGTTTTAAGCATTGTTATACTTTAGCCATTGAAAAATAGCAGATCTACAAGCTCGTAGTGCCGCGAGCTTGTAAGTCTGCTATTTTTGAAAAATCATGAAATTGTGGTGCAAATCTTTAAATGTATATTCTTTCAGAGCCAAAGTTTTTAACTCAAATCTTTGCTTCTCTGGAACAACATATATTCAGATGGGGCTCGGCAGGCAATTGCATATATTTTTGGGGCTCCTTGACATGAAAATGTTTGAGAATGACTGACGGAAGACATTTGTAGAATCGTCCTCGGGTCTAAATGGGTTAACGCCGGTGTCCATTTTAGGGCATGCCCATTGAAGGTGAAGATTTCCGAAAAATGTTTTTGTGAACTTGCAGATGTGCCATTTCCAAAATGAAAATTGCATGTAATGTTTCACATTCACAAAGGAGGCTCTGTTAATTGATTATTAGAGCTGTGATCCAAGAATTCGAATGCATACAAATGTTATAGTAAGCAGTCTGATAAGAGTATGTTAATACAATATAAATTATCTAAGTACATCATAATGTACTTAATTACTGTACTTGAACCATTCTGGACGGGAACCCCTGTTGGTGTTTTAAGCATTGTTATATTTTTAGCTATTGAAAATAGCAGATCTACAAGTGCTGAGTGCCGTGCTACGAGCTATTTCTTTAAAATTGTGAAAATGTGGTGCAAATCTTTCAATATATATTCTTTCAGAGCCAAAAATAATAATATTTGAAGCTTCGTTCGATTATCTTTTTCATTTTTGATCAAAATAGCTGATCTACAAGCCCACAACGCATTGCAACATGACATGTTGAGAGTTTGTCGATCTGCTACCCTTCAAAGCCATTTGCTTGAGCTCCACGATTCATGAATCACCGACTCATTATTTAATCCTCTGTCAGTTAATTAGGACACCTACTGGTGGTCAAGCAGTGTTTTCGTCGACTAAAACTAAGACGAAAAATGTTCGTCGACCACCTTTTTTCACTGACAGGCCCACAAATACATTTTAGTCGACTAAATCAACTGTAAATTTAGTCGACAAGAATCTCATGACATTTAGTCGACTAAAACTAGACTAACACTAAGGCATTCCAGATGACTAAAATGTGACAAACTATGAAAACTATTCAAAAGACTGACTAAAACTAAAATCAAATTTTGCTGCCAATGACAACACTGTTGTCAAGTAATCCTGCCTGAAGCTCATAAACTCTGTCTCCCGTTGGCAAACAAACATGGGATTGCGTGTTGTGTTGAGCGCCAGACGGTTCATTGTGATTCTGTGATCTCACCGCGTATGGCTCTCGTCCCGTCAAACAGGTGGCAGCCGAGCTCCTCGCCAAGGAAGACGAGAGGGAGAAGAAGAAGAAAAGCCAAGCAAAGAAAGACAAGAAAGCTGGAAAGGGGGACCAGAAGAAGAATGGGAAAGGCAAAGGAAAGAAGGGGAAAGTGGAGGTAAGACCTTTTTGTTCTGAAGCGTAATGGAGTGCAGAAGTCCTAACGTCACTCGTTCACCCCCCCCCCTAGGTCACGGAAGTAATTTCTCTATGGAGAATAACATTGGGTCATTTAAGAATTGGTGGTTGTTACGGACCAAACCAGTCTAGGGGCAACTTGCCCGCAAAAAATAAACTAATCGTCCCGGCGATCGTCAACCAGGTAGGAATCCGTACATTACGTCAGATTTGGTGTTCTATTTATAAAACATGGAATGCTGCTTTTAAAATTAATGATTAAAATTAATCAATCGGATTAAAGACTACACTGTATCAACTAAGACTACGTCTTAATGGGTTTGATTGAAAGACATAGCTGATGTCCAAGCTTACTGGATGCATAGCAGAAGCTAAAGGTGGGGGAGATTTTTTTTTTTAACCGTAGGCTATTTCCCAAGTCATCTGGACTCTTGGAGTGCCTGGGGCCCTCAACTTCCACAAAAAAAAGAACAGCGTGGAGGAGAGGGCATTCCCAAATCAAGTGCCTGGAGCTCTCCAACGTAATAAAGTGCACAAGGCAGCACTGATCAGTCCCACAGCACATCAATCTTTGTGGGGCTAAAGCTATGCACGCACGCACGCACACGCACACACACACACAATTGAGATGGCGGTTGGTGGCCATATACAATATCATTTTGGGGGTCCTTGACTTGAAAAAGTGAGAATCACTGACATGTACAGTAGAAACATACATTTTTCAGAAAACTTAGGAATCGGAAGACTTTTGTAGAATCGGCCACAGGTCTTAATGGGTTAAAGTGGTTTAAATAATTATAATTGCCCTCATAAGAACAGCTGTGGCCACTGGCCAGGTTTTTGCCATTAATGCTCTTATTACTCCCTGGGTAAAACTGGTAATGATTATAATGATTTAAAACAAACCTCCTTTCGCTCAAACTCAACTTAATACAATTTAAATGTGGTTTGGTGTGTTTTAGACGGACCGGCATATCACATTTCATTAATGCAGTATGTAAATGCATCTTCCAACCTGTTGGCAGTTCAACTCGCACAGCCATACTAGTTAATTTCCTGAAACGCTATAGTCCCGCTGACTCAAATGTCACAGAATTATCATACAAATCAATTTGCGGACAGGTTTGGTGTCGACCGACCCATTCTAAAATGACAGATGTATTTATTGCTATTGAACCACAGCCAATGGAAATCACTGTCACCAAGAGGCAAGAAATGCTTTTATTGTAATTCCAGTCAAACATTCTTTAACATTTAAATGATTTAATTGAGCCCAGAGTCGTGCATGTGTGTTGTGGGATTAGAGGTGGGATTGTGATCAGCATGTCCCTGGATTGATTTCTCAGACCGGTTGACAAAACATAAATTACAACTTTAGGCATTTAGCAAAAGCTCTCTTATCCAATGCAAATGATAAAGTGCAAGATCGGAGTAAATTATATGAAGCCTAGTCAACGAACGAACGACCACATAATTGGTCTCATAAATAGTTATGATGACCTGAGTTTGAATCTGACTCCCGTCATGTCACATGCATGACTCCCCTCTCTTTGTCATATAGGTTTACTGTCTCTACACTCCTATCTTTAAAGCATAAAGTTGTCAAAACCGTGCGTGCGTGATCCGACACAGCAGCACGCTCCCCCCTGTCTTGTGCCATGAAACAAGTCTGTTAATGGGTTATCTGGCGCCTTCAGCTCTTATAAGAGTTCTGGAATGTCAGAACTTTTTTTATTCGGCTCTCTGAAGAGAACTGTCTCCAGGAAATAGTTCTGATTCCATCGGAGCATTCTGTAAATGGCCATGGATCCCAGTGGTATAAAGTAACTAAGTACATTCATTTACTTAAGTACGTACTGCAATTTTGAGGAAGAATTTACTTTTTACTCTACAATTATTAGAAAACTTTAGGTACTAGTTACTGTGCTTTGTATAGATTTGGATTATTACAAATCCTACATTAACCACTTCAGCCCTGGCTATTTGAAAGTAGCCGATCTACAAGATCAGATTTTTCAAAGTAAGGAACAACTGGGTAGCACACAGACAAAGAAAATTTATAAAAAATTATTCAACAAATGTATACATTGTATAGTATACATTTGAAACCTGTGAAGTTGGACATTCTGCATACTGAGTACTTTAACCTTTGGTTAGTATATTTTGATGCCAATACTTTTTTTTACTTTCACTCAAGTCGATTTTGAATTCCGGACTTTCACGTTTCTTGTAACAGAGTGTTTCTACATTGCAGTACTGATGCGTTTACTGAAGTAAACAATGCGAGTACTTTTACCACTACTGATAGATCCAGCTCTCCCGTTCTCCGGCTCAAAACACTCTGCATGGACCGACATTCCTCTTCCTGCGTTCCGCCTAAAAAACCCAACAAACCCGTCATATCTCAATTTTATGCTATGGTCTCAAATTATTTACGTCCCACCACTTTATCAGGCCCATACTACTCCCAGCTCCCTAGCTGCTGCTGCTGCTGCTGCTGCTGCTGCTGCACTGAAACCAACGGGCGTTTTTCCAAAAAAAAGTATAGGGAGAGATTATCAGGTCAGGCTCACGGCAGCTGTAAACCTTGGCACGTCGATAAAAACCATTACCCCAGATGAGAAATCATATGGTTTATAGTCGCGCAATGCTTAAAGATTCCCCTTTTTGTGTGAGAGAGGGAGCGTGTGTAGGGGTTGCTGACAGTTATGCATATCTGACGGTTATGCATTTTTTATATGGGTAACACTTTGGAATAACATTCCTTATGAAAAGTCGATAAATAGATTATTCACAAACTATTAGTCGGTGTGTTATCGATGACTTTTTAAATAATACAAAAATAATTTCTAACATCATCAGTACTAGAAAAGATGACAACATGGCAACAAAAAGTATATTGTTAAAAGGCTAAAGCACTATTTGCTTAAGAATCATTGCTATAGGGCATTCTGGTTCCACTGAAGAAATCATCCATTCATTTTTCCCATACAGATTTAGAAAAATATTTATATTGATTAGTTTAAGCCTCAAATCAAGCCATCCAGGATCCTGGTGAATCACCATAAAACCTTTAATTATGTGAAGAAGAGAAAACAATGATATAAGATACATTAAATAAATCTCCTGTTTAGCATTTTTCATTTTATGTTTAAGTAACGGGGGTCCCTCCATCTATTCAGCAGGAAAAACAAATTCAGGTAGGGTGACAACATTTCAGACAATCAGAAGAGAATACCCATTTATCAGATACATGTCATGCTGTCATGACCTCCATGCATTTTCTGTTTAATAAAGATCTGGGAGAATGGGAGAATTTATCAGAATATAGAACTATTTAACACTTATTTTAACCACAGAAAATCACTTGCCCTACCTTTAAACTATTTATAATGGACCAAAGTATTACCTATATGTTTTCATTGCTAATTATTTTGAGCAAACTGTTCATCGTTTAAACCTGTTGTTGGTGATGGCGGAGGCAGCTGGCTGCGACATGTGCGATGTCCATTACAGGGATCCACTCGTGTTTTTGTCAGCTCAGTTTGAACAGCTGAAATGTTGATCATACCTGTCTGCATCCACGGGGGAGAGAGAGAGAGAGGTCCCACCTCGCTAAGGGATATTATGAACCACTTAACCTTTCCATCAGACTCTGAAATGGAAACGTTGGCCTCTCGTGGGGACGTTTAGGCTGACAGAGGAAGGTTGATGTGATGCAGGGACAGAGACGTAAAACAGACGGCGTCAATGAGACTGAGGAGGCCCTGACGTTGGTGGAACAAGTACTCTGATTCCAGTGGAGTACAGCGCAGCCGAGTCCAGTGGAGCAGCCGAGTCCAGTGGAGCAGCAGAGTCCAGTGGAGCAGCCGAGTCCAGTGGAGCAGCCGAGTCAAGTGGAGCAGCCGAGTCCAGTGGAGCAGCCGAGTCCAGTGGAGCAGCCGAGTCCAGTGGAGCAGCCGAGTCCAGTGGAGCAGCCGAGTCCAGTGGAGCAGCAGAGTCCAGTGGAGCAGCAGAGTCCAGTGGAGCAGCAGGGTCCAGTGGAGCAGCAGGGTCCAGTGGAGCAGCGGCGTAGCAGATTCCAGTGGAGCAGCGGAGTAGCAGAGTCCAGTGGAGTAGCGGAGTAGTAGAGTCCAGTGGAGTAGCGGAGTAGTAGAGTCCAGTGGAGTAGCGGAGTAGCAGAGTCCAGTGGAGTAGCAGAGTCCAGTGGAGTAGCGGAGTCCAGTGGAGTAGCGGAGTCCAGTGGAGTAGCGGAGTCCAGTGGAGTAGCGGAGTCCAGTGGAGTAGCGGAGTCCAGTGGAGTAGCGGAGTCCAGTGGAGTAGCGGAGTCCAGTGGAGTAGCGGAGTAGCAGAGTCCATTGGAGTAGCAGATTCCATTGGAAAAGGAAAGGAAAGGAAAAATAAAATTGACTATTTTGCTGAGTGGTGCAATAACAACTTCCTGGACCTAAACCCCAGCAAAACTAAGGAGCTGCTGGTGGACTTTAGGCAGGGCCCGCCCACTCCACCTCCGGCCCTAGAGATAAATGGCCAGGCAATAGAACGTGTCGAAGAGTATAAATACCTCGGCACCACCATCGACCATAAGCTCACATTCAAAACCAACGCGGAGAACATTCACTCCAAGTGTCAACAAAGGCTGTTCTTCCTCAGGAAGATGAGGAAGCTTCAGGTCCGACCATCGATCCTGCAGGCCTTCTACAAGTCCTTTGTAGAATCCATAATGACCTTCAACATCACATCATGGTTTGGTGTGATGCGTGCCATCAACCGGAACCCTCTCGAAAGGGTGGTTAGGATCAGCGGCAAGATCATTGGGAGGGACCAGGAGTCACTCAGCAGCATCCATAAAAAACGGACAATAAAGAAGGCCTCTCAAATAGTTGAGGACAACACACACACCCTCCATAACCACTACCAACTAATGCCCTCAGGCCGGCGATACAGAGCATCAAAACTCACTAAAAGGGGCTCAGCTAGCTTTGTGCCCACCTCCATCAGACTCTTGAACACCTAGGCTGAACCCCCCCCCCCCCCCCCCTCCTTTCCACCTGATGGACTATAGTGAATCCATAGGTTGCATATAGTAAATATTTAGATTTTCAATTATTAGTACTTATAGAATAGATTTTAATATATTATGCTTTTAAGTAGTTCCTCTTAAAAAGTCGTTTTTATGATCCTTTATATAGTAACTGTGTTTGTGTGTAATGTGATTTCTGTTGTCTTTACCACTGCACAAAAGAAGTTTCCGAAAGGAAAAATAAAGTTCTTTGAAGTTGAAGTTGAAGTTGAAGTCCAGTGGAGTAGCGGAGTCCAGTGGAGTAGCGGAGTCCAGTGGAGTAGCGGAGTCCAGTGGAGTAGCGGAGTCCAGTGGAGTAGCGGAGTAGCAGAGTCCATTGGAGTAGCAGATTCCATTGGAGTAGCAGAGTCCAGTGGAGTAGCGGAGTCCAGTGGAGTAGCGGAGTAGCAGAGTCCATTGGAGTAGCAGATTCCATTGGAGTAGCAGAGTCCAGTGGAGTAGCGGAGTAGCAGATTCCATTGGAGTAGCGGAGTCCAGTGTAGTAGCGGAGTAGCAGATTCCATTGGATTAGCAGATTCCAGTGGAGTAGCGGAGTAGCAGATTCCATTGGAGTAGCGGAGTAGCAGATTCCATTGGAGTAGCAGATTCCAGTGTAGCACAGCGCAGCCGAGTCCAGTGGAGCACAGCGGAGCCGAGTCCAGTCCAGCACAGTCCAGTACAACACAGTGGAGCCCAGTCCAGTACAGCACAGTGGAGCCCAGTCCAGTACAGCACAGTGGAGTCCAGTACAGTACAGTGGACTACAGTACAGAGGAGTACAGTATACTATTCCTGCTAGATTGCCACATTTACGACATCCAAGCAACTTGATACAGTATATAGAAACATTGCCACTTGCCATGCTTGCTTTTACTTTCCAAGCAACTGTATATGTGACCAGTGCCAGTAGTTTGATACACAAGGGGGCCATGGTCATTTTTCAGTTCTTTACATATTATGAAACTGCACACTGTAACCTTTCATATGATGCATTGCTCATTGAAATTGGGGGGGAAATGAAGAAGATATGACCATTTGAAACTTGTTGAACCAGAAATGTCAAATTGGAGAATTCCCCCTTCAAAGATATCAGCAGTGATCTGTCACTTTAGGGGGCGCTGTTTTCCCTTCATTCCTCCATTAGCCAACCAGCAGTGTTGCCATGTCTGCTTATTATAATTAGTTGGCCATGTTTCTAAAGAAAAAGAATGCATAGGCCTACTGTACCAATAAGTCTTCACAATTAGAGAATGTTGTTATAATTGATAGTTTGCCTATTATCTCACCTTTTTTAAATGGGCTACTGCATTTATTTGCCATTTTGTACTATGAAAAAAGGGCAAAAAACAGTGGCAGAAAATTAGGCTTATGTAAATGGTCCAGATGAGTACAAATAAGATAGCTATATTAGCCTGTTATTATTATTATTTGTCTGCAGAACCCCCATCTGAAAATAATGTATGCCAGGGACAAGATTGGTTTTGTTATATGCTTGTAGATCGGCTATTTTTGCTTATTTTGGGCTTGTTTTCATATACGGGTTGCTTGTTTCTCTCGCAGAACCTGGCAACCCTGCAAAAAAATAGCCGTTAGCTACATTTAGCATTATATATTGATATCAATCGTCAATCCTGTAGCTAAAACAAGTACATTATCGCGTTATATTACATATCGATGTGATCTGCATTATTATGACCTTAATTTTCATGGCAGGTACATTCCAAAGTAACTAATAAGAACCACGTTATGGTGACATAATGTTACAATGTTTACAATACATGCTAGAGTCTTCTTCTTCTTCTTCTCTGCTATTGGAAATAAGAAGCCATGTTCCATTGTTGTGATGACCAGTGCCCCTAGCTAAAACATTCGCATGAATTAGCTTTAGGAGGACCGAAAATAAGCACACTTTTTACAAAATACGACTGTTAATACTTCTTTCTCTGCTATTTCTGTTAGCCAGTTAGTGAAAGACTAGTATTATCTTCAAAAACGATTGTGTACAAAAAGCGGAATTTTAGCGGAATTTGCATACTTTGAAGGTAAAGCTGATTTTCTGATTAGCATTGGTTAGCATTGCTTAACTCAATGGTTTAAACATTAAACATAGTGACTTGTTTACGCAATTACAATGACTTAATGACACTTAAACGACTTTCTGATGGAATAAAAACATTCTTTAACATTCCAACTGTTTTAATGTGGCTAAAAACGAAAAACACCAAAAAAAAAGAAATAATCTATTTGGTCCTATAGTGACATAACAGAGTTGGCGACTTGTGGTTCAAATTACTGGCACTGGTCACATATGAAAACATCATGGTTGCCATGTTGGCTTTTCCAAGTAAAAAACCCCCCAAAAAAAACAGTATCAAGCATTGCCCTTCCGCTATTGCCTTCTTACCATTTGTGACGCGTGGCGCTAGGATGAGCGGGCCAAAGGCCCGCGAATTTCTAGTATTATAAATAAAGGGAATGTGTTACAGATGAGGAAAACATGCATGGCCTAAAGGTTCAGTCCATAAGTATTATCTGAAACACTCTCTTTGTGACATTGCCTGTGTGTTTACGTTGTGATTTACTGGAAGGCAGAGAACCTTTTCATCGTGGAATTCATTCTCCTAAGCCGGCAGAACGAGACAGTTACTGTAGTACATGATAAGATCGTGCATATCGGCCTATATTAACTCCGTAAAAGCATTTCTTACATTCGGAATGTAAGCAGTCCTTTTTTTATTGACTTATGGAGGTTAAGAGGATTCAATATAGCTCCTCTTTTTCTATTTATACAAGACCGCACAGACGAATGTAGACGTTTGCTCACGTCGTCCCTTTACCTAGCCTGGGTTCCAGCCAGTGTTGATTTTGTCGACTAAAACGAAAAATGTCCAACGAACAGCAACGTTATACAACCTCTCCAGTGCCGTCACCATTAAATTAAATTGGCCCCAATTTGACCTCGGCACTGTCACAATTAAATGTGTAAATGATCAGTGGTTTCGCTAACAAACGTATTCATTGTACTTTTTTGTCTTCTTAAAGCTTGTGAGTTCAACGGTTCTGTAATATAACTGTAGATGTTTTTTGTGCCTTAGGAGGAGGACAAGGAGAAGGGATGGAAGATGACACAGAGCAGGTTCCTCCCCACCGTCATGGAGGGATCCAAGATCTACAAAGGTAACATCATTGTTCTTCAACCATGCAATGCTTTTGCTCTGGTCTGTTCGTGATTTTTATGGAGGAAGTAGCTTTTTAACCTGCCAGTGGTGACAGGCAGGTACCACGAGTGTCGTGGTACCATCTGGAACATTGTGTGATGGAAAGTGTCTTTGCAAAGTCTGCATGCTTTGCTGACCTTGAGCTTTAGTCCTGTTCAGACAGGGGAGTCGAAAATGAAGTGCTCATGGCATGGGGACAACGTCTTGCTCATGTCAAGAATCTTGAGACATGTTGTGATTTGGCACTATAATACAATTAAGTAAGTGGTGAACTATCGTTGTTAAACTGATTGATAGTGATATTATGACAAATGACAAAGTCTTGTGCATCAAGAGGCGTGTGCGTGTGTGTGTGTGTGTGTGGGGCTGGGAAACGCTGTCATCTCTTGTCGTTTACTTCCTCGTCTGTCAAACCTTTTTGTAAGTCAAGGTTTCTCAAAGTGGGTTTGCCATCAAAATGAGGAAGTGCTCATGATGCATTGCAACCTTTATTTAATGATTTCCAAAATATGAACGGCAGGTTGACAGTGGTCCATTTCATTGATGAGGTGCTGCTGACCTTAGTAAATAAGTCTAAAAGTGAAGAAAAGGCTTCACACTCATAGCCATCCATACCAATGTTTTGCCCTGGAAAGGTCTTCCCTGAAGATTATGTTTTAGATTGTTATTTCAGTGAACACTGTCGCCAGCTAGAAGTTAGTCCAACGAGACATGCATATGAATATTCAGATCATAGTTTTCATTCTCTCCACTGTTATCTCCCCCACCTACAGTATAAACAGTTGTAGAATTATGTACTAAATTTAATCTGACAACAAAAACATTCTCTTATTTGGGTTCCTGTCACAACTTTACAAATAGGGGTCCGTGGCCCTGATACGCATCAATTTGGGGGCTATTTGACAGGTAAATGTTTGAGGGCCACTGCCTGTAAATCATTTTTACTTCCATCCTGGTGGGCTTGCGTGTGCGTGAGCGAGCACACACAAGTGTCCCCCGTGGATCTAGATGGACAGTCCTGCTGCGTAACAACAGCATCCAGCCATCCCACAAATCAACCCAAACAAACAGACGCTCCTATGGTCCAAAACCTCTACCTTCCTGTCTCCTAGTGCTCTTTTGGTCCTTAGCAGAGGAAATGAGGTATCATGGCCTGCGCGTTCTTCCACCGTGCCATGTGACCCGTGTTAGGAGTCGTGCGCAAGAGGTCGTGCCCTCTTCTGCCTCCATCCGCTGGCCTCTCGCCCCCTCATTGGGGTGCATGCGCTCCTGGAGGCTCCTTTTGGAAGCCCAAACTGTTTGGGTTCTGCTAAGTCAACAGCTATGCTGGTTGATGGTGCTGTTTTTGTCCCTGTCACTCAGTTTTAGTTGTTTTTGCTTTAGTTTTACAGCCGGCACTCAACCTTTCGCTTCCAGGTGTAATCATTCATTTTGGAAAACCAGAATTTCTGCTGTCCCCCGGCCGGCACGCGCTCAAGTTGTAACTTGGTTAATCTGAATGTTGTCAAACAGATCACCTCAAATCAATGGTCCATCTTATCGCTCTATGCTATGGGGTGTTTAACAGGATGTTGATTTGTTCAAGGCTATTTGGGCGGGAACCCCTTTTGGTTTTTCAAGCATTATGTTATACTTTACTTACTTACTTACGCCTATAGCCCAACTTTGGGCATAGGCCACGAACAAGAGCTCTCCAGACATCACGGTCCTGGGCCATCTTCTCCAGCTGTCCCCATGTGTGGCCAGATCTCTTCACATCTGCATCCAGGTCACGGCGCCAGGTGTTTCGTGGTCTGCCTCTCTTCCTTTTCCCTTGTGGGTTCCAGAACAGGGCATATCGTGTGATACTTTAGCTATTGAAAAATAGCAGATCTACAAGCTCATAGCGCGGCACCGAGTGCCGCACTACGAGCTTGTAGATCTGCTATTTTAGAAAAATGAAAATGTGTCGCAAATCTATATATATATACATATATATATATATATATATATATTATATATATATATATATATATATATATATTCTTTCAGAGCGGACGTTTTTAACTCAAATTTTTGCTTCTGGGGGGGTCCCTGGAACAACATATTTTGATATTAGGGGTAACGGCCAATTAGATATAATTCTGGGGGTCCTTGACATGAATTAGTTTGAGAACCACTGACATAGAAACATGAGTTTTTCAGAAAATGGTCATGATTTAAAAACCATCTTGTAGAATCGAGTTCAGGTCTAAATGGGTTAACTGTACCGGCTTGCTGATGGATGGTTCCTGCCACTGAATACAACCAAGAACGTTGCTTTCCCTTTTATATTACCATTCCCCTGATAAACGAGGTGATTGCGAGCAAAATTCTGAGATATATATATATGTCGGAAATGTGAGCACAAAAAGAAAACCCTCAAACATTTCAGGCCATGTCTTATTTGTATTACTGAGTTTTTGTCCAGCAACTGTTAGATTCACTGCCAAACCCTTTCATCTTCCTGTGTGATGATTTCAGTTGCCCCAGACTAGATTCTCAAGTGTCGACTTCTGGGTTAATGCAAATGTCAGCTTTTTATTAAAATTATTTTAATTTTCATAGTATTTGCCAGCTATTGATAGCTTTGTAGTCAGTCTTCAGGGACCACATGATGAGGCTCAGACTGGTTTTAAACAAGTCCAATCTAACCCCAATTATCTAAACCACTTACATGGAAGTGAGAACAAATGTGAATGTTAAAAGTTGTTACCTGAAACCTCCATTGTTAATGGCCCATTGCAATGCAGATCTACTTCCTTGGATCAATCTGCAGGTATGACATACTGAACTTACCGTATTTATGCTCTTGCAGTTTTGTTTCTAAGTATAAGTAGTCTTAATATAACAGTTCCCCAAACCATATGGCCTATAATTAATTTTGTTGACAAAGTATGACGGAAAATGTCAGTGTCATTTTTTCACTGACAAACTAAATAATAAAAAGTAAGCCATGATGACTAAAACTTTGAACAAATAAAAGCAAGACTAACATTTTACGGAGGGACTAGTATAGACGACAACAAAAAATCACACCCGTGTGAACTGAGTGGTGCAACTCCCCTCTCTCCCCCCTCTCTCTCTCGCTCTCGCTCTCGCTCTCGCTCGCTCGCTCGCTCGCAACAGTACAGCACTTTCTCTTTCTGGCACAACAGTGCCCCTACTGGTCATACTCATGCTCATTAACACATAGGCGGACACAGACATTGCTGTTCCTTGGAGTAAAAAAGACAAGCCATTTTGTTTGATTGCGCTCGGGTGTTGCGCTCTGAAAATGGCAGATCTACAAGCTCAACACAAGTGACGTGTTGTAAAGTCAGCCGCTTCGACGCCATCACGGCCAGCCAAAATACATGTTTGTCAACAAAATCAACTGTAGATTTGAGCCTGTGCCCTGTTGGCGTGATGGAGTGATGTGCTGTGGCCTTGAAGATTGGCTATTTTTTAAACTCCTGAAAATAAAATTAGTTCATTGGGGTCATGTAGGCGTTCTAGAAATGCTGCAGACCATTTTATTCCTGGACTGAGTCACCTGAGTCAGAGGGGGGGTTTCTACACTTTACGATCAGAATGTGTTCTTGTAGGATTTCCCCCTCTCTCTCCGTGCAGAGAAACGCACACAAATCACCACTGCAAACACTCTGAATCTGTCGCCACCACTCACATATGTTTACAAGGTCCCTCGGGGTGAGAATAAACACCGAATCAACAGGTTATTTACTACTGGACTCATGGCTAAGAGAGACCATCTTGTTTTGAGGAACAGTCTGTCATTTGTCGTTTGTGTTCGTCAGTAACACATACTCACACACATACATACAGTGCACACAAACACATAGCTGGCTGCCCACACATACAGTATAAACAACGGCACTCAGATTGCTGATTAACCTATTTAAACCGTGAAAGGGTCTGTCATTTTTGAGTGGTGCAACCACTCCAAGGAACAGCAATGTCCGTGTTAACCTATGTGACTGTGTGTGGCTATGTGTGTGGCTATGTGACTATGGGTACCAGTAGGGGCAAAAGTGGCGCTGTTGTGCCAGAAACAGAGAGAGAGAGATAGTGTTGCACTGTTGCCTAGTGTTAATTACAGAGAGAGAGGCGAGGGGAGAGGGAAGTTGCACCACTCATTTCACACAGGTGTGATTTTTATTTCTAAAAAGGCAGATATAGACACGTCGTTCATTCATAGTAACTTGTAGACCTGTTTTAGGAAAAAAACTTGTGTTAGTCTTTGTACATATATTTTTAGCAAACATGTTTAACTCAAATTGTCCCTGGAACAAAACATTTTGAGATGGGGGTCTGTGGCCAAGACACTATAATTTTGTCCATCCTTGACATACTTCACATATTTTCAGATGGAGGTTGGCGGTCAATTACAATTGTTGGTCCTTGACATGAAATAGGTTGAGAACCTCTGACATAGAAAAATAGGTTTTTCATGATTTAGAATACGTTTTTTTTTTAAATCTGGTCTCTGGTCTAAATGGGTTAATAGAGAAGTAGCCTCGGAAACCCAGACGTTTTTATTTACAGGAAGAAACAAAAGTAGTCTCTGCAAAGACCTGTTCAATTGTGGCATACAGTAGGGCCAACGGGTCTCTCTTACTGGTCTGCTGCAGCCTTATTCAATTGACACACATATGTGAGCACACGTACACAGAAACGCCTCTGTCTGTCCGTCACTAATTAATAAGGGTCATCTGCTGCAGGTGCGTCTAGTTTGGCAGCCCGGAGCTGCCTATGCCAGTGAAATCAGTGGATTGTTCCAGTCTAATGGAGAAGTAAAGATTATTTCACATTTAACTGAGCTGAAAAAGAATGGAGTATAGTTCCCCTTGTGGCTCTATAGCCGTCTGTCTTCCTGTGAGTCTACAGGAACCAGTAGGATGAAACAAGCATTATTGTTCCTGTATATGTGTGACAGGTCAAATGCGTTTCTTCCCAGCTGTTCAGTTGCTTCCTAATGGGCACAATGGGAACACAAGGGAGACCCCGGATCACTACAACTTCCTCCTGGAGAGTGGCGTGGAAAGCAAAGATAAGGGTTTCCTGGTTCCTTCTGTGCCTATTGCTGTAATAATAAAGAAAGGACACTAGTGTATTGTGCCGAGTGGCAGTGGCTCATTAGGTAGAGACATTATTTTTGTCTGGGAAACGGAAGGTTCCCAGTTTCAATCCCGTCCTGGCATCGTGTTGAAGTGTCCTTGAGCAAGACTCGGATGTATGGCTGTGTCTGTAGCTGTTTTGAGAAAAGACAACATTAACCATTATTGCCCAATCAAAATGCTGTAATTTGACACTTCAAAATCAGTTTACTGATACACAGTAGTCCAGACACCTAGCTAATGTATTTTATAACTGTTTATACATTTTGAAGGTGGGCCACAAAATGGAGCGCTTGAATAAATACATTTTATTTTGATTTTTAAATCATAGACAATACATTTGACAAATGTCTGCCAATTATTTTCCGCCAACATTTAAAGTGTGTAAGATGGGGAGTTTAGGTAAAACCCATTATCGAGACCAAAAATGGCATAGTCCTTGAATATATGAGTAACACCATTAAATAATTTCACCACTTCTAGCACTCTAGTTTTCGGTGAGAATGCAAGGAAAGGTTTTACAGAGGAGGATGGTCAAGTTAATGTGAGGAAGAACTGTTCTTTACAGGAAATAATAATTATTTTTATTTTCTCACAGATTCTAGCATTCTTGAAAACTACACTTTGTCTTTTTAAACCGTTCTGAAAGGCTCGAGGGTCACAAGACGTCAACGGTCACATCAATAACGATGTAAACATTCAGCTGAAGTCAGACAAAGAAATATGGCCTCCCCCTGGTGCCAGGCTCACAGTAAGAGTCCACCCAAGTATGCTTTTTATATACAGTGTCATATTTTGGTTCCATAGACCTTGTCAGTGTTATAATGAATTGCATTTTTATAGCGCTTTTCCAAGTGCTCAAAGCGCAAAGGTCGTCGGGCTCAGGAATCGAACTTGCGGCATGCTGTCAGGCTGCTTTAGAGCCTATGTGGTTGTGCCTTAACCTCTAGGCCATCGGCGCCCCCGAATCAGTAGTTCTTTCAAGGTTTTTCAAAAATACCAGATGTACAAGCTTACAGCGTGAGACGAAGTGTCGCGCTGTGAGCTTGTATATCTGCTATTTTTTTCATAATCGACCTGAAAATCTAAAATTACACAGACGCATATGTGTCTTATAAGTTAGAATTAGCAAAATTAGCTGATCTATGAGCTCAAGTAGATCATTTATTTTCTTTTAGTTATTTTTTGCTATTAGATTGTAGTGGTCCAGAAATGCACGAGAGAGTTAAGATAAGTGAGTTTGTTTATTGTTATAGAATGTGCATATCATAACTTTTATTTATTATTAGAAAATGTCCCCCCTGGCCCTTTCTATTTTCCGTACACACATTCAAATGTCGTACAGTGTTCAACCGTCTCATGGATGTTTGCTGTGGCCCCTCTGACATTCCGAGCTCTCAGCTTTGATTGAGGAATCTCTCTTTGACCTTCTGTTATTATTACTATGTCAGAGACACAACCCCGCTCCACATCACCTTTGAGTCCACTCCGAGGGGTGTAAAGAAAAACATCTTGCGCCTCGTTCGCAGCTGCAAGTTTGCAGGAAGCAATTATAGGCCCCCGGTCAAAGCTGTTTAATTCTCCCTCGGTTATAATTCGCCCCGTGAATGTCAGCCGCCACAACCTGGGGCGTCAGGTTACGTTCTTGAAAAGAAACAAGCCTTTGACTGGCTAATGAAGACCAGACCGTGGAACAGTGCAGCACTTGGAACCTCAGCTCAGAAACGCTGCTCGCTTCCACACAGTGGTGGAAGGTAACTAATTAGATTTAGGCCTACCCTTGATACTTGATACTACTCCACTACTGTACATCTGAGAGGCAATAAACTATAAGACTATAAAGTTACTCATTAGATACTTTGCTGATTTAGATTATGAATACAAAATATGGATTAACCACCAGCATTGTTTTATACTTGGGCTATTATAATTATCTATCTACAATCTCAACAGGTGTTGAATGATTTGAGTACTTTTACTTTGGTGCTGTAAGTAGCCTACAGTATATTTTTATGCAGATACTTTTGTACCTTTTACTCAAGTAAAAATATTGACCTCCCTCCCACAAAGCTTGAGGAGCAGCTCATTAGCCTGGTGGAGTCCGCGGCATGTCTAGACTTCTCATATGAAGAGGAGTGATTGATTTGTAGTTTCTTAACAAGGCCCTGACCTCTCCTTGGCAAGCGTTTGCCATTAATGTGCTTCGCGTGACGCTGCGAGAGTGGAATAACACGATGCAGTTGGATGTTTTACTCTCTTCCCTTCATCTCTCTCCTTCGTTTCACCTACTTTAAATCACTGGGTTGAATCACAACCACCTCTGTGCCAAGGAGGCGGGGGACCTATTTGGTTAAGGGGCGGTTTACCGCGGTACCTGCAGGATCAAATTCGCCATCCCTGCTGCAACCATGTTGTGTCTTGTCTATTCTACGTTACAGTGACTCAGCATAAGTAAGTTTATACTGTACCAATACATTAATTATCCCCACTCTCTTGAGAAGTGTTTCCTCTGGAAGTGAGTTGCCTTGAGCAAGTTCAGTGCCTGGCTCAAGGAACTACAGGGCACATCAGCAGCACGAATTCCAAAACAACTGTAAGCTGGTTTTGTTAGTAATAGTGTCCACCCTGATACTGGGAGCTCGAGGTTTGATTCCATGGCCGGGTCATACTATAAAAATGGGACCCAATGCCTCCCTGCTTGGCACTCAGCATCAAGGGTTGGATTGGGCGACATATTGCGTCATGTCTAGGGTGTGTACTTACTTGTGCATTATGGCTGGCGGTTGTACTTGTACATCAAGCCTCATCACGCTACGGAAACGGGAGATAATGGACAACATGGCGTGCAGCCGTTTACTGACGATGGGAACTTTCCACATGCATAAGTCTTCTACAAAAAAATTAATGCACAGTAAAATCCTCAGACATAATTTATCCACCCAGAGAATGTACAAATGTAACCATTTGCAGGTCAACTTGATTACATTTTGTACATTCTCTGAGAGTTCATTTTACACACTGCATGTGTCCATCCTTCTGACCGCTTTGATGAAATGCATGTGTATTTGTCTCAGAAAATGATATAGCAATTTAACCCCCAAAAAATAATTGCATGCCTTGGAATATAGGAGGCTGAAAAGGGCTTTTTTTGTACACAGAAAACGCCAAATATAACCTTCTCCCTGTCACAGCTAGCCCAGACTGAGCGTAAACAGTCTGGGCTGTGCCAAGTTCGGCCGACCGGTGGTCTCTGCGCGTCGTAACGTCACTGTTTTACCAGATGTTCCTAATTGGAAGATAATTGCTCGTTAAGGTTTGTTTGGATGTAATGAAGCGTTAAGGTGCAGTCTCGCTCAAATTATGCAGAGCCCCGGTGACAGCTAGGGTTGAAGAGTGGGTCCGCTAAGGAAACAAGCACTGGGTGAAGTTCAGGTTATTCACATAACAAAACCTATTATCGTTAGAACTATATCTTTTAGTAATGACATCATTGTGAAGGCAATCGAAACGTATCGAGAGGTAGAAAAAGATGGGCAAAGATAGAAACTTGTAGGACTGGATACACGTTCGCTTGGCAACTGAACAGCAAGGTGACATTTGTGTAACGGACACTTAAAGAGATATATTTATCACATAACCGGCATTTATTTGCCCTGGGTTGAGGGGGCTGTAAACCTGCACTTGATTGGTCAGCTGCCATATCAGCCCTGGGGATAATATACAGCATTTGACCAATGAGTGCAAATTTCAGGGTTGATGTGTTCAGACTTTGGCCATGCTCCTGCTGGAGTGTAATTTGACTTGGACCGCTCATTATAATGAGTTGTCTTTGAACTTTTGTAATTTCATGCTTATGCACGTTTTTGTACAGTATAGACCTATGTGATCTGTATTGTATGTGATGTGGGTCACAATTCATTTTATATTTTCATTATTTACTGAGACAAGCCTCGGGCCAAGAACGCAGCAGCATTGAAAGCATAACAATTTAGTCAGAGCCAAACAACATGGAACGATGCAAGCAGTGCAGAGCGCATACCACATAAACAAGGCTATAGTCCTTCCCTAGAGGGTGTAGAACGGCCACATATACAGTAGGGATGCACGATTAATCGGTAGCATTATTTGGAATTGGCCATATCGGCCAAAAAAATGCCGTATCGGAACGGTCTCAAAATAAGACAGATTATTTAATCGGTTTTCACCAGCAAAATAAATTTAAATTTCTACATTTAATTTGTGTACTCATCTCATTCAGTAGTCATTTAGTTGTGAAAACAGACACTTGGAAAAGAGTCTGCTATTTATTGATTGATTGAATACTTTATTAACAGTATCTCTGTCACTGTCAAAGAAGAAGCTGATAAAAATATCCGGGTTCCTCTTCAAGTGCTTCCCCTATTGGCTAACAGTATCTCACACAGCATATTATACATGTACTGTATTTGAGGTTTTGTTCGTTTCTCGCTCTCACCCTCTTATTGGTCACACGCACGCACACGCACACACAACACATGCAAGCACCTGTTTGCACATGCACATGCTTCCTTCATACTTGTACACAGTCACAAACACATGGGCACACACACGCACACTCTCCATGCATCCCAGCTGGGCCCAGGCTTTCCGGAAAAAAAACTAAAATAGACCCTGGGACCGACCGTGATCGGAGCCCGAGCCTCTTCCTGCATTCTGTGTGCCAGCGTCACGGAGCAGCGGCTGGATGCGACCCATGGACTTAATTTTCAATTTCCTGGTCAGGGGACCGTGCAGTGTAGGAAGCGCTTGTTACCCAGGCCAGAACCCTGCTCTCTCTTCCTGCCTGCAAAGCTTTGCACTCAGAACAAAACGGCCAGTGCTGTTTTTTTCCCAGACTGTTAGGAGCTAAGCTGGAGAAGACAAATACGAGTAGGGGGGGACAGAGACGAGTTCAAACAGCGTGCTTAATGTACCAAAAGTAGAAAGTACTCATTATACGAGACAAATAAGAGTAGGGGGCGACGGAGACGAGTTCAAACAGCGTGCTTAATGTACCAAAAGTAGAAAGTACTCATTATACGAGACAAATACGAGTAGGGGGGGACAGAGACGAGTTCAAACGGCGTGCTTAATGTACCAAAAGTAGAAAGTACTCATTATACGAGACAAATACGAGTAGGGGGCGACGGAGACGAGTTCAAACAGCGTGCTTAATGTACCAAAAGTAGAAAGTACTCATTATACGAGACAAATACGAGTAGGGGGGGACAGAGACGAGTTCAAACAGCGTGCTTAATGTACCAAAAGTAGAAAGTACTCATTATACGAGACAAATACGAGTAGGGGGGGACAGAGACGAGTTCAAACAGCGTGCTTAATGTACCAAAAGTAGAAAGTACTCATTATACGAGACAAATACGAGTAGGGGGGGACGGAGACGAGTTCAAACAGTGTGTCCCTGCATACAAACGTGTCGTGTGTGTGTGTGTGTCCCAGTTTTTTACTTGGTAAGAGTATCAATACAGCAATGTAGAAATCCTCTGTAAAGTCTGTATTTCAGTAAATGTATTTCAGTGAAAAGTACAATAGTATTGTTATCAAAAGGTACTTCACGTACCAAAAGTAGAAAGTACTCATTGTGAAGAATGTTCAATTTCACAAGTTTTTCACAAAAACATTTTTTTTGAAAAGGGCAGATCTGCAAGTGCACAATGCATTATGATGCGACGCATTGGGTGCTTGTAGATCTGCTATTTTCAAATGGCCGAAATGTATGTTGAAATGTGCATAGTAATTATAGTAACTAAAGTTTTCATAATTGTAGTGGAGTAAAATGTATGATATTTGCTTGGATAAAAAATACCTCAATCATACTTGAGTACGCAGCATTTGTAGTAAATACTTACGTACTTAGTTACTTTACACCACTGTAACTCACTGCATGCTGGTGGGACTCAAACCATGTGTATACTTTGTGTTTTAACTTCCAAATAGACTGTACTGTAAATAGTTTATCTGTTTTATATTGCTAGCTGTGAAAGTATTGTATACTATACTGAAATGTTTTGTGTGGGTGTGGCATCCACCATTCTAATTTGACTCTTCAAAACATGGTTCTGGTGATTATAAACATGATTATAGATATAATTCCAACGATTAAAAACGTGATTCATGATTCTAATCATTTTGAAACGGCGCTGATTCAGTTTCTGGCAAAAAAGGTTGTTTTGCGTTAAGGTGAAAGTAGCTGCTAGGTGCTTATCTCCTCATGTGCTGCACTTTAGACGACTAAACAATGGCGCTTTAACTGCTTGTCCGAGACCGAATGGTCCATTAAAGTCACATAACACACACAGTGTGAATGAAAACTCTGACAAAGATAAAGTACATCACGATTGTAGTTGTCAGCAGCGTCCACAAAGTCCTTGTCCCGCTGCCAATAGATGTGATGCTGCTGTGTTGACGTTGCGTGAGTGTTCCTGCATGAGCCGAGATATATTAGCGCCCGCCCAGGCTTCCATGCAGTTGTCAGGCGGAAACCTTGTATCTCTATTTTTCATCTTTTATGTTTTCCATAAAATGAATGCCCTAGAGTTGTACTTTGTGCAAAAATAACTTGCAACAATGTTGCATCTTTGTTATTGTTGCTGTTTACAGTATACAGTATACACAGCCTACAGTATAATGACAAATAAGGACACCAGGTTGCGGCGGTATACGTACATTGGCGCCACTGGGGCTCAACATGCTGCTGAATACCGTGGCCTTGGTGAATACCGTGGCCTTGGTGAATGAAGCTCTCCCGTTGAGCAACACTCGAGTTGAAGTGTCTGTCTTTTCACAGGCCAGGTGGTATATGGCAGTGTGACATGGGCTCTTTGTGGAGAGGGAATAATACGTTACTGGCTGCTGTGTGGTCTCTGTGTCTCCTCATTTGGACACGGGCTTGACCCATCGCCCGGCTGGGTGATTAAAGGACGGTCTATATCTCATCCTATAGTAGCAGATTCTTGAGAAAACACGTTCCAAAGGAGCTCTTTATTGTGAGGCCATTCTATTTGGAATGTTTCTACTTATTGAAAGCAACTGAAAGCAAAACGACCTTCCAAAAAGTATTTATTTAGTTTGTTGGTTGGATTCTGAAGATTATACTTGCGGTTAACTTACAATGCAGATGCCACTCTTGTCTGTCATTTGTTTGGTACAGTAGATTGTTTGGTCTGTCAGTTGGTTTGTTGATCGGTTGGTCGGTCAGTCTGTCACTGTCTGTCTGCTGGTCCAAATGTTTCAACCGAGAGACACTTTGTCAGTAATTATGTGCTTGTTGCGTTGAGCGTTGACATCCATCCTTGGTAAACTCAGCATTGTTGGGGTATTTGTTAGGGATGTCCTGATCACATTTGATCCCGATCTGATTCCGATCATTTGATTTTGAGCATCTGTCTAACAGATTTTTCTATTTATAGAACATTTTATTAACGTTTATGCCCAAACCACAGACAATATCCAGTCTAATATCATGTTTATGGATATAATATTGATACTAGGGATGTCCCGATCACGTTTTAGAATTAGATGAGATTGCTGTATAGGTGTTCCATAGCTGGGCCCCCCTGTATCAGATGGAGAACTGACACAGACCAGTACGGAACTTTGGGAGATGTAAATGATTTGCCTGTCTCGTATTGAAGTGGTGCACATCACTGTTGAACTGGAAAAAGTCTTTACATGGCAAAGGAGATGAAACTGGCTGGAACAATACTTTGAAAATAAAGTTGCAGGTTTGGTATGCATTTAAATAAAGATTGGTAAAATATGGAGTTGTTTGAAAAGAGGGGCAGAATGAGCAGACAGTCCTTGTGGAGGAGAGGTTGATCCTGTGACCTCGGGAGCCGATCTCATTTCAAAGACAAGGTTGTTGTTTCGAGGTGCCACCGCTTGACCTCTGACCTCTGACGCCTGGCTGAACTTGAAGGCACGTCTTCATCCCTCCCAGTCAGCCAGCCAGTCGGGATGAATTAGATCATTCTCCTAAGCAGCAGCAGGATGAGTTAGGATGCTGTGGGACGGACGGACGCTGGGGTTGAATGGAAAGCAATTAAAGGATAATAACCTTAAACCTTATTGCGGTTGGACTCCCGTGACAGACGCTATTTGTTTGAGAGAGAGATCTGTGACCTGCTCAGGAAATGGCAGATGTAAAAGAGACACAGAGAGATGGAGAGTAGACATGTGAGGAATGCAGCATATTGGATAACTTGGGTGAGCAGAGGGAGAGAGAGACTTTAACCATTCAAACCCTATTTTAAATATGTGCACATTGAAGTGAGTTTAACCACTTATGCCCCATTTTAAAATATTCTACGAGCTCATCAGTTGTGAGCTTGAAGATTTTTTTTCTTTTTTTCTTTAGATTTATTTATTTATAGTCCTGGTTGAAAGTGGCGCATTGATTGATATGAACCAAATTCAGTTCATGCTGCTACGAGCTGAAGGCACCTTAGATGATGTCAGGCTATATATGAGGCCTCACTCCTCTGGACGGTTGGACCAACTGGAGGCTCCAAACTACTCTGCTACTGTCTGAACTGACCGGTACTGACCTCACTGGAGAGAGGATGGAGAGAGGGAGAGGCAGGTTGAGCACGGGACTCACCCGGGGACTTTTTTGTCACAGAGGTCCTCCTCAGGTGGCCAGGGGGCTTTTGTTGTCATCACAGTTTAGTTTAGTTGTTTGTTGTTGTTGAGGGATCCGAGCCAGCAGCACCTGTCTGATCCTGATCAGATCTCCCTGGCTCTCAGGCCGCCTCGCAGGAAGTGGAGGCTTCCTACCAGGAAGTGGGTTCCTGGGAGCCTCTTGTAGAGGACAATGTGCTCTCTCTCGCCGCAGGATGCTGTACACCTGCAATACTCTCTCTCTCTCTCTCTCTCTCTCTGTCTCTCTGTCTCTCTGTCTCACACTAGTACAAACAGATCTACAATCTCCCAATGTGGTACGGATCTAGGTGCAGTGATCTTGTAGATTTGCTATTTTCACTACTTCGGGTCGCAGGCAAACATGTAACTTTGGGTCTTGAGCTATAAAGTTTTACTAACCGCCGGAGTAGACGACATCTGCGTTCTGGCTTCTGGTGTAAGCCCTTCCTCATCTAAATTAACAGCTTTGTGCCTCCAAGACCCGTTACCCCTGATTTATACTTTGTCGTGCACCAAAGATAGCAGATGTACAGTAGAAACTAGACAAAGTGCCAATCGGCACAGGTCTCCACCAGGGCAGGTCAGGTTGTGGCCTCATGGTGGCGCTATAACAGGCTGTTGAGGAAGATTTGGGCCGGAGGTTCGTGTTCGAGGGATGCAGGAGGTACAATGTTTTTCCATGTGTGCATACATAAGTTGTATACAGATCGATGCAGTTATAGCTAAAAACAGGAATTGGCCTGTTATAGCGCCACCGTGAGGCTGATTTTGAGGAAAAAATTGTGGCATGTCGTCCTCGGCCTAGTGAAAATGTGCGTGTATAATTTAACGGAAATTGCACACTGTGTTTGTGATTTGTGGCCTTTTTTTCGAAATGGACGAATCGTGTGAGCTTTGGAAGCCAATCTTAGCCAATCAGGATGTAAGATGGGAAATGGTGCCGCTCCGTGTTGATCACATGACTATGGAGATAGTGTATACCGATTTGCGTGAAATTTGGATAAAATCTGAAGGAGTAATAATAGAAAATGTGTTTTACATATGTCGGCCTCCTGGTGGCGCTATAAAGAGCAGATGTGAAAAATTCCAGGCAAAGGTTTTTCCTTGGCCTCTAGGGAGTTGGCATACAAAGTTATCCACAGATCCGTGCAGTTAGAGGTAAAAACACTTTTCGGCCAGTTATAGCGCCACCTTGAGTCTGAGTTGAAATTGTTCATGTGGCATTTCGTCCTCGGCCTAGTGGGAATGTGGGTGCACAATTTCAGGGAAATCACGCGATGTGTTCATGATTTGCAGCATTTTGTTTGAAACTGAGCACTCCTGTGAACTTTGGAAGCCAATCTTAACCAATCAGGATGGAGTGTGAGAAATCTGAATGACCGGTTTCGTTGAATGGCTCTAGAGAGACTGTGTACCAATTTGTGTGATGTTTGGACAAAATCTGTAGGTGTACTGTGCAAAAACTTGTTTTGCACAAAGCAGCCTCCTGGTGGCGCTATAACAGGCCGTTCTGGAAAGTTTGGGGCAGAGGTTCATCGTTGGCATCCAGGGAGTGTGTGTGCAAAATTTGGCATCGACCGGGTTAACGGTGGCCGAGATTAGCTGCTCACGGACACACGGACGGACGGACGGACGGACGGACGGACACACACACGGACGGACGGACACACGGACGGACGGAGTGCAAAACATACTCTCCCCACATGCCTTCGGCCTGGTGGAGACAACTATGAATATGTACAACTTCTAAATCAGGCTTTATATTATAAGGCAGGCCCTGGGCACAGCTGGCTGGGAATTGGACTAGGTGCAGGGGATTAGCAAGCACCTTTTTTGGGGATGGCGTCCAAGATGCTCCACCACGGTTGGAAGCACGCTTTGACTGTGGCAGAACAGTGAAACCTTTTCATTTCAAGACACCCTCCCCACCCCCAACCCGTGGTTTGTTACATAATAGCAGAGCTACAAGCTCATAGCGTGGCACAAAGTGACTCTCGTGTCACTTTTGCTTTTGAGGCACACAATCTCTCTCTCTCTCTCTCTCTCTCTCCTTCTCCCTGTCTCTCTCTGGCTTTCGTTCTTTCTCAATTGTAGTCTTTCCTATTGTCTATATATCACTTCCTTGCCTTATTTTCTCTTTCTCTCCATTCTTTCGCCCCCTTTTACCTTCCTCTATCCTCTTTCTGTCTCTTCCTCTCCTCCCCCCTCTTCCAGTTCCTCTCCCCTTGTTGCTCTCTCTCTCTCTCTCTCTCTCTCTCTCTCTCTCTCTCTCTCTCTCTCTCTCTCTCTCTCTCTCTCTCTCTCTCTCTCTCTCTCTCTCTCCTCTCTCTCTCTCTCTCTCTCTCTCTCTCTCTGTCTCTCTGTCTCTCTGTCTCTCTCTCTGTCTGTCTGTCTGCCTGGGAACGGTAGTGTTTGTCATATCGACTAACAGGTTGTTTTGTGCCCTGACACCAGTGACTCAGTTCCTCAGCTTAGTCATGGAGGTGTGTGTGTGTGTGACTTGGTTCCTGTGTGTGCAGATGTGTGGCAGGGACGTGACGACAGCCAGAACTTCCTGCAGAGGTTCGATGCCCAGCTGGTCCGTGAAGAGAAGAGGGAGGAGGTTGAAGATGAGGTCAGAGTTCAGGTGAGACGCACAGGCACACATGCATACACACACGCGCACACGGCAGATGACTCCATTCCTCCAGGTAATGAAGTATGCACCAGGTCAAGCATCAAGGTCACAGGTTTAATCCCTCCAGTAACCAAGTGCATCCATCCCTGTCCATGTCTGACCCTCTGCCTGCTCAGCGGCACTGAGCCCTCTGGTGAAACTCATCTGTCTCTATGTGAGTGGTTCAACTCAAACATTTTAATTTCAAGGACCCCCACAGCTCTGAGAGCGTACAAATGGACCCGTAAGGGAATACAAAATGGTTCCAATTGTACACTCTCAGAGTTACAGGAACCCCCTCAAGTAACCGTGAGGTTCCCTGGACCCCACTTTGAGAACCACTGGTCTATATCAAATTATATCTACTAGTCCATAGACATATGACACACCCCCCTACTTCCCCCCCCCCACCCCCCTACTAAATCTCTGGGACTCATTTCTAACGCTTATTGTGTTACTCTTTGGGTATATTTGTACATTTCCACCTTCAGTCGATGCTTCATATACATATGAGTGAAAATGCCGGGGTGATCGGTTTATTTTTCAAACACAGTTCGAGGCGATCTAAAATCCCCCTATGGAGATTACAATGCAAATAAAAAGTACACAAACCTGGGGACTGACGCCCTCTACTGACAGTGACGTCAGCATTTCGGTGCTCTATGGGCTATAGTTCCAAACATTGCCCCTATGGCTGGAACTATCCCATTGAGATAGAATGAGCACTTCCGCATTCCATTGTTACAATGGGAGTCAACGCTAGTGTCGCCACTCTCTTACTAGATTACTCTGGGAGTAGTATAAGAAAATGACTTCTATCAATTACACACCCAAATGTAATTCATTGAGATTTGTTTTTGTGTGGATTCCTGAGTCAATAGGAGACTCGGTAGGAGACTCCGCCAGGCATTAAATTATAGCCCAGGAATGCGACAAAAACAAACAATAAAATCTCCATGAATTCAAGGCTTCATGGGGTGTGTAATTGATAGAAAATAAGTAAAATCTGTTAATCGGTCAACTAATCTTTTAAAGAGGTACCTCGAATCAAACTGTGCAGCGCTTACGAGCAAAGTTCTCAGTCATGGAAGTAATTAAAGGCCAACTCGGCAAAATACATTTTCTTTTGTTGTAAACGCCAGAGTCAGATCAGTGGTATTATTGAGCAGACCACCGACATGGATGCATATGTAAGACAAGTAGACCATGAACCTGTCTGCCCTCAGTCTCACCTCTCCTCTGGGATCAGCAGCTACCTTCAGCTGCACGTCCAGGCAAGCACTGGAACCGTGATCTGGAACACATCTCGATCTGTCTCTGTCTCTCTGTCTCTCTGTCTCTCTCTCTCTCTCTCTCTCTCTCTCTCTCTCTCTCTCTCTATCTCTCTCTCTCTTGATGCCACTGAATTAATTTAATTCATTCATATTTTACGTCATTCCTTAAACCATTAAAAATGGAAAAGCTATATTTATTTGGCTATTGAAAAAGTAGCAGATATAGTGCGTGCTATTCTTGCAAAATTGTGTGGAAATCTTTGAAAAGGTTTGAGCACCACTGATATAGAAACACCTTTTTTCAGAAAGCTTTTAGGATTTAGAAGACATTTGTTGAATCAGGTCTTAATGGGTTAATGTCTATAATGTGTTTTCCGAATATTTGATAAATTATGAACACATACAATGTATACCGACACATTTTTACACCACGGCACATTTCTCTCTCAGGACAAAGCAACCTTGACATTGAACTCATCATGGACGGGTGCCCCTGTGGGGTTCTCGGGTCACTGGTTGCGTGTGTGCGTCGTATGAAACGACATCTGTGAATGATTCACGCGTGTGCAATCTCCTCTCCAATGCACCGAGCCGCCCTGTGTGTAATCTCCTTTCCGAGCGAGGAGGGGCAAAATATGAGCACTCAGTGGAGTTTTCACATGAACCATAGCATCCCTATTCGGGGGACGGACATTCACCCATAAAGACCCGATGATCTGCTTCTACAAATGTCTTCTAAATCCTATAACAGTTTTATGAAAAATGTGTTGGTGGTTCTCAAACTTTTTCATGTCAAGGAAAGGACCCCCAACATGATATCTGCCCGTGGGCCCCCATGTAAAAACATGTGTTTTATGCATACGGAACCCCCGGTTTGCACACATTTTCACTATTCCAAAAATTCCAGATCTACAACCTCAGTGCTCATAGAGAATAGCCAAAGTATAAAATGATGGTCAAAATCTAAAATGACAGACGCTTTCCTGGCCAATCTGTATGTTCACAACGCAGTTTCTCCAAAGATATGTGGTGCAGAGTGGAGAAAAAAAGAAGAAGAATGCAGCCTAGTATAAACCCCTGGGGCATTCTGGTCAACAACAGTAAGCAAATAGGGTTTTAGTGGTTAAGTAATTTCTCTGTCTCCGGCAGAGGTTTGACTCTCTGCCCAGACCTGAGCCCCGGGCCAGGCCAAGCAGGGAATCAAACCGATCATCATCACCACTCAATCAAAGATTATGGTGTTGAAATGTAGGTTCTGTTTTTTTTTGCTGTCAGTATCAGGGACGTGCAGAGATTGTTAGGGAGGCAGGGGCTGAAATCCCGTAAGGGGGCACTTTTGGACAAAAATAGCAAATAGCAGATCTACAAGTTCACAACGTGTCGTTGGAAGTGGGACTCATAAAATGTCCTTGTGACTCATCTAAAAGACCCTCCCTGCATCCCGGGACTCATTGCATTGAAAACCTATTTACATCACTGCATTTGTAGAATCGTCCTCGGGTCTAAATGGGTTAAGCTCTCGTCGTCTCTGGCTTCTGTCTCACTCAGGCTTTCTTTGTATCTCTGTTTTTTGTCTTCAAGGTGGATGAACTGATGAGGCAGGAGTTGAAGAACCTCAAGTTGGCCGTGGATAGAGACAAGGGGAAGAAAAAGAAAAAGCCAAAGAAGGGCATCAAGAAGGTGAATAAATTGTGTTTGTGGAGTCGACTAGATTTAGATAATTTGATTGTGCCCAGACAATTAGACCCCTATCTGTGTCTGGTTTATAAAGCCTGATTTATATATGAGCCGAACTTTACTGTGACATGGCCTGCTCAACTCTCCTAGACATTTGAATTCAGATTATACTCATCCTAGATCAGGAACGACTAGCTCCTCTCCAAAAGGCTTTTTTTTTTTAAATCTTTCAACACAAATTATTAGTCTGTTCCACAGTCTCAGACATATAAGCTGTCACTCTAAGTACCTTTCATGCTATCAAACTCTACACAGGGTTTTATTTTCTCTTATCTTTTATTTCTTCACGAGTATGTGCAGTTTGCAAGAGGAACTTGGCTTGGCATTCTGTGGTTTCGGCCAAAATAACTGGAATTGTTGACAGGGAGATGGAGAGTCCAAGGGTGACGTGCCAAAATAGCTTGTAAAAAATAAAATAAGGTTGCAGAATACTGAGAAAGGCAGTGGGGGGGTGTGTGTTGTGAACTCCAAACCTAATTCTATACAGTGTCAAATAATTATGTTTACTGAACACTTGACTTTTTCTTTTCACTATATATAGGCTATATATAATATACTAATTTCTCTATGGAGAATAACATGGGGTCATCTTAAAATCGTGTCATATAATCATTGTGGTCCAAAAATAAACAAGCTGTCTCTGAGTTATTGTTGGGGAGGTGTCTCTGTGTCGTTTACAACAGTCAGTCACTCATATATGGTGCAGTCTGTTTCTAGTGAACTAATTCAGCAGCAGTAACATTAGCGTTTTCTCATAGTCAGTTGATTCTACAGTACATATCCATATGAGGCCAGGATGACTTGTTTAATTTTCAAAGACAGTTCTTATATGAGGTGATCTAAAATCCCCCTATGGGGAATACAATGCAAATAAAAAGTACATGAACCTGTGGATTTGCGCCCTCTACCGATATTGATGTCAGATTTCGGTGCTCTATACCATCAGACAGTGTTGTCCCTGAACGCGTTCAAAGAACGGTCGTTCACGAACACGTTCATATTTTGGGTGAACGTGAACTGAACGTACTGTATTTCTGCGTGATGAACGCGTTCATTTCTGCCGTGTGTGAGCGTCACTTTCTCACGTTCAACTTCGTTCAAGAGTGAGTGTTTCCATAGAGCCTTCCGGACGAACCCCCCCCCCCCCCCCGCTAAAACACACCCTAATTTCTAGCGGAAAACCCACCAATAAACCCTTATCCGACACAAATTAACTAATCTTTCTCAGCCGTACAATTTCACTGGAGCACGCAGCGCGCATCTAACTGCATGATGATCCTGTCAGCAGACACAGAACATGTCCCAACTCAAACACTGAGGAGATAAACGTGTTGTTTGATTAAATATAACACACAAGGAATTAATTTGGATAATGGTAATGGAGATATTGTAAAAGTTGTCACTTTATTAATACCATTTATTTTTTATGGTTTGGACTTCATTCCCAATAGGAAAAAAGTCTGCGGTTCTATGGCTATGGGTTGTGGCAATAATTAAAAAAAGGGGTAAAAAAGAACGAAAAATAACAAATAGTTGGAACCATAAACTTTAGTTCTTTAGTTGTTTTGAATTATGAAATGAACTAGTTCATAAAAAAAAAAAACTGTGAACTGAACTAAGACCTGAATGTATATATATTCACCTCGGTTCGTCCAGTTTGCGTGCGCCAGGTCGCGCCGCGCCTGTTTGCGCAATTTTCGTCTTTGCATTGACTTTGCATGTAATCGCACCGCTCTAACCATCCAAGTCTGTTAAATGAAAAGCTCTTTTTCAGAGCTAGTAACTAAATGCAACAAAGTTTAAATTCATGGATCTCCAACATCAAGATTACAGAAGACGGTGACACTAAGATTGATTAGAGGAAGGGTCAAAGCGACATACTGTACACCACATTATGACAGATTAACAGTTTGGCCATAAATGACTCTTTATGGCCAAACTGTGCTTTGGCTTGTTATCCTGACTCTCTGCCAAAATGGCTCAACTTGTTGATGGATAAATATGTTTGTTTGTATGTGTGTGATGTTGATACTATATGTTGATATGATATGTTGCTAGACACAGTGTCTGGACAAACTACAAAATAAATTTGTATTATGTATTATAAAGATAAGCCTTAGGACTAAGGTTAAGGCTATGTCTCTAATGAACTGTGGATGAAATATGCTGGGCAGAACTAAGGATGTCCCGATACACACTTTCCGTTCCTGATCCAATCCCAATACCACAATTTCTGTGTTAACCGATACCGATACAGAATACCGATACCAGTGTTGTGTTTATAGCTTTCTAGCTATATATCTTGTGTTGTGTTCATAGCAGACTTCTCACTCATATGTGCACTTGCAGTTTGGGCAACTACAAAGCAAGCTCCACATGCCGCAACATTTGTTTTACTTGCCATAGTGTCAACCCCTTACCCCTGTGTCGGATCGGTGGTTAGACTGGCATATTTGCCGATACCGATATGCAAAGGCAAATAAGGGCCGGTACAGTATACTTTTCCGATACTGATACAGTATCTCTAGGCACTGGTAGAACATAATATTTTGATAATATAAAAGCACATGACATGAATAACAAATCAGACCAAGATATTGACACATTTTCCTGGATTGAAACACATCTCTAAATATTTTCCTCGACAGAGCACGGGTTTCTCCCTTTGGGGCGTGCAGTACGTCCTCCTTATTTTGGACTTACTGAAACTAGACGACTCAGCTGCAGGGCGTATTTATGGTCAACATGTTGAAAGTACGCAAACACAAAACATATTTGTTAGTTTGGAGAACGCCAGGCAGCGTGTCCATGTCTCCCCAGGCACTGAGTCAGCTGCTGTGTTGAGCTTGTTTTCTGATCACAATGTTCCCCCTCTCTCATCAGAGGTTCCTTAACTCTGGCTACAGCAGTTGAGTGCATTTCCCTCATCCACAGGCCACGATGTAGAGGAGAGGTCACGATGAGTGAAAGTATGTTGGCTTAACATCGATTGTTGAGTAAAACACTTGTTGACTGATGAACTCAACATTCAGGAATATAAAACATTCACAGTGATATCAGTGTTGGGGGGGGGGGGGGGGGGGGGGAGGAGTAGGACAAGGCTCTTATGTCCTCCCTGTGGGGGCTCCTCACTGGCACGTGAGTCAGTAGGATACAACAGTATGTCCTCCCTGTGGGGGCTCCTCACTGGCACGTGAGTCAGTAGTATACAACAAAAGGACACAAAATGTGTGTGGGGAGGAATCAAATGGCAAAAACTACTACATTTGTGTGGCAGTTCAACCTGCCACTGGGACTGAATGGTTAACTTTTTAATTATTATTTATGATTGCAGAGTGATATTTGTTATTTTGACGATATATATATATATAGTGTGATGCTTTATTAAAGTTAAATTGACTGGTGACTCCATTGAAGCGAGCAACTACCAACTACTAGCTGTGGGGTGTGGGGAACATGCCAACAGTGGGAGGGTTGTGTTTAGAGATCTCTTGACTTTGATTATATAATGGGAATCATTTATAGAGTAGTATGTGACACTTTAAAATGTGTGTTATGACTTATGAATGATTTGTGATGTCTCTGGACATTGATGCACTGGTTCGATTGTGGAATCAATCCGGGGTTGGTTTGGCCTAAATGGGAGGGGCCTAGCCTTTATAAGCACCTGCCACTGCTGCAATCAACGTAGGATTGTAGGGAGCAGAGCAGACCTTGAAAGAGCCAACCTGGCCAGTGGGCTGTAAATACCTCGTTTGTGTTTGGTTTGTTTGAATGTCCATTTCTTGTGGACTCTGCAAAGGTGAAATAAAAACAGATTGCTTTTGTATAGAAAAGACTGCTTGCTATTTTTGGTATTTTGCCATTTTTGAGCATTTTGGGAGTATTCTGAGAGCTGGTTCAGTGCCAATTTTGGCCTACACTACCTTCACTCAGACCAGAGTGTGACAATTTGGGAGAAAAGGGGGGTAAAAAGCACAAAAAAAGATTGATTGATGGATGGATAGAAGAGGGGGCAGGAGGGGCCGTGTTACATTGTCTGTGTACTACTCTAACTGATTATAAGATCCAACCAGTGTTGTTTTTGGCAGCAATTTTTGATTTTAGTTTTAGTCATAGTCTCTTGAATAGTTTTCATTTAGTCACTCACATTTTAGTCACCTGGAATGTTTCAGTCTACTAAATATCATAAGATTTTATTCGACTAAATCTACAGTTGATTTAGTCGACTAAAATGTATTTTGGTGGGGAATTGAGGCCATCGTAATGACTGTTTTTACACTTAGATCGGCTAGTGTAAAATGACTTGTCTTTTACTTATACTGCGTCTCTTGTCCACTAGTCCCTTCCTAACATTTGTTTCATTTAAATTGTCAGTATATTCAGTCTTAGTATTAGTCATTGTACGGCTTAGTTTTCTTGCAGCGAACATTTTTTATTAAATCTTTGCTTCTGGGGGGGTCCCTGATAAAAAAATATTTTGAGATGGGGGGGGGGGGGGGTCGGCGGCCAATTACATATATTTGTTTTAGGGTCCTTGACATGAAATAGATTGAGAACCACTGGTTCTTCAGACAACTGTCAATATTTAGAACATTGTATAATCGACCTCAGGTCAAAATGGGTTAAAATATACTGAAAAGTAACAACATAATTATGGACATATGAGGTTTCCACCCGAAATGAGACGATTCCCTTGTTGGAATCAGATGGAATGCAATTCTCCGTAATGTAACACAATGCCGCCAGAACCCATCCGGCAGGGTGGTCCCCTGCTATATCTCTATCAATTCGCAATGTGTTTCAGGAAAATAAAAACATTTTCCTTGTAAATATTTAACAGAAAAACAGGATTGAGTCAACATGCTTAAACAACACGTTGTTACTCTCTGTGATGTACTGCGTGTGGATTGGTCTACATTTCCCCGTCTCTCTCTCTCTCGCATGTATTCCATTTATATTTCTGTCATCGTGTCTCTTAGTGGAAGTGCGCGCGCGCTGACGTTTCGCTGTTTATGCAGAACGTCTGGTCTGTGCCTTGTGTTTGGCCGTGAGAGACTGGGCGTCCGTGGTGGAGACAGAAAATTCTGACATACAGTAGAGTACACACTAGACAGGTTGATATGGCAGACCGATGGGGTTAGGATTTAAGACGTGTGTGTGTGTGTGTGTGTGTGTGTGTGTGTGTGTGCACATATTGTGTGTTTAAATACGTCTCTTTGCATGTGTCTGTGTATGTGTTCATGTTCTTTATAGCATGGGTGTACACATGTGTCTAGTTGTGTGCGTGCGCTGGGTCATGTTTTTTATTGCTTTCTGCTTGTCTAATGGATGAAAATCATTGCTGGTTGCTGTCCAATTCTCATGGATGTGAGAAGAATGCTCTCCTAGTACTAAGTCTGTTGGGATATCAGTCACAGAGTGGGAGAAAAAACGGACCCCTGAGGACCCCAGGAGAGTACAAACCCAAAGTGTTAGTTTAACTCTGAGGGTACAGAGCTAGACCCCTAAGGGCCAGTAGTAGACTGCACAGCACAACACAGAGCGTGTTATAGGCAATTCACACTGAGACGGACTGAATCCGTTTCATTGGAACCGTTTCCGAATACGGTTGCCTGGTCCCCGATGGCCATGATTCACATTGCCCGAGATACAACAGCGCACCCGGGTACACTTGCATAACACACTTTAATCCTCCAGATGGCGGTTTGCTTGATGGCTGGCGTGCCCGGACACTGACCATCAACTCTGCGACATTGTCTCAAATAAATCCAGACACACTGCATTGCCTCTTTGGCTTTTTGCCGTTATACTACTTCACTGTCAGCCTGCCTGCTATTCACTGTGTCGGTCAGTTCTGTGCTCCAGTGTATTAGTTTGCTATGGATTCTACTTTAGCATTATTATTTTGTTTTACTTTAGAAACTGTGCCAAGCAAAGCCCAAGAGCCACGTGTAGTCCGCAGAATAAGATCAGCGCGTACTGCGGTGCTGCGCGTATAAGCAGATTCAACAGGAGAAGGGCGGCGTTGAGAAATGCGCTGGTGTTACGCATCGTGCAGCGGCTGTGTTTTTTTTTGTTGACACTTGGCTCGTCGACTAGAGATTATGTCACGTTCTTTAAAAAAAACAGTCCACTTCCTTCTTTAGGTACGCATGCATTCACATTGGAACGATCCGTATCTGAATACACTGCAACGGTCCAGAGACCCTCCCCCCATGCGGTCCCGGGGACGGTGGGGCGATCCGCTCCCGGGAACGGTACGCATCATTCACACTACCACAACATCTGCCAAGTGGTCCCGAGTGCGCACCCGGGACCATAGTGTGAATCGCCCCTCAGTTTAATACTGACGGTGTGAGAGTGGACCCTTCCTTGACCAGACCACTGGAATCATGGCGTCTCTCTTCTCGTTCAGCGAAAGAAAATAGCCGATAATACAAGCTTGCGATGGTGTCGTGTTGAGCTTGAAGAGGTTTGGTGTAGAGGGGAAAAAGGAGCAGACCATGTATGGATCCCTGAGGGAAAGTGTATAGGGTTTAAGTGGATACAGTTTAAGTGATTTTATTTTAACCACATGATTCTGGGCATGTCATAGGCAAACATTCAGTGTAAAATGGCAGCTTGCAAGCTTGTAGTTCGGCTATTTTGGTAATGAGATTTGGTGTTGAGGGAAGGGCAAGTACCTATGCCTAAACAAAGTGTATATAGGGTTCAAGTGGTTACTTAAGCAATATTACAACAGTTACCCTTAAAACTTTTTTTTCAAATGACAGATGAAGCCACTACGATCACAAATGTCCCAAGAAACTAGCTAGCCTAGCCACCGAGTCTGCAGCGCTCTGAGAGAAAAGCATGGCTGAATTATTTGTTTTGATTAGCCGTGCCATTATCGTGGTTTAAGCACGGCTAGAAAGTTGTTTCAACCAATCGGATTGCTTCCTCAAAACGACCTGTTGTGTAATCCTGAGTTGTTGAATTGACTGAACAGTTGTTTTCAAGCTTTGTGTGCCCAAGAGGCATGTTAAAAGTTGATTTTGTCGACTAATACATACTAAGGTTGACAACCTTTTTTCACTGACGAAAACTAAATGAAAACTAAGCTATGATGACCCCTGGGAGTCCCCGGGGCCTGAATCCCACTTTGAGGACCACTGCTGTAGTGTTGTTGTTTTTGATCTCATACAGTATGTACAGTATAACGGGTTCATTGCTGAAACTTTCTTTTTTTTATTAGAAGAAGAAGAAGAAGAGTAAGAAGACCACTAAGAGAAAGAAGAAGAAAGAGAAGGACCTGACAGCAGACAGGTGTGTGTGTGTGTGTGTGTGTGTGTGTGTGTGTGTGTGTGTGCTCTGTTTCAGACACATGTTCAGACTGTTCACATTCTCTCTCCATCCATATCTCACGCTCTTTCTCTGTGTGTCTCTCTCTCTCTCTCTCTCTTTCTCTTTCTCTTTCTCTTTCTCTTTCTCTCTCTCTCTCTCTCAGGTCTCTGGAGTCTCTGTATGAAGAGCTGGTACTAGAGGGCATCCTGATTCGACCAATGAACATCAAGCTGTCGGATTACATTGGTACTGTTTCAGCACGCACACACCATTCCGTTGGGTATCACGTTTTTGAGTGGTGCAACCATTCCTATAGACGGCTATGTGTGTCACTGGCTGTGTCTGAGCACGAAAATAGCGTTTGCTTGGTTTTCACCACCAAGTGTCACTGTTACACAGCCTAACACACACATTAACTGTATGATTTCGGGTTTGACGGTACAGTTACAGTACAGTAGAGCAGGGGTAGCCAAATGCGGCCCACAGAGCTCCGCCTAGTGGCCCTTGGAACATTTATCAAAAAGTTGCACCACTCAGTTCACACCGGTGTGATTTTAAATCTTTTGTAATAACTAAATACTTGAACGGAGTCAAACCTCCCTCGCAGCGGGGACACACACACACACACGCATGTGCACGCTCTAACTCCAGCCAGACTCACACTATCATGCAGAACAGACACACATGTTTGAGGATCGTCTTCAGCCCAGAGGGTCCAACCATAGCAGTTATTAGTTATTCTTGTTTTTCAGATGTTTCTGCTCCGCGTTTCACTGTGTGTCTCTCTTCCTATTCTATCTTTGTCAGCTCCGTCTGTGCATGATCATGGGCCATTCTGTTCTGTCTCTCGTTAGCCACACCTGGCTGTAGGCAGTGCCGGAGTGTGTGCGTGTGTGTGGGGTGACTTCAAATTCGTATCATGATTTTTTTCAAGACGAAGTTTTATCCAAAAGATGAATTTTATTGATATGAAAACGGATCGCATCGCTCCACAGCCTGGAAGCGCCTGTTGCGCAATCCTCAATGTTGCACAACAGTGAGACGTCATCGAAAATGTCCCCCCCCCCCCCTGTTTAGCCGACGACAACGAAAATCTTAAAACGTCTTAAAACCTAAAACTCTTAAAACTCACGATCTAAATCATCCCATCTAATTATAAAAAAAGATCCTGTGTTAGACGGACCTCCGCTGTCCAGTCGCTGGTCGCGATAGATTTATTCTTACCTCCCGTTGTTGCCGATCGCCTCTAGAGTGGTTTGGCTGCATATAGCTGCTACAGCCGGAACAATATCCGGTCCGTCGGTAAAAGTGCTCCGTTGCTATAAATCGACTGGGCGCTATAATTTAATGGGTTAAATAACCCCGGGCAATTAAGGTGTAAGACTATATACATACAATTGTTTGGCGCTGGCAGGACACCTTTTTTCTTACCTTCTGCAAAGAAGCAATGAGGACTGTGCAAAAAGGACGGGAGTAATTTAGTCGCCGATTTGTACTGTACAGCAGGGGTTCTCAACGTTTTTGGCTGTGGACCCCCGGATAATGTTTTGGCCATGTGGCCATTTTTTTTTCCTTCTTTCTTTTTATATTTGGGGACCCCCAAAAACAATTTGGTACAGTATAAAACAGTATAAACATTTATACATAAATGCACTTATTTATGAAACTTAGAAGGTATATATTTACAGTAAGTATATGTTTATCTCTGTACATCAGTGTAAGAAACATTGAGCAAACGAGCACCATTATTTACAGATGAATGCAGTCTGTTGTTTTATATTATTTAGTTTGTCTTTATTTTCTTGTCAGTGTCATTCGTTTATGGCTCCGACATCCATTATTTTATACTCTGGCTATTCAAAAATAGCAGATATACTAAGTGTAGCTCACAGATCTACAAGCTTGCTGTTTTTGAAAAAGTGTGAAAATCTTTGAATATGTACAGTAAATCTGAAAGCGAACATCTTTTAAATCAAATCTTTGCTTCTGGGGGAGCAACATATTTTGAGATGGGGTCAGCGGCCAAATACATGTGATCTTGGGGGTCCTTGACATAAAGAAGTTTAGAGCACCACTTGATATAGCAACAAGTTTAGAAGGGGTGCAGTACGTTAGTTAGACTAGTCATTGGTCCGACAAACGACAACCCACCTCAAACCCTAACCTAACCATAACCGCAAGCACGGGAGCAGACGCTAGTCCGAGATGCGTCCGCATCTCGGACTAATGCTCCGTTGGATTTAAATGCGGTCCCCGTTTAGAAGACATTTGTAGAATCGGCCTTTCAAATCAAGTCTTTTTGGGTTAAGGGGACTTTGGTGTTAACGTACAGTCTGACATATTTCCGTTCCCTGTTGTTATCAAGATGGGAGCGGGGTGACCTAATTCCCAGAGCTTTTTATTTGCCCCTCCTATATATATATTTTGTCCCCACACGTCTCATTTTTGCCATTGACAATGAAAGGAGAAATGATGTGCCTCAAATATGACTTAAATTTGGCAACACAAACATTAAATCCCATTAACAATGAAGGGAAACTTTACGTCATATGTAGACGAGCAAATCGGGTAACCAATCACATAAATTCAGTTGTCCATGAGATGATGTATGATGATGTATACTGATAAGAGCGCCCCTCATTTCACACGGGTGTGATTTTTTTTTAAAAGGTCAAATCTTCATGTCTGCAGAGGCATATTATGCTTTTGTATTCCATCGTCTCACTTTGAGATTATGAGATGAGCTCCCAAACAAACGGATGTATGCTTGTTGTGGAGCTAATCTCATATAAACCGCCGCACCGGTCACTGGCAAATATCCTGTGCACGGCGCCAGTATGCCAACTTGCGTCTTATAATTCGTCCTTTAGTTTTTTTGACGGCTTCTGGTCTCATCGCCGCCAGTTCCCACCTGATATTATGTGGGAGCTCCGACCGCTCCAGGCCGTGCTTGATGGCCGCCAGCTTGCATAACGTCTTGAGACTCGGACTCAAGTCCAGGATGTACAGGTCACGGGACGGCGTGGAGTCTCTGTATCCGCCAAAGAGAATGATGCAGTCTCCCACCATGCAACAGCACATGCCCCTCATCCACCGACACAGGGCCTTGCCCTTGGGCTCGACCTTCGTCCAGGAGAAGGTCAGCGGGTTGAACTTCCACAGATCGTTGAAGACCCAGTCCTTGTGGGAGCCGCCGAATATGTAGAGCTCTCCGTTGTAGGCGAAGGTGGAGTGATATTTGCGACTGACTGCCGGCGTCTTCAGCCAGGAGTCTGTCTCCGTGTCGAACACTCGGATGCTGTTGTGCAGCCGGTCCCCGAGGCCCCCGAACACGAACATCTTTGTCCCGATGATGGTGGCAGAGTGGCAGGACGACACGGGCGCCGGAGTGCCTCCGGTGTGGATCAAGGACCAGGCCATCGTGACGGTGTCCAACTTGTAGATGTCGTTTGTGCACCCTGTCCAGTTGAATCCTCCGTAGATGAACATGACCTTGCCCAGGACGCAGGCTGTGTGCTTGTACCTCGCCCGTGGCACGGTCTGATAGATCTTCGGCTTGCACCACCGGTGGGTGTCGACGTTGAGCGCGTAGAGCGCACTGCAGTACGGGACCCCGCCCCATATGTAGATCACGCCGTCTATCAGCACGGCGGTGTGGCCGTGGCGCATGGAGGGCACCTGTTGGGGGCGCTCCCCTCGTTCAGCCGTCACCACCGGGGGCAGCGTCGTCCACCGCAAAGACACCGTGTTGAAGACGCGCACCTCGAGCTGATCCCTGTCGTTGGTGTAGGTCTCCCCGTCGCAGTAGCCCCCAAACGAGTACACCTTGTTCCCCAGTGCAACGGCAGCATGGTCCTTGTCCCTGTTAGGCCCTCCTTTCAGGTGGACCGTCCAGCAAAACATCTAAACCACCGGGAACATTATAGATTAAAAGAAACACAGGAAGTCTGGAGCTCTCTGCTGGAACTGTTGTCCCCCGTGACCCCGACTCCGGATAAGCGGTTGAAGAAGGATGAATGGAAGCCCTGAGCTGTAAAATAAAACAATGGCGTCCTGTCTTGGACACTTGGACTTATGATGTTGTGGCAGCCCAAAACCTGGCCAATCCACAAAGCCGGTGTGTTGGGTCGGCCAATCGGGAAGGCCTGTTGCTTTCCCTTATATGGCGAAATGATTGCCATGGTAACCCCAGCCCAGCCCTGATCAGAGCTATTTAGATGAGGGAGTTGCAACAACTCTGTTAATTTCATGGGGCCAGAACAAAGGTGACTCTGTGCGGCTATAGGGAGCCTAATAGCGACAAAACCCTGTACCGGAAATTCATGGAATGCACTGGGAGTTGAATAAAATAATCGATTTAGACAAATGAAAGAAGATCTATCACAGGTTATTTTCAGATAACTTGTGTTCTATTTATCACAGGTTATTTTCAGATAACTTGTGTTCTATTTGCAAACGATATTATTATATTGACGTCTCGAAAGAGCACAATGCTGCAGCTGGGTGACCCTGTTTTATGTCTGTGTGTACCACGGAATGTGATGATTTTGTTGGCTGAGCACGGAATGTGATATGATGATAAGAGCGCCCCTCACGTCACACAAGTATGATTTTTAGTAATGGTATGACATAAACATTACAGAGACTTTAGTTGTCGCTGTCATGTTGCAAATTGCTGATATTTGCACTGCCCTCATTGAAAACATGTATTTCTAGTCTTGAGCGCTGCATGGGTGACGCGGGCATGCTGTTCCACCCCCCCCCCCCCCCCCCCCCCCATCGGCGGCACTCTCTCTCTCTCTACTTATTGTGTGGCCCAATGGACCCTATGCGGGTGGTACCAGTACAGTGGCATTGCATCTTCAATGAATGTAACGTCATGTGGCAGCCATTGCACAAACGGCTACAATTCATCCAAGGCTGCACACTCCTTTATGAAATACAATGTGTTGCGTTTACTTAGGAGAAAAACCTACAGTAACATGTAGAGATTTAAGAAGAGCTTCCTTTTTGAGTAGAGTCATTTAATTTCTGTAAACCATTTGTCAAGATAATAAGCATTTTCCTTACTGGCAGGTTTATATGCCTTTCCATTATCGATTATTTGTTCCAAGTTCACTCAGCCATTGACGTAATGTAGGCCTGAACTGGGATTTTCATTGTTGTAAAATGAGTCATTTCGCTAGCAGAAAGAAGGGAGATATGGCCTGTGCAAGCTTGACTATGCTGGTTGCACTTTCCCCTTTTACTTTTTGGAACTTGTTCCTGACTACCTCATATTTCACTCACTCGCTCACTCACTCACTCAAATAAAAGCTAAACTACTGCTTTAAAAAACTATTAAAACCAATAAAACAATTTAAAACCATAATAATCATGCCTACTTGGCCTCAATAACGAGTGTCTGTCTGTCTGTCTGTCTGTCTGTCCCTCCCTCCCACATCTTTAGTTGTGACATCTCTCTTCCATGCAGTCTGCATTACATCAGCTCTGATTCATTCCCTCTCTTTGTATTTTGAACTTTTGAAGTGAGACGTCCGAGCCCTATTACTTGTCCTTCACGTCTTTTTATTGAGACCGTAGGAACTAGGAAGCCTTGGAAGTAAGGAGAGAAGACTCTGCTAGAAGACTCTGCTGTTCCCTGCCATGTAGTGTTGAGTGCGTGCGTGTGTGTGTTACATCTGGTTCCAGGGACAAGGGAGTTTTAAATCTCTCTGGTGTACATCCGTCCGTTCTCTCTCTCTCTCTAAGACTCACTGCTGTGCATCGGTGCAACGGTTTCTGATCATTTTCATGCGATCGCCCATCATTTCCATTTTCCATGTCTCGGCACACGTGTGTCTTCCTGTGATCTTTGTGTGTGCTCTTGCTGTGAACAGGTTGCTCTGTCCATACACACAGTGCTTCATGCGTGTAGCTCGGGGTGCCACTGGACACTGTCAAGATTGTTTGCATTTATTTTCATATTTTTCCAACTGATTTTTTGAGTTTTTTTTTCTTCCATGCGTCTTGTCTGTTTCTCATCGTACGCTCAACGGTCTCTATGGTGAACTCGTTTGTCTGACGTTTGACTGTCACTTTCTGTCTCTTCCTCTCTCTCTTTGAATCATATTTGAACTGAGGACCCCCCCCCCAAAAAAAAAGAAAATCATATTTGAACTGAGAAACCCCCCAAAATATTCACATTTGAACTGAGGACCCCTCCCCAAAAAAAAATATATTTGAACTGAGGATCCCCCAAAATAATATTTGAATTGAGGACCCCCCCAAAAAAAATCATATTTGAACTGCAGAGGAACCCCCAAAATAATCATATTTGAATTGAGGACCCCCCCCCCCCAAATCACATTTGAACTGAGGACTTCACAACGTGACACACACTAAAAGGGCTATTTTCACAATTGTTACCACTTTATTATGTTATTTGACAATTTGGCTTGTTTGATCCGTTTTTATATTAGTTTGTTTAATATTGATGCAGTGACTTTACTTCCCCAAAAACAGAACTTTCGTGTCTGACAATGGCTCCGAAAATGTCTCCTGTAATTAGAAATGGCACATGATGTAACATTGACAACATACAATTACATACATTCATACATGGATACATACATAATATGTATTGGACTGCGCTCCTCCTCTCTCTCCTCCGATGTTATGATGATACTTTACGACGTGCACGGCTGCACGCTTCCCCGTCCCTGGACAATCTGTCTCAGGGTGGTGCCCTTTCATTTCTTTTCATTCAGATTTTCATTATTCCCAAGCACTCCACGCTCCACGTATTTTCTTTTTCCCCGCTGTGGATTCATCTCTTGTTCCCGGTGGTGTTCGTGTTACAGTGAGCGATTATCGGGACATGTTGTTCATTTTACTCACTCTCTCACATCGTGTCATGTTCATGTCGATTGCTCTCTCTCTCTCTCTCTCTCTCTCTCTCTCGCACTCGCACTCGCACTCTCACACTTTCACACACTCAGTCACACACACACACACACACACACACACGGACATCTATTCCCTGTCCCTGCTTGGGGCGTTGATGTCTTCATGATATTGTTGCTGTCGGGTGGAAACCCTGAATGTCCAAAACTGTTCCATTTCAATGTAAGGCTTTTGAAGATTGCACGGAACCAAGTTTATGGACTCGTTATTATTTTTATGAAAACACATACAAATTTGGAGATATGTTTCTGACTGACATCAACGATATTCATGTGTAATAATCTTGGGGCGTCCCTTCGTCTCGTCTCTTCTCTGATCTCTCATCTGCTTTGTCTGTCTGTAATTCCCATTGTTTTGAGGAGGCCTTTCATCCCCAGCTACCAGCTGTACTGTGTTTGGCATGAGAAAGGGGAATGTGTTTTAGCCCATAGAGGTCAAGTCCACTATAACAGAGTCTGCGTGCCGTTCGTCTACAGCGGTGCTTCTCCAACTGTTTTAATTTCAAGGACCTCCAGTGTGGTACGCATTAGGCCACGGAGGGTCCTTGACAAAAGGTTTGAGAACCACTGGTACAGATACTACTGATAAAAGTCCAACAAAGTTGTTGTTTGACTAACGGATCGGTTGGTTTCGTCCCAATTGTCTTTCTGCCTTGTGAGACGTAGCTAAATGTACAATAATGTACACTATTAATTCATCACTTATAAGTCCTATGAAAATAGCAGACCTATAATCTCAAAACATTTCAGAAAAATATTTTTTTTTATAATAATTTGGAGATATTTTCTCACCACTGTTGGGTGGTGACCCAACAGCCCAATGTTTGGGAAACAACAGCTATAGGACAGTCATTCACTTGGCATGATGTCTGTTCCAAACAGTGATTCAAGAATGAATCAGCAGCTGAGCAGCAAACCTCCCTGTGAAAAGCTAAACTTTCACAACTGTGTATACCGCCCTGCCCCTTATTATCTGTTCCGGTCTTTCTGCCCCCAGTGGCTATGGAAAGACTGAATATAATAATGATTTAATAGACTGAATGAGCAACGCAGAGACTTGTCCATTCTTGCTGTGACATCAGAGTGATGTCATACACATGCATAATGGTAAGACTCGACAGAGATGGCATGACTACCAAGAAATTGGATTTCCATGAACTATATAGCCTCAGGAAAGAATGTGTGTGTGTGTGTGTGTGTGTGTGTGTGTGTGTGTGTGTGTGTGTGTGTGTGTGTGTGCGCGCGCGCATGTGTGTGTGTGTTTGTGTGTGCGCCACAAGTCTTTACATGAATCATACACAGATTAACTTGGAAATCTTATATCTCCACATTTGTTTGTACCCAATCGTTTAAGAGTTGCTATTTTTGAAACATTTTGTCTATTGCTTTCCCAGTTTTAATGGGTCAATGCTCACCTCCTTTCTTCAACACCCCTCTCCTCTCTCTCGTCTCTCTCTCCAGGTGAGTACAACTACCTGGGCACCACCCTGCGCCAGGCGGGCATTGAACCCATGCCCTCTCTGTCAGACGTCAGGCAGCTCGTTGCCCTGTACGCCATCCTGCCCCTGGGTGAGTGACACACACACACACACACACCTACTACACACCACACCTATCTACAAGCTCAAAGCGTGCCACTTCGCGACGTTTTTTTGTGATTGCGGATCTGCTGAAGAATGATCAAGTACAGTAAGGCGTTAATTAAAATATGGAGATAAGAGGTTTCTGCCTGAGACAGCAAGGACACACACAGGTTTTTCCACCCGACAGTATTCTTAAAGTCCACTCTGTGACTGACTGACAGACAGACGTCAAAACAATCTGTCAGCAGTCAATGGGGTGGGAGTGGGTTAGACAGAGACAGTCTTACTGAACAAACACTAGACCGCCCTGCTGGTACAGAAGACATCATTCAACACCTCCAAGAAGCATAAAAGACCTGGACACTGTGTGTGTGTGTGTGTGTGTGTGTGTGTGTGTGTGTGTGTGTGTGTGTGTGTGTGTGTGTGTGTGTGTGTGTGTGTGTGTGTGTGTGTGTGTGTGTGTGTGTGTGTGTGTGTGTGTGTGTGTGTGTGTGTGTGTGTGTGTGTGTGTGTTACAAGCTAACATAAAATAGGACTCGTTCATCTCTCTCTTTATGGAAATGTTTTTTCCATTGGATTGAGGTTTCCCAGTTGTCTCTTTTATCGGCTACAGTTTTGAGAGCAAAATTGAGTTAATGTTTCAACTGTTTCACATGAAACGTTCCCCGAGTCCACATGCAGGGCCGCCCGCATGCACGCAATGCTCTGTTCGAGTGAAGCAGATTCTATGTAAATCAGTCCATAATTATAGCATGCTTTCCTTTTATGACCCATTTATCATCACAAACCTTGTCCGGTTTGGTTGTAATGAATCTTAAGCAGATCTTCTGTGGCCTACATGAACACGGACTGAATGTTTCACCCACCAGGGTGGAATCCCTACTGTGTGTGCGCGTGTGTGTGTGTATGTGACTGTGTGTGCAAGCGAGGGCGAGTGCGTATGTGCGTGCATCCTTGCGTGTATGCATGATTGAATCCGCGTTGGGTTGGTGGGGGTCCCATCGTTATGTCTCAGAAGACTGCTTACATGCGAGTCCACAGTACTTGCGGTTAACCCTGCAAATCACAGCTAAAAATGCAGCCATCTTAATTGACAAAATGTGCTATAGTGAGTCTGTGTGACTCAGAAAGTTTAATTTCTTTATTGCTGTAACTGTGCATGACAAACAAACCAGAAAGACTCATGTACTAAGTTTGTGAGCGCAGTCGTCAACAGAACAGACGTCGCACAGTGTTATACACCACTGGTTCCCACTCTTTTTCATGTCAAGGACCCCCATATTGACACTAATTAGCCCATGGACCCCCATTTGAAAAGATATGTCAGGGGCCCCCATAAGAGAAGACTTTTACGGCTCTAGCAGTGATTCTCAACCAATTTAATTTCAAGGACCCCCAGTTTCACATGCATTAGTCTACGGACCCCATTTAATGACATTTCTATCTCGCGTTTCATTGCAAGTCAAATGAGGACAATCACTCATCTATTTCTGCTGCTTATGCCAGATGATGTGAAACATGTCGTCATGTTCACAATGTCAACATTTCACTACATGATGACGATACACTATTGATCTCCTCACATCATAATTTGGAACGAGTGACCTCTGCCCATTGAGTTCAATGGAGAGGTGGCACCAAGTCAAAGTCGTACGATTTGTCACACACGTTAGCGCAGTGAAATTTGTTCTCCACATTTGACCCATCTCTTGGAGCGGTGAGCTGCAGCCGTGCCGCGCGCTCGGGAATCATTTGATTAGTTGATTTGACCAGGGAGGCATTGGGTCCCATTTTTACAGTCTTTGGTATGACCCGGCCGGGGATCCAACCCCCGACCTCCCAGTTTCAGGGCGGACACTGAGCTTGGTTGGCAGCTGTTAACTTTCGATGGTGTGACGTCCACTGTCATCCAGACGACCGTTTGAGTCCATCTCATCTCATTCAGTGCATTAGTACAAAGATGAACTCCACGGTTGACACGCAATTGATCTTTGACCCTCACTATGAAAGCGTTTTGGTCCCCGGTCCGGTGGTGGCCTCCTCCTGACCTCTATGACGGGGTCAAGAGGTCACGCATGGAACTGCAGCGATGCCACAGACAAAACACAGAAACCCTAGAGTGGCACGTGGCATTAATATTTCATCCTGTGTGTGTGTGTATGTATGTGTGTGTGTGTGTGTGTGTGCGTGTGTGTCCTTTTAGACTGTGCGTGACCCTATAGCAGCGTCATGGTGGCTCTGTGGTGACCTGCCTCTCACTGTGAACTGAAGAGGTGTTGGGTGTCACCGCTACTTAATTGGGGCAGGCAAAATAAGCTTTTAGCTTCAGCCTACACCTTTTCCGCATCATTTTATCCCATTTAGACCTGAGCTCGATTCTACAAAATGTCTTATACATTTTCTGAAAACCCTATGTTTCTATGTCCGTGGTGCTCAAACTATTTCATGTCAAGGACCCCAAAAATTACATGTATTTAGCCTCTGACCCCAATCTGAAAATATGTTGTTCCAGGGACCCCCAAGAGGCAAAGATTTGAGTAAAAGATGTTCGCTCTGAAAGAATATTAATATATCCAAGTAGTTTGAACAGCTACATTTTCTATTTCTTAACTAAAATGTATGAGTTGTACAATCAATCAATCAATACTTTATTTCAGACCCAGGGAGATCTATATCACAGATAAAAGACATACAGTACAGTAGAAAAGAAATACAAATACAATACAGGTTTGCAATGTCTAACATGCAGACGAGTCCGCCAATGCTTCCACAGTTTGGAAGAGAATCTATACGAGCTGTATACAGGGTTAGTCAAATCAGTAATGATGTCATTATTTGACTCCGTTGCTCTACACATAAATGTATACATCAAGTTGAGCTGCCATAGACTAGCGCTGCATGTCTGTACTGTCTGTACCTCTCTCCTCCCTGTCTTGTGAGCCCTGCTGCCGTCTGCAGCTGCTCTTTTTGATCCCCTCGGATGACCGGAGCACAGCTAGTTCTCTTATTTACGAGCGACGCGACCATTTTTATTGCATTTTGTGAATGTGAATGTCGGTGCATGTGAACATTCAACTCTCTCAGCCAGCTGCCGGTGTGAGTTCTGCGTCAGGGTCGGCGGGTGGTGATCCCCTCAGAAGAAACAAGTGGAAAACCCACCATGCTCCTTCTCCTGCTCAACTGGACTCTTTCCAGTGGGTCAAAATTACCACGGCCAATCTTGGCTTATGAGTTATTTTTATCAGGCTCCTGAAAATGGTACATTAATAATAGTAATACTTTTTATTTATAATGCGCTTGACATTCTTGCAAATCTGAAAATGCAAAAAGAGTAAAAAAAAAACATGGAATCAATACAGGATAGGCAACCAAACAATCACTAGCGGCTGGAATGTTCACCGGGCCCGAAGGCAAGATGCACCGCTCGGGCCACGGTGAACGCCGAACGGGAACGTAAATGACCACTTCCAAACAGAGCTAATCGAAATACTGTATGGGTGTAGGCTGCTACTCACATATAGTTGCGCCTGCCTGTGGCTGTGACAGTGAATGGGACAGCTTCGGGATTCAGGAAAGTTCAAGTGGTAAAGTTAACGTGGGCATGTGTCCATCTTTACTGTTGTCTGTCACTTCACTCACCTCCAGGCTCCAGTCAAAGTGTGGATGGAGCTGTTCTGCTGCCACCTGTACCATAACTCTGATGTATAACATTGTGCAATCTAGGACTGAATTGTGTGTCTTTGAAAAGAGCCATAGTTCTAGTAGCAGTTTTCCACCACCAGTCAAGCACCTGTCTCTCCCCAGGTCTGAGAGTCTTAACGTCCACTCTGTCTCAGATGGACTCCTGCCGAGGAAGACGTCAGGCTATCTGTCAGCATTCAGTGGGGTGGGAGGTGGGTTAGACACAGACAGACAGACAGACAGATGGATGTCTTACTGATTACTGAACAAACAGACCGTCCTGCTGGTAGAGAAGACATCATTCAACACCGCCAGTCAAGTAGCATCAAAGACCCCTGTGTGTGTGTGTGTGTGTGTGTGTGTGTGTGTGTGTGTGTGTGTGTGTGTGTGTGTGTGTGTGTGTGTGTGTGTGTGTGTGTGTGTGTGTGTGTGTGTGTGTGTGTGTGTGTGTGTGTGGGGGGGTCACTGGTGCTCATTATATGATTGCACCCTTCTATCTACTACTACTCATCCCATGGAGACTTGGATTCATGGATATGTTCTTTTGACGCATTAGCCTTAAAGGGATAGTTCAGATTTTTTGAACTTAAGTTGTATGAAATACTTGCCATTAATATAGTGGTTGCAACTGTATTAATTGATTGCCAGAGTCCTGTGGTGGGAGTTCTGCTCTGGTTTTAGTGAATATTAAGTAGTTCCGGTCATTTTGTGGGGGGCACTGGGGCCACGCAGTAAAAGTAAATTTATCCACAAAACGAACGTAATTTGTATTGGTGACCTTTAAAAAAAATATTAGCATGACTTTCGTTGAACTTTGACCCCTCTATCACATGGAACTATTTTTTGGGCGTAGTGATATGGACACAAAAAACATAGTTCTGTGTGATAGAGTGGTAAAAAAAGAACGAAAGTTGCACTAATATTTTAGAAATAGGTCAACAATACAAATGACGTTAGTTTTGTCGATTCATTTATTTTTACTGCGTGGCCCCCAGCACCCCCCACAAAATGACCGGAACTACTTGATATTTCACCAAAACCAGAGCAGAACTCCCACCACGGGACTCGGGCAATCAATTAATACAGTTGCAACCACTATATTAATGGCAAGTATTTCATACAACTTAAGTTGAAAAAATCTGAACTAACCCTTTAAGCCAATAGTTTGATGACCAGCTGTGTGGTTCCCTATGGAGACACAGAGTCTCCTTTGTGTCTCCAAAGGGAACCACTGCTGGTCCAAGTCTCCATGGGGTGAGTAATTGATATAGGAAAAAAAAGAAAATCTTTTGTGGGTGAACTATCCCTTAAAGAAAAACTTTAGTTTTTTTCAACGAAGATTCATGTTTTAGGCTGTTATTATAGAAAGTAAAAGATGAGTTAATGTTTTTTCATTTGCTGCTTTCTTTTGTTTTAGGGATTTTAGCTGTTTTTGAAAGGGGGCGGGGGCATTCGAGCATGGGGCTAAATATGTATTTCTTTACAACATTTTATTATTTACTATAGTCCTAATATACCCCAAGAAATTACACCTGGCCACAAAAGATCACGGGATCTACTGAATGTATCAAACTGACATATTGAGCATATTACAGTGTGGCTTTCCCTATAGGCTACCTTCATATTCAGTAGATCCTGTGAACTTTTGTGGCCAGATGTAATTTCTTGGGGTCTAGTAGGACTATAGTAAAAGATAAAAAAAAAAAATTGCTATAAAATTATGTAAAATAATACATATTTAACCACATGCTCGAATGCCCCCGCCCCCCCTGTCAAAACAGCTAAAATCCCTAAAACTAAAGAAAGCAGCAAATGAAAAAAATGTAACACTCATCTTTTACTTTCTCTAATAACAACCTAAAACATGAACCTTGGTTGAAAAAAACTAAAGTTGTCCTTTAAGTAAAACACAAACATTGCCGGCCACGTGCACAACTGTACATGGACACGCCTCTCTTCCATGTGCTACGCCACCTGCCCATGTGTATTAAACATACCGGCACGTTTCTCACCATTATAACTGACAATAGCACATTGTTGTTGTTCTCCACGGGACGGTGGCTTCTCTCTGAGAGTCTGGCATGCGTTCAAAGACACGCAGGGAAGTTTCAGCGTTGAGAACCTGCTCCCTGGAGGGCCATGTTCCCAATAATAGTCCATAGAGGGATAATGCCGTACGGGACATCCCATAATAAACCATAATAGAATAAATAAATAATATGTGCAGGATATTTTGTCTATGGAAGAAAGGAGAAACATTAAAATAAACTCAAAGATAAAGACTTCCCCCAGTGAGCGTGGTCACGTCAACACGGTATTGAAATGCCCAAGTTTTTAACATAAGGACCCCCAAATTGACACTCATCAGCCTGCGGACCCCCAGTTTGACTTGCACATTAGTTTACAGACCCCAATTTAATGGCATTTCTATCTTTGGGACCCCCAATTTATAGTGTACAATCAATGTTAATTTAACTCTGAGAGTGTACAAATACTCTCAGAGTTACAGACCTACAGCAGAAGATGTGAGGTGTCTCTTGTTAAGGAATATCTCTGATCCCAAGGACCCAGACTTTAACATTAACAACACTGACCCCTACTGCACGCTTCTAAAATGGCACTGTAGAGAGTTTGGTGGCAAAGAATTGTCTATGAAAGATTGTATAATGGCAGACATGACATCTGCAGGGCCTTTGAAAGTCTGCAAAATAAGGCTTTTAAACTCAAGTAAATTGGTTTAAAGGATTAAACAGATTTTTCATGTTCGTCACCATGTGATGAGGATGTTTTTATTTATGTTGGATCCGTTTTAATACTCGCAGAGCGGTGACTTTGCAATCACAGCTGTTCATTTCCCACAGCTTTTCTGCCAGCCATTGTTTGTGTGTGTGTGTGTTTGTTTGTGCGTGTGTGTGTGTACTTGACAGTGTACTACCATACTTGTGTGGGCCAAAAGTCCCCACAAGTAGCCTATAGTAGTAGAATTTGAGAGAAATAGACATTGTATAAAGAAGATCTCTTCTGGGGGTCTTTTATGCTTAAAAATTGTCATGTTAAAAAAATATGTAAAAATGGCATTCATAAAATTGGCATCCTACGATGTTGATGTCCTCACAAGTATAGTGTGTGTGTGTGTGTGTGTGTGTGTGTGTGTGTGGGGGGGGGGGTGCTCAGCTGCTCAGCTGCTCTTGAATCCAGTGGGGATTCTCAGGGACGGTGTTGCACCTGACCCCCCCCCCCCCCAGGGTCTGGAGGGTGAGGTGGATGTGGTGGTCCGGCCCGGCTCTCACGCTCAGCGGCCTGGCAGACAACCATCATTTTAATCATGGTTAAGATCAGAGAATCACACAATAGGCCTATAAAGTTGTGGATCTGGCTGTACTGTACACTGAACGCTACGCAGCGAACCATATGGGTGTCGGTGCACGTTAATGTCACCGTCGAGCAGGAACTTTGTTTAACATGTGTTATGTTCCATTTTCTGAAATGTTACAGTTTTGGACATGCAAGGTTATTCCATGCAACTCCAGAGGACAAGCCAAGAATATTATCACCTTTATGCTGTTCCGTGGAGTTTGACTACAATTTGCAATTACAATTTAGGCATTTTTGCAGACGCTCTTAATCCAGAACGACTTACATTAAGCAAGAACAAGAAGCATGGCAATACATCACATACATACATACGTAAGCTAAGAACGTAACAGTGGAATATCTCCCACACTTCTCTTTATATCGACGGGTCTAGACATGTGTCTAGAGCATAATGAAGCATAGCTCCATGTGGAAGAGTGATTGACAGGTGCTTGTCACTCATGATATTACTGGTCAGTATTGGTTACGACCTGACAACTTTATTAACAGTTTGAAGAATAAGTACAGGAAAGTACAGTTCAATACAAGGTCTTCAAAGACTCTAGCAGCTCCTCTTAGCCTAACCTATTTAGGCCTGACGTCGAAATTTAAGAAATGTCTTCTAAATCATGAAAAATGTCTGAAAAACCTCATGTTTCTATATCAGTGGTGCTCAATATTTCAAGCAAAGCTTTGAGTTAAAAACGTTCGCTCTGAAAGAATATATTTTCAAGATCTTTCTAAAATAGCAGACCTACAATACATGGGCGGACTAAAAAGCTGAATAACTAAATCTACGGAGCTCTCCATGGTTTTGACAAAACGTGAGGTGATTAGACGTTGGTCTGTTATAGAGTCATAGCCAGAAATATCATATATAGGCCTATACCAAACAGTGCTGGGTGTATACTGGGTGTGGGCAGAAACTGGAAGCCAACAAAGGTATAACGGAATAGGGTGGAGACGTGTGGACATTTGGGGAAGACCTAGACGTGCTGCAGCGTTTGAACATACTTTTGGAGCCGCTTCAGAGAGCAATGTCCACTTTGATCTGACTTGTTTTATTCTCTGGGTGTTTTGGAACTTAAAGGCTTGGCAAAAAATTACTTGTCAACACAGGGTGGGACCGTAAGTATAAAGTCCATGATGCAAAGTCCGGTGACGTTGAATCACTTCCTGTCTCTACCCTGTGAAGTATTGTACTGTGGGATTTGGGGAATCTGGGACCAAATGGTTGTTGAGGCACGGACGGACATCCCAGAGCTGCTATAGGCTGGGCCTGGGTGCTGTTGAACAGTATAGTGGCGTGCACAGACATTTAGAGGGGCAGGTGCTCAAGTGAAAAAAAGGGCACCTTGTGCAGCGCGTGGAACCGGCCGGTTGCCTTAATAGTGTGAGATTTATAGATTTTGGGGCCTAAATATATTAGAAGCTTTTTTATCAATAATTGATCAATGTCACCACGGTCCACATACTGCTCTAGCACCCCCTAGTGTCTATCTGTGCACACCACTGAGTATAAGAATAAAAATCATTCAGGACATTCAGGACTCTTGAGCTAAAAGAGGTCCCAGAGAAAACTCATGAAAAAATATATTTGCGCCTGTCTTTTATGCGCAAATAAAGTACAAAACATAAATCTTGTGTTCTTGGTCCCTCAGGCTCCCGTTGCATCCACGAGAAGGCTCCTCTGGTGAAGTCGCTGCTGCTGGCAGGACCGTCCGGCGTGGGGAAGAAGATGCTGGTTCACGCCATCTGCACAGAGACCGGAGCCAACCTCTTCAACCTCTCGCCTGGCAACCTGGGGGGCAAGTTCCCTGGTCGCAGTGGCCTCCATTACCTGCTGCACATGGTCTTCAAGGTAGGGGGCTAAAGCTGTTATTTGCAGCACCATAGAGCAGGGGTTCTCAACCCGTGGGTCGCCAAATTATTTTGGGGGGGGTCCCCAAATTATTTTATATATATCTGGTTTCAGTATTCATTTATGATATATTTTCTTTATTATTAAGGTTATTTTTGCAATCTGTTTGTATTGGTGGTGGAGAGTGGGGCGGGGAGGGGGTTGAGAGACATGGCCAAAAGCATTTACGGGTGTCTCCAGCCAAAATCTTTTAGAACCCCTGCCATAGAGAAGGGGTCTTCAATGTTTTCAAGTCCAAGCTTAGTCCTAGCTGAGAGAGAGATGAAGCAGGTACCCCCCCACTACATGCCGATATTTTACCTCTTAAAACCCGGGAGGGGAAAGAAGCATACCACCTATGTAGACGTGCTTGGCTGACAACACTGCAGAGCTCAAGAACCTGATGTTGGATAGGAAAGTTTGGAGGGCAGCGATCCAGGAATCCCGAGTTGGTGTTGGCTAGACCTCACTCTCGCAGCAACTAGTGGTGCCCCTCAAAAATATAATATAGTTATAGTTACCGTTATAGTTCTTAGTGTGAATGTGAGTGTGAATTTAGTCTGCTCTTTTCTCCCTTCCCCACCAAACATCTTGGCCAAAATATAGCCGATCTACAAGCTCACAACAACTTGCAATGCAAGCCCCCTCTAGTAGCTCTGCAGACTCCCTAGGGCAGGGTTTCCCAAAGTGGGGTCTGGGGACCCCCAGGGGTCCTTGAGGGAGTTCCTGGGGGTCCCCAGCTAAATGATAATTAGGAAGCAAATGGACCGTTATGGGTCTGTAACTCAAAGTGTACAAATGGAACCAAATGGACCGCTAGATTTGTTCTTTTTATGTATTTGCCACTGTTTTCCTGCATTTTTGCCATGAAAATAATTGTGTTATTATACAGTGTTGTTATTGTTGCTGTTTGTTTTTTACTGTTGAGACCGAAGACAAATTTCCACAAGTGGACAATAAATTAAACTAACTTCCTCCACCCTGCTGCACGCAGCAGGGTGGAGGAAGCATGGCTCAACTTTGAGCGCGAACCAACCGTGGAGAGACGTGTTGTACTGAATGAAGCCAAGCAGTTTCTCTTCAGCACATACGACACCATAAAAGGAGAGGAACTGATGGAGAGCGTACAAAGAGTGCAGGCAGCGCATGGTGAACGGCAATATGGGGAGGCCTGGAAAGTCATCAATGAGATGACTGGGCGGAAAAGAGCTAAGGAGGGACAGGTGGAGGGACACAGCCCAGAGGACAGGGTGACTACCTGGTTCGGCCACTTCCAGGGGCTCCTGGGTACAGCAGAGGATGGAGTTGAGGAGGATGTGCCGGCAATCCTCCAGGGCCTGGACATCGAAGATGGTCCCTTTATGACCAGTGAGCTTTCCAAGGCGAAATCCACAGTGAGGGAGGGCAAGAGTGCTGGGCCAGATGGCATACCCCCAGAGGTCCTAAAGAACTGTGACCTTGATGACCTCACCCTGGAGTTTTGCAACCTGTCACTAATGAACAACAAACAGCCTGAAATATGGTCTCTGTCCAACATCATTCCAGTGCCTAAACATCTACAACATCTCACCGGAACATCCACCTCTCACAACAACAGGAGGCACGGTGCTGAAGGAAGTCAAGGACTTCAAGTACCTGGGCTCATGGGTCAACTCAACCGAGCAAGATCTGAAAGTGAGGAAGGCACTTGCATGGAGGGCCCTGAATGGCATGACCAGTGTATGGAACTCCAATCTCCCCCGACAAATCAAATTCTGCTTCTTCTACGCAACAGTGGAGTCTGTTCTCCTATACGGCAGTGAATGCTGGACCCTGAAGCCAACCCTGCAGAAGTCCCTTGACGGGTGCTACACCAGAATGCTGCGTGCAGTGCTTAACATCAGCATGACTGTACATGTCACTAACAAGACTCTGTATGAGGGATTACCAAGGGTGAGCCAGAAAATAGCAGCCAGGAGAATGAGACTAGCAGGACACTGCCAAAGGCATCAAGAACTGCCAGCCAGCAAACTGGTGCTCTGGGAACCAACACACAGGCATCGATCACGAGGACGCCCCACGCTAACATACGTGGATGTACTCAAGAGCGATGCAGGAGTGCAAAGTACCAACGAACTGGCCGGATGTATGGATAATCGGGATGACTGGAAACGACGATGGAGGGCTCGTCTGAGGACAACCTAGAGAGACTAATGGGTCCATTTGGTTCCATTTGTACACTCTCAGAGTTAAAATTAACAATGATTTTACAATGTAAATTGGGGTCCCAGAGATAGAAATGCCATTAAATGGGGGGTCCGTAGACTAATATGCATGTCAAACTGGGAGTCCTTGAAATTAAACGGGTTGAGAATCACTGCTAGAGCCGTAAAAATCTTCTCTCATGAGAGTCCCTGGCATATCTTTTCAAATGGGGGTCCGCAGGCTGATTAGTGTCATTTTGGGGGTCCTTGACATAAAAATGGTTGGGAACCACTGCCCTAGGCCTAGGGGACCCGGACAACCCTGTTTGAAGACCCCTGCCATAAAGCTTATTCGATAAAAAAACACACACACACACACACACACACACACACACACACACACACACACACACACTGACATGGGGATATCAGAAACCCTTCCACGTCAATCTGTCCATACATGCACAACTTTGAATAAAACCTCACAAATTCTAAAAAAGTAAGCTTTACAATGTTATCACGTAGAACGTAACGAGAGCGTTAAAAAGCACAGACGTGCTTTTCTGTGTCTGTAAGCGGCGGACACAAAGCGGTGGTGTTGGCCAGGATGTTTATCACAGATGGCTATCAGGTCAACACTGTGTGTGTGTGTGTGTGTGTGTGTGTGTGTGTGTGTGTGTGTGTGTGTGTGTGTGTGTGTGTGTGTGTGTGTGTGTGTGTGTGTGTGTGTGTGTGTGTGTGTGTGTGTGTGTGTGTGTGTGTGTGTGTGTGTGTGTGTGTGTGTGTGTGTGTGTGTGTGTGTGTTCTATCCTTCTGTATGACTACAACTCAGAGGCAAATATATTGTACTTTTATTCCACTACAATCATTTCACACTTCACAGCTTTAATTACTTTCTACTTTGCAGATTTAGCTTATGAATACAAAATATACATGAACCAATAAAGTGATGTACATAGCATTGTAAGCTTGTAGATTGAACATTTTCAAATAATTGAAAGTACTATTACTTTACTTATGGTGTAATTACTGTATATCTTGATTCCAATACCTTTCTACTTGAATACAGGCCTTTTACTTACTGTGCAACAGAATTTTGATATTGTGGTATTACTACTTTTACAAAGTAAAACATGGGAGTACTTATCCCACTGACCATAACGCTTGTTACATGTACAGTATGCATGATGCGTGTGTGTACTGTACATGTGTGAGCAGATCCATCTGGCTTGACCCCTCTCCAAACAGCTGTCTTTACCTACAAACAGCACCAGTCTGCTTGTTGTTGTGTTTGGAGCTATGCTGCTCTGTGTTTGGGGTCTGTCAGCACCCTATCTAAGTGTGCATTGTATTTAATTGTGGGAGTGGGATTAGGATCATGTCTTGACAGGTCAGGATGTCCTGCGTGCTGGCACAGGGGGGGCTAGCTCTATTCCACAGCCTTTGTCCTCGCAATCTTTTTGACTGTTTTCTTCTTTTTTTATGCACACACAGCAACCTTTTAAAAGTGACCTTTAACAATAGAAAGTACCTGCATCTGCCGGGCAATTTATAATAACCTTTGGCACTTCGTTAAACACGAAGCTGTGCATGGTCACAATGTGGTGGTGTTCTCTTGACTATGTTTTAACAAAGCAGTCAAAGTGACATTAATTGCAGTCTTTGCAATTATATATTTTAAAGGCGGTTTGTTTTGCAATATGTGTGAGGGTAGATGTATACATTTTCAAATGAAATATTTCTAAAAAGGTAAATAGTGGAATTTATATTGCGCTTTTTTCTAAAGTGCCTTACATTCACACCCATGCTCACAGCCTCACACACACATTCATACACTTTGTAGTACCAGGAGGTGGTCGAGCTATGCCAAAGAAGAGAAGGCATGCTGTGAGCCCATTGAAGTGGGATGACCACTCACTGTGCAATGTATATTTGGAGGGTCTGCTTTAATGGCTAAATTGTGTACCAGTGGTCACCGGTCGACTAAAACTAAGACGAAAAATGTTCGTTTACTACCTTTTCTCACTGACGAAAACTAAATGGAAACTAAGCTATGATGATTAAAACTAAGACTAAATATATTGACAATTTTGTCAAAAATAAAAACTAGACTAAAATCTTAGTCAGGGACTAGTGGACAAGATATCCAGTATAAGTCATTTTACACTTGGTTGTATGCTTGCGTGTGCATGCACGTGTGCGCATGCTGTTGCCCTGTAACGAAATAGAAATGTCATAATGGTGTGTGGGTGTTGATTTGGCTTGATTCTGCTCAGAGACCACAGTAGTTTTGGCTTGTGTCATTGCTTGAATGGTTGTCTTATCTGCATACAGTTAAGGCATTGTTCCGAGCTGAAGCATTGTGCGACACGTGGGGTTGACGGGTGGCTGTTCTTTGTTCATTTGATGTCACTATTTAGTTTTTGTGATACTTTAACTTGCTGAGGTTGAACAAAGCGCTGGCGTCTTTGGACGCATCCTGCTCCCTCAAGTCAAGTCATTGAGTTGTTGAGGCTCTTTATTGACATGTAAATGTCCTTACCCTGCAGAATGCTTAGGCTAGGCGGTGGTGGGTGCTTGTAGATGAATAAACAAGATATCCCACCATGGAGGCGTAAACAATTCACTAATGCCGGATTTGCGCTTTTACTCGGAAACCAAACAAAGCATGCTCCCCCCCGTGAGCGTCGTCTTGTCCGGCGTTCCGGAATCAGAGGCCGTTGTTTGAGGAACCAGGGGATGGTCATCGCCACCCACATAGCGTTCACATGTAACCTTAAAGGACCTATAACATAACATTTAACTTTTTCAATTTCTAAATCATTAGAATTTAGTTTTAGTCGAATAAAACTAGACTAACACTAAAATATTCCAGGTGACTAAATGTGACTAAAACAAAATTAAAACTATTCAAGAGACTAAGTGATCTTATATTTTTTTGTTATTCATGTCCTCACTGTATTGCATTACTGCTTGTTTTTTAATGTCGTTGCCTTGCTTTTCTTTTATTCTCCATTGTTCTGTAAAGCACTTTGAGCTGCATTTGATGTCATGAAAGGTGCTATACAAATAAAGTTTTATTATTATTATTATTATTAATGACTAAAACTAAAATCTAAATTTTCTGCCAAAAACAACACTGGTGGGAACCTCTGGTCTAAGGGTTGCAATCTGCAGTTTGACAGCTGTTGTTGGTACATTCTATACATTGCATTAATTTCACCAAATACTCACACAAAATGCACTGTGAACGCAGTCCCAGATGCTCCCGGTGCTGAACATTGAGCAACAGAACGGATGTTTTGTTGTTTTTCCCGAAATAAGTAGAGCATGCTAAAGTTGCATAACTCGATTGTTGTCAAAAACATAATTCTAAAGTTACAACGCTCACTTCATAACATGCGGGCGTCGATGGGGAAAACAACTGCTGTTTAACCATTAACCATTTAACCATAGGCTGGACTTTTTCATGTTTTCAAACATTTTCATATATAAAATTCACATTTTCAAAAACGGCAAAAATAGCATACGATCTACATGGGCACTCACCGTACCCCGATGCAACACGTTGTCTGCTTGTAGACTGCGGATTGTGCAAGTTGTTGTACGAGGAAGTAGGAAGTGGTTAATGTTTCTGTGTGAGTGCTTGTCCTGAAGTGACTTTTGTGTTTAAAAAGACTGTGTGTGTGTGTGTGTGTGTGTGTGTGTGTGTGTGTGTGCGCGCGTGTGTGTGTGTGTGTGCGTGTGCGTGTGTCTCTCTCTCCTCCACAGCTCTCTTCCCTCCTATACACGCTTATACACACGCACAAGTACAAGTCTCCCAGGGTTTTAATTCACTGTGTGTGTGTGTGTGTGTCCTGCTGTGACATTGGGACGTTTTAATGTTGACGGGCTCTAACACAAACAGTTTTGGTGTTGATTCACCCCTATAAATGTACTGTACGGCAATTACTGGTACTTTTGTCTCAGTCTGTGCGTGTGACTGTGTGTGTGTATGACTGTGCGTGCGTGCGTGCGTGCGGCAGGTGGCTCGCCAGCTGCAGCCCTCAGTCATTTGGATCGGAGACGCAGAGAAGACCTTCTACAAGAAAGTACCGAAGACGGAGAAAGAGGTGAAAATAAAACTGACACTGTACAGGTCACAGTATACAGACCAGCTGACTCCAGATCAGTATGTGTCACGTAAGGCATAATGTATGGCTGAGTGGTCATTGTTTATAGATAAATCACCGACAGGCTGATTAACCACCGACGTGAATACATACATTAATAAATTGACACAACAAAACGAGGTATTTCCTTGCTTGGTAAATGAAAGTATTCCATAAAAGTGTCGCGCTGGCCGGCGTCTGCCCGGCTGCAGCACAGTCGGAAAACAAGGAAGTGAGTTGATCAAATAGAATCCATTTTCGTGTTACTGCTTCGTTTATTTCTCACTCAAATGTTTCCAAAAACATTTTTGAGAGCAATGTTTAGCTGTCAATGACATTGTGTGTGTGTGTGTGTGTGTTAACATGGCTGTCATGTTGGAAACGGCACTAAATCAAGCGGCTGCAGCCAGGTTCTCCAAGGGTTTGATTAGGCAGCGGTCTGTTATTGATTCATTATGCAGAAATAACTGACCGATGAATTTGGCGATTGACCAATCAGAAGCATTCAGCAATAACTGACTCCAGATAAGTTAACTATTCCGCTTGGTTAAAATCAGAAAGACTGTAGTGGTTGCTATGGAAACCTCTTTTAGCCAAATTCCACAACTCTGAAATTCATTCAAAGGTTACTTCTCGCATTGTTTTGCTTTATAGCTTACTTAGAATTCGACTTCTTTGACGGAGGTAATTTTATATTAAATAAAATCATAATATTCTGCAAGATAAAAATAATAGATTTAAAGTCAAAATTGTGGTCAGATGCACAACCAAGGCTCTTAGACATTGTTTAGACATTGTTTTCAAGAGGTTGTAGATAGACTTCTTTGTAAAACAGTGTGTGTGTTTCACCTTTCCAAGGTGAAAGTGCTGGCTCACAGCTTAACTCTGAGCTCATACTGCCCTCTTGGGGCAACTTAACATACAAATAGTGGGACAGCATTGTCATTTTACATTTTGGCACATTGGTTCACCACTATTTTATATATTTATTTATTTTATATTTTATATATTCAAAAATAGCACCACAGCACGATAGGAGAAACAAAAAGCAAAATGGCCTATATTTGTAACATTTGGAACAACATATTTTGAGATGGCGGGGGGGGGGGGGGGGGGTCTGCGGCCAAATGCATAGCATTTTGGGGGTCCTTAACATGAAAACGTTTGAAAACCAATAGAGGGTATGCGCGTGACATCATCGTACCTGGAAGTTATGCGAGAACGCCCACTGAGTGGCAAAAAACTACTTTCTGGCCTTGACAGCCCATTCATCCAAACAGAAAAGTCCTGTCCTGCATTCAAAAACTCACCAACATTGCAGCTGTACGAAAAGCTTTAATTATCCTCTTTCTATCTGCAAAAGTTTTTGTTTAATAAGAATCCACCATAGAAATGTTATGAGCTACTTTCTGTCATTTGATTTTTTTTTTTTTAAGTGGCAGAGTTTGGAAGTGCTTGTTTTCAATAACACAACATTTTGCTGCCTCCTGCATTATGTGACATTTAGAAACGGGTGGTACGCAGGACGGTTGAGTGATTTCCAACGAGCGCTTCCAAACTCCAACACTTCATGTTGCGCAATGTTTTGCCACTCAGTCTAGATGAGGGGGGGGGGGGGGGGGGGGCGTGTCCTGATGGGAAAATCATGCATGTGCATACTCTATATTCTATAACGTATAGAAACACGTTTTTTCAGAAAACGTAGATTAGGATTTAGAAGACATTCGTATAGAATCGGCCTGCAGGTCTGAATGGGTTTTAATCCATTCTGGGCTGGAACCCCTTTTGGTGTTTTTAGCATTATGTTATACTTTAGCTATTGAAAAATAGCAGATGCTATTTTCGAAAAATCGTTAAAATCTTTGATTCTGGGTGGGTCCCTGGAACAACATATTTTCAGATGTGGGTCGGCAGCCCATTACATATCATTTGTGGGGTCCTTGACATTAAACATTGATCACCACTGATACAGAAACATAGGTATTTCAGAAAAACTTTTATTTTTTTCGACGTCGGGCCTAAATGGGTTTCAAAACGCACTCTTCCAGATGGAGCCCAAGAGGCTGAAGAAGGACCTGGCTAAGGTTCTCAAGGGCCTGAAGCCGGAGGACAGAGTCCTGCTGGTGGGGACGAGCCACAGGCCCTTCGACGCTGACCTCAAGCCCTTCTGTAAGGTCTACAGGAAGATCCTCCTCATCCCCAGACCAGACTACGCCTCCAGGCTAGGTAGGAGAATTGATTGATTGATTGATTGAAGTATTTATTAACAGTTGCAGAATTACAGTAGACTACATTTCAAGCACAACTCAATACAAAAACTGTCAACTGAGTGGACGACGCCATAAAAGTATTACACTTATTACACCGTTTTCAATTTATCATAACATTTAGAGACGTACAAATATACACATATATATACAAAAAACTGGAAATCATCATAGAGGAGGTAAAAAGGGAAAAAAATATATACAGTGAGGGGAAAAAGGGGTGGGTGAGGGATTCAGACTTTACGTAGGTGCCCTCTTTGAAGGAGTCAAGGGATTTGCATGTCTCAATGACAGTTGGTAGTGTGTGTGTGTGTGTGTGTATATACTGTATATATATATATATATATATATAATTTTTGCTTTATTTGCACGATGCGTTCGTCAGGTGCTTCGCATATATATATATATATATATATATATATATAAAACTATACGTTGCTTTTATATCAGGGAAAGCATCTGTGTCATTTTAGTTGTTAATACTATATATCGTTGCTGTCAGGTAGAACCCTTTTCATATCTTTCATATGCGTTTTATTTCCATAAATTTACGCCCTACTACATGATCAATGATCATCCTACAGTGTACAATTTTCAATTTAGCAGACACTCTTAATACAGAGCGACTTAAGCAAGAACAAAAAGCATGGCAATACATCATGAAACATACGTAAGCTAAGAACGTACGTAACAACCACATAATAACGTAATAACCACACTCTCCCCTGTCCTTCCCTCTGCCCCCTTCGTCGCCCGCACTGCCTCCTCCAGTCCTGTGGAGGGAGCTGTTGCACAGCGGTGGTGGTGCCAGGGCCGGGCCGGGCCTGGACCTGAGCTCCCTGGCCAAGGTGACGGACGGTTACACCCCTGGTCACATCCTGCGGGCGGTGCGCTGGGTGCTGAGTCCCCGCAGGCTGAGTCAGCTGCCCTCCAGAGCCCTCGTCGCCTCAGAGTTCATCCCCCCGCTCGCCCGACAGGACCCCGTCTTCAAAGAGGAGGAGGAGGCCTTCAAGGTCAGATTTTGTTGAGTAAAACTATGAAGTTTGTTTTCGCTGATGAAAAAAATACAAATTTTGCCATGATGACTAAAACTAAGACTAAATTTACTGACAATTTTGTCGACAAATAAAAACTAGACAAAAATGTTAGGGAGCAGAGATTTGTTGCGCTGTTCTGAAAAGAGCAGATCTACAAGCACACAACGTGTCGCGCTACGGCGGGTTGTGTGCTTGTAGATCTGCTGTTTTCAGCCAAGTGTAAAATCAGCCATTGCCGTCATCAAAAAAACAACTGTAGATTTAGTCAACTAAATGCTATTTAGTCGAAAACTAGACGTTTCTAGACAAACTAGACATTTCAGATGACTAAAATATGACTGAAACTAAAATAAGTTTTATTCCAAAGACTATGACTAAACCAAAATGAGAATTTGCTGCCAAAAATCAACACTGTCAATCACGGGTTTTATGGCAGCGATTCCCATGCAGCCTGTGGGCCCACGCGCAGCCCTCTTGGTATTGCAAGCGGGCCCCGAATTAATATTGTCAATCACTACGATTTTAATGAGAATATAACTATTGCAAGATTTGCAGCTGTCCGTAGGTGCCCTTTGAGAGCGGTTTTAAAGGAGTCAAGGGATTGAATGACCGTTGGTAGGGCGTTCAGGGCTCGACAGTGCGACTAGGTACTCGCATTTGCGACTAAAAATATCACCGTGCGAGTTGTAAAATGTAATTTGTCGCACAGGTGCGACTACAGGATTTGACCATTCAATCGTGATAAAGAGAAGTCTCTTGTCTACAGCAAGTGCACATTCTATAGTCGCGGTTCTATACCTAAATCTATATTTCTGAACGGCGGTGTCGTTCGCCAAAAAGAGCAGAGCTACAAGCTAACAACGTGTCGAGGCTCAATGCGGCGTTCATTTGGAGATCTGTCCCCTTTGCTCCCACCGCCCCGCCCCTCCCTCTGTTGCTTCTCAGTTCTCTTCCCCGTCAGCACTGAGCAGCGGAGCGAACGCAGCAGGGTAGCACAGAAGACAGAAGGAGTTGCTAGGACCCCGACACGTTGAATACTAAAGTTATTTAGAAAGTTTGTAATGTTAAAACATCACTTGATATAACTTTTAACCAAACGTGGGTGAAACAGCGTGCAGCCGCGCACGTAAAGAGTGCACGTGCACACGCACATGGAGTAGACTGATTGATTGGTATACCAAAACAACCCTTGCTTAGCACCTCGCTAAAAGCGTGTGCGCAGCGCAATACGAATGACCGACCTGGCTGGATATATTATTAGTCAGTGGCTAGCTCAGGTCCATAACTCTAAATGCAACGCATTAGACTAGAGCTATGGACCAGAGCTAGTCAGTGGCCTCACTGGCCTGCATAACGAGCAACGTAAAAAAGGCAAAGATCCCCCCCCCCACCACCTCCTTCCACCACGCCGAGGTGTAGCCTATATGTCCGATGTTCTGTCTGAACTGAAGCAGTCAGAGCCAAGGAGAATGTTACAATACTAATTCACCATTGAGTAGCCTCTGCACTGTCTAAATGTCACACTCACATGATGGAACAGCAAGATAAAAACGGATAGTCTGTCTGTCTGTCTGTCCATCCATTCATAAAATGAATTGACTATCTATCTATCTGCAATTCTGCATACCAAACTAATAGTCTATCAGTATAAAAACAAATTGATTATATAGATTATATAAAAAAAATATGATATCCAGATGAATATCAATATTGTGATCATTTCTGAAAATATATTGTGATATAATATTTTGTCATATTGCCTGCCCCTACCTCATATCACTTTATTAAAGAAAAATCACACCTGTGTGAAGTGAGGGGCACTCTTATCATCATACATCATGGTTTAATTTACGTCATAATTATTGGAATTTTGACCTAATTTCTCCGTTCATTGTCAATGCAAAATATTGAGACGTGTGGGGACTAAAGCTGTATATAGGAGGGGCTAGCGCCCCTCAAAAACACATTATTTGATAACTTTTCATCGTGCTCCTAAAATAATTTGTGTGCTACTAGATTTTTCAACTTAGGCGCACACGTGCTACTTGGAAAAATGCTAAGCGTCGAGCCCTGAGGGCGTTCCACATTTTGGTGGCATAGAAGCGAAAATAATTTAGACTAGTCATTGGTTAGACCAGTCATTAGTCCTACAACTACAACCTATCTCAAACCCTCACCCTAAACCTAACCTCCCACGGGGCAGCACACCTAAACCTAACCTTAACCCATGTCTAACCAATGACTAGTCTAAACTAAGTATGCACCCCGAATTTAGTCCCTTGTTTGTCCCGAATCGGGACTCAGGAGGCATACTTTGGTTGGACAATGGACATAGCATTGGTTCGACTGGATTAAGGTTGGTGAGGGGTGCGTTAAAACGACCGGATTAAGGTTGGTGAGGGGTGCGTTAAGGGTTGGGAGAGGGTTAAGGTTAGGTTTAGGTGTGCTGCCCCGTGGGAGGTTAGGGTGAGGGTTTGAGATATCGGACCTGCCGAATCTGGGTTGCACATGGTTTGTTGAGCTCCCCCTGGTGGTGTGCGTGTGGACTTTGTTGACATTAAGGAAGTATTTAGAGAGGTACATGGTATCTTGGTGGTTTGCATTGAAAAGATCATGGCAGAAGCAGAAGAATGAATACCTGGCAGTCAAATGTGTGAATGAGATGAAGCCTTGAAGAGCTATTTTACACTACAGTATTGATGTATGCACAATGAACAACCTGCCTCACAATTACTAATATGCAATAAAATAGTACAGAATAGAGTAGAAATACCGGTATGTATTGTGTTCACAGCGAGGGGCCATAGTTCTCTCGCGTGCGTGGGTGTGTGTGTGATTGAGTTGAAAAAGTGTATCCTTGCAGGAACTAATATCAGCCAGCAGAGGGCAGCCTTTCTCTACTATGTTTGTTCAGTTGTGGGACCGAGTCCAGACTCAGATCTGTGTGGGGGTTTACTGTACTGTACTTGTGAGGGGCCCAAAGTTCAGTAGAATTTGACATGGACAGTGTGAGGTCCATTTTTCTCATCCTTACAAAAAAAATGGTTTAGTGGTTTAACCCATTTAGACCTGAGTCCGATTCTACAAATGCCTTTCTAAATCATGACAGTTTTCTGAAAAGCCTATGTTTCTATGTCAGTGGTTCTCAAACATTTTCATGTCATGGACTCCTAGAATTATATGTATTTGGCCGCCGACCCCATCTCAAAATATGTTGTTCCAGCCTCCAGGGACCCCCCAGAAGCAAAGATTTGAGTTACAAACGTTCGCTCTGAAAGAATATATATTCAGATCTTCGACACATTTTCACGATTTTTCAGAAATTGCAGACCTACAAGACCTACTAGTAACACGCCACTCGGTGGCGCGCTATGAGCTTGTAGATCTGCTATTTTTCAATAGATAAAGTATAACACAATCCTTAAAACACCAAAAGGGGTTCCCATCCAGAATAAACAGATTTGGGGAGTTAGGCTTAGAATAAGGAAAATATTTGGGTTGGGCTTATCAGGGATTGGAACATTTAGAGAGTATAGGCTTAGGAGTTGCCATAGACACACACCGAAAAATAGCTGATCTACAAGCTCACAACGCGTCGCAAGCTTGTCGACAGTTTTGCATTGGTGAATCTATATCTCTGGGGGTGCATACGTTTTGTCCGACATACCATTGGTCCGATAATGACAACCTATCTGAAACCCTAACCCTAACCTCCCACGGGGCAGCACACCTAAACCTAACCTTTAACGCATTACTCACCAACCTTAATCCAGTCGGACCAATGCCTGTCAAACCAATGATATGTCGACCCAAAGTATGCCTCCCAATCTCTGGTGGGACGCTATTTTAAAGACGCTTTCACGCATGCACGTCGCTTAACGCTACACTACATGTCACTCAATGTATCCCTGCCATGTGTCTAGGCCAGTGTGGTTTTCAACCTTTTTCATGTCAAGGCCCATTATTTATTCGGCATTTGAGCCATGTGATGAGGTATAGCATATCTAAACCAAAACTTTGGGTATTTTGTTAAAATAATGTAACTCTTGAGAGCGTAAAATTAAACCAAATGGACCCGTATACGGCCGGGTCCATTTCGTTTCATTTTACGCTCTCAAGAGTTAAAGATCTACAAGGGTCCATTTGGTTACCAAATCTGCATTAATTTAGCTGGGGACCACCTGGAACCCCATCAAGGCCCACTGGTGGTCCCCAGGACGGCAGGACCACAGGTTTGACCTGAGGAGGATTCTACAAATGTCTTCTTTCTGAAAAAACTATGTTTCTATGTCAGTGGTTCTCAAACTATTTCACGTCAATGACCCCTAGGAATTATCTGCATTTGGCCGCCGACTCCCATCTCAAAATATGTTGTTCCAGGGACCCCCCCCCCCCAGAAGCAAAGATTTTAGTTAAAAATGTTCACTCTGAAAGAATATATATTCAAAGATGTGCGCCACATTTTCACAATTTTTCAAAAATAGTAGATCTACAAGCTCATAGCGCGGCACCGAGTGCTGCGCTATGAGCTTGTAGATCTGCCTAAAACGCCAAAAGAGGCTCCCGCCCAGAACGGGTTAATACAAAGTGTGTGTCTTCTACAGATGTGGTACAGCAGAACCCCACTGGGCAGGAGGAAGGCACGCGCGGCAAAAACCTTAGAAGAAGCAGCCGAGCTGAAGAAAGGTAAAGACGGGAAGAGCAAAGGAATGTCAAAGACCGACGTCAAGAAGAAGAAGAACATTACATCCAAGAAGAAGTGACAAGGTGACTGAGGATCTGAATCTAAAGCAGAACAAACTCTATACATGTATGTTTACTGCTGAAAAGGACGATGCAGAATTTCCGAGTGTGTCCGAGGATTATGCCAGGGTGTGTGTGTGTGTGTGTGTGTGTGATCTTTGTCACTGTCGGGTGGAAACCTCATACATCTAAACGCTTATTACTTTACAGCACTTGGTTCCCAAACTGTTTCAGGTCAAGGTCACCCAAAATGACATTCATTAGCCCGCGGACCCCCATTTGAAAATATACGCCAAAGACCCCCATAAGAGACGGTTTGTATGGCTCTAGCAGTGATTCTCAACCATTTTCATTTCAAGGGCCCCCGGTTTGACCTGAATTAGGCTACAGACCCCCATTTAATGGCAATTCTATCTCTTGGACCCCAATGTATATTGTTAAATCACTGTTACTTTCACTCAGTCTGACGTTTGCTTTCGTCTCTATTCTTCTGCCTGCACATATACATATGTCATGTCCTATTGTGAGCGATTAGGGGAATGGGATCAATGTCACATGATTCCCTTGTTTGACCCTGCAAAAAAACTCTTATTGGCAGAATCGCGGAAAGAAATACTCACTTTAAGAAGAAATCTATATAAAAAATTAAATATATATATATATATATATAAGATTTTTTTACAGAACTACTTGTCTAAAACAGGAGATGCTTTCCAGGTTTTAATGGATTAAAGCCAAAACTGCTTAAATTAATAATTTGAGCGTTTTAACCCATTTTGGACTGAGGTCGATTACAAAAAGGTCTTCTGAATTCTAACAGTTTTCTGAAAAACCTATGTTTCTATGTCAGTGGTGCTCAACCTTTTAAAAACCTATGTTTCTATGTCAGTGGTGCTCAACCTTTTTTATGTCAAGGACCTCCAGACATTTCTATATTTGGCCACTGACCCTCATCTCAAAATATGTTGTTCCAGAGACTCCCCAGAAGCAAAGATTTGAGTTAAAAACGTTGAAAGAATATATATTCAAAGATTTGCTCCACATTTTCACAATTTTTCAAAAATAGCAGATCTACAAGCTCATAGCTAGTACCACGCTACGAGCTTGTATTTTTCAATAGCTGGAGTATAACATAATGCTTGAAACACCAAAAGGGCTTCCCGTTCTGAATGTGTTAACAATAGATTTGTTGTCGTGCCACATCTGTGATGATGACATATTACATTTTGCATCGGCTCAGTGTTGAGTATGTTGTAATTTGTAACGAGCACTGATGATGTGTATTTGTCTCCTCTGCTCGGCGCCGCGATGCACGCCCACTGTCCCGAGACGAATCATCAACTCTCTGTACACACACGCACACGCACACACACACACTGGCATAATGGATTTTAATGATGAACATTCGCAGACAAATAAATTACTTAATGCAATGGTAATACGCTCAGACATGCAGACGCACACGCACACACACACACACACACCGCCTCCTTGGCACAGCCGTGCCAGCATGGCAAGGCTTTCTATGCCACAGAGCTGTTAATTAGCCTGTGTAATTTTCATTGTTGCCAATTACAGCCAGGGGGCTTTCGAACGGCACCTTTTCCCCAGGTGTGCGTGCTTGCGTGCGTGCTAACGGGCTGGCCTGTCCTGCCAAGCGGCTGACCCAGTTCGTAGACGTGTCCCCTAGGACCCTCCCTCCCTCCTTCCTATCCTGTCGTCTCCTTCACTGCACTTTTTCCCCTCCCCCCTTATTGGCTCCTCTCCCTCTCCATCTCTCTCTTATACAGTTCTACACCAAGGGTTCCCAAACTTTATTATTATTATTATTATTGGCTCCTCTCCCTCTCCATCTCTCTCTCTTATACAGTTCTACACCAAGTGTTCCCAAACTTTTCAGGATCCCACATTTTTGAACTGAACTGAATAATCAATACTTGAACTGGGGACTACTGACTCATGACTGTAGGACTGTTTGTACGTCGGAAAAAACACATGGGGCTTCATCTTGCGCCACCCTTATCCCTAAACTTTTTTGCCATTTTTATTTCCTATTTTGAAAATCAATTTTAAATAGTTCAACTAGCCGATGTTGTGAGCTTGTAGATCATCTATTTGAACTATTTTAAAAGTTGTTTTTTTTTAATAGTAAAAAATGGCAAATAAGTTTAGGGATGAGGGTTAAGGTGTGGTGCAAGATATAGCCCATGCACCCTTACAGTTGCATGTAGTTGCATTGGTGCAGTTTGGGCCTATATGACTAGAACTGCATTGAAATTCGCTGTCAAAATCAACACCGTAACACACGGAAACAAACGTGTCTTCCAGGAGACAGGAGAGCAGCTCAGCTGAAGCCCAGGAGTCAGACGGAGCGTGAAGTGAATGATGAACGCACCGCTAGCCCGCTAATTATCAGTGCATTCCAGTTAACGCGCCGCAATTATTCTGGCTAACTGCCCCGCCATTCACCTTCACTTAGCTTTATAGCAAAGTGATTCTTGACCTTTTTTTATTTTCCAAGTGTACAAATGTGTACAGATCCGTAAACTATAGCTCACGGACCCCTGGGCGTCCACAGACAGACCTCGCATTGAGAACCAGTGCTTTACGGCATAGTGCCCCCGGAAAGGAAATAAATACTTTAAGTATTGAGCATAAGTTTGAGGTACCTTTTTTTTTCTTTCTTAATTTTTATCCCACGATTTCGTAACTCATCTGTCAATGATCTAATGTAATCCTGTAATTACTGCATGTACCGTATAGGGGACACAGTGAGAACATGCAAACTCCACAAGGCCCTTTCGCCAACCCCAGTTACCCCACTATAGGCTATGGGCACTGATGACGCGGAGGACAGAACACGCCCACAGCATCCCGCGGGAATCGAACCCCTTCTAGCTGTGAGGCGACAGCGTTTGAGGTACTTTTACATGATTTCCTATTTCCACTTTTTTATACTTGATGTTGCACTATTTAGCTTTCCTTTTCTGCCGAGTGCTGACATTTTTACTATTGAACTAATAGTCCCTAAGGGCTCATTGCTTGCTCAGGGAATAAATGTAATCTTGACTATCAGGTCTGAAATTCTAAATTGTCTAAATTGAAGAGCAAAATAATTTAAAAAAACAGCCACATTACACATGAATTGAATGAATTACTAATGATCAGTAATATTACGATTACGTTATATAACTGAACTGATTACAAGTACCGGTACTTCTGAATGCTGGACTTTCCAAGTATTGCTCATTTTAAAAACAAAACGATCCGTGTACTACTTCCTCCTCTAAATAAACTCCTCCAATCTACAAGCTCACAATGCGGAGTTTGCACGCCACGTTGTGAGCTTGTAGATCGTCTTGTTTCCGCCACGCGGCGTCGGGAGTACAAATCCGGCGTGTGTAATATAACCCACATACTTGGCGTTAATGCAATTAGATGCCAGCTGAAGCTACAGGGAGCAGAAAAGGTGACCGCGTTTGTCACACCGCGTGAACCCACCTGGCGAAGACATGATGGAGAGATGAGAGAGAGGAAAAAAGGGGAGAAGGAAAGATTAAAGAGGTCAAGTAATTATGTATGAATCACAACGTCGTGTAGCTTCCCTTGTTGCTTTGTAAAGCTATAACGTACTGTAAATTCTTCAGTACCTCTTCAAACCTGCTTTGGAGGCGGGGGACTTGAATTGGTAACACGATTCAAGTACCTCTGAGTCATCCTGGACTCAACCCACACTTTTAAATGTCACATCAAGAATGTCTCCACAGCACAGTCAAATTTCAAACAAATTTGGCCTTTTCTAGCTGTTGGAGAAGCCAGGACGTACTTGCACTGTATGATGGAGAACTGTTTTACAAATTGGTCTGGCGCAGACCTGTGACGACACCATGCCCCTAGATAAGAGACCTATAAAGGTATTTGATTTAAAATAATAATAATCATTACTGCAGCATCCTAAAATGTACGCATATTTCTTTACTGTTGATAACTGGAAGCTCTTTAAACAGTCATGCCTGCCTACTATGGGGGAATTTATCAAACTGAAGCCCGACCATAGACTGTAAAAAATATGGACAAAGCGTTCCCCGGGTCTAACATGGACGTAAAATGAAGCCTGTTATTCCTGCACTGTAAGTCGCCATCTTTCTAGATCCGTTTGGGCCCAGCTGGCCATTGGCTGGCTCCGTTAGGGCCCAGCTGGCTATTGGCTGCCCAGACAACGAGGCGGGACTTCCCCCTTCTTCTCCGTTGGTTTTTATTTTGACTCGAGTGGGTGGGGACTCCCGATCATAGACAGTAACGGTAGCCACGCCCCTCAGAACATACGCGACTTTATGGTCATTTATTTTATAAATGGGACCATACTTTTCCTAAAAGAATATTATGACATTAGAAATTAGACTTTAAACTAGTGACTGGAAGCAGAAAGTATTCATGACCATGTTTATTAAGGTAATACAGTCTAGGTGAAGTTGGGCCCAAATACATGGACTTCTATGGGGCTATGGGTTTTTTTGGGTCCAGTGACAGCGCCACAACAGGCCATTATATGAACTTTCAGGAGTTTAAGGCTTCACAAAATATCTGTCTGGCTGCCCCCCTGAGCCCGACACAGGCATCAGTACATTTAGTTTGACTCGGTTCCACAGATAAATATTGTGAAAATAGCGTTGCGAGGTGTTGTGAGCATGTAGATAGATATTTGTAGCGTGTAAATAGGTATTAGCCTCTTTCTTGTATTATTTGACCAATGTTTTTATAGTATAGTTTATTACTTTTGATGCCGTAATGGTCTTTCTTTCTTTCTCTTGACCGGGAGTAATATGTTAAGTAATAATCACTTTTTTGATGTCCCATTGAATGATATCAAACGAGCACGTCCAAACTCCAATTTCTTGGAAGTAGCCCATAACATGTCTACGGTGGATTTTAATGAAACTTTGCAGATAGAGGATAAATGCTTTTTATACAGCTGCAATGTTGGTGAGTTTGACGTCTAATACAATCAGAAAGGTCTTTTCTGTTTGGAGCTGGGCTGTAAATGGGAAATTGCAGCTAGTTACCACCCTGCCCTTAACTTAATGGCAAGATGGCTGCGGTCTTTCTAATGTTTTAAACTAAAAAACAATATATATATAATTTCTTTAAAATCTTAGCGTCTGCCAATTATTTGGGCTCACACTTGCAATATACCCAGGCTGAGACTGGTTGGCCTATAGGGAACGCTGGGTGTATAATTCAAATCCGCTTTTGTGTGTTTGTGGCGATGATAATGCATTGATTACATATTCACTGTCTCGGTCGCTGACTGCAATTATGTTTGACGATCAGCCCCGGGGTCGTGACCTGGCAGAGGGGACATCCTCCTTGTCATACAAAGCCTATTAGGCGTTTTGTTTTACAATTACCATTTTGTTTCCTTGCTTTGCCTGTGGTGCTCGTCCTTATTTATTGTCCTGGACGTTTGTTGCATACATCTGTGTTTTCTGAGACCTTTAGCCATGCAGAGGAAGAAAGAAAGAGCGAAATAATGATTCCAACTCGTACTGTATGCAAGATGAGGTATTTTATTTCAGTGAGTCGACGAAGATTATATTTCGTAATAGGCACAATTCGTAATTGGCACCTCTATCGATTATTTTTTATAATCGATGAAATCGATCAGTTGAACAGTTGAACATGTTGAACTCCTAATTGTCACATTTTGTGTCCTTCATTTCGCTTTGAGGTTTGTGTCATAATGTCATACTCTTTAACCCATTTCGGGCGGGAACCCCTTTTGGTGTTCTAAGCATGATGTTATACTTTAGCTATTGAAAAATAGCAGATCTACAAGCTCATACTCGTAGGTCTGCTATTTTTGAAAAATTGTGGTGTGTCGCAAATCTTTGAATATATATTCTTTCAGAGCAAGTGTTTTCTTCTGGGAGGTCCCTGGAACAACATATTTTCAGATGGGGGTCGTTGGCCAAATACACATAATTCTGGGGGTTCTTGACATGAAAAAGGTTTAGTACCACTGACATAGAAACATAGGGTTTTTCAGAAAACTGTCAGGATTTAGAAGACATTTTGTAGAATCGGTCTCGGTCGAAATGGGTCAATGGCAAAACAAGGGACGACAACACAAGATCAAAGTGGTATTTTCTCTCTTTCCATCTGAATATCAGAAACATGGCCAGTAACAGGGCCTGGCTGATACGATGTGTGCGCGCTAACCGTGCTTGTATTATCATATATTATTACCCCAGTGCCTGTAGTGTGTAGTTCTCGGGTCCCCCGAGGAGCAGCACATCTGTGACTGTCTCATTTACAAAGCGAGGGGCCCCATACCGGTCCACCGGGGCTCACAGTGACACCAGAACACCCCACATCACCCCCGTGGCCTGCCTAATCCCTATAGCTGTCATATATGTAAACACAGCGAGGCCGTTTTAAAATGACACTGTTAAATATTCAAGTCATTAGCCCAAGAACAGAATAAAATCACAGTTTACGGCTGTAATGCGTTTAGTGTAGTCTGTAAGGATGCGTGTGCGCACACATTCATATGCATGTGCAAAAATCACTCTTTCATGCACAAGTACAAGTCTCCCAGGGTTTTAAATCACTGTGTGTGTGTGTGTGTGTGTGTGTGTGTGTGTGTGTGTGTGTGTGTGTGTGTGTGTGTGTGTGTGTGTGTGTGTGTGTGTGTGTGTGTGTGTGTGTGTGTGTGTGTGTGTGTGTGTGTGTGTGTGTGTGTGTGTGTGTGTGTGTGTGTGTGTGTGTGTGTGTGTGTGTGTGTGTACTGGAGAGAATTAAGGCCATTTACAGGAAGAGCAAGAGCGAGGTTGGAAACGCAGAGGTAGAGCGACTAACATCTAGAGCCTAGAAATAATATACTGTACTTCCGCATACTTCCCATCGGGGCCGGTCAGAGGTCTTGACTTGGCGACAGCGATTTGCGAACCGGGCCGGTGGTGAAATGTGTGTGTGAACAGGGGCGTCGGTCAGTGGCGTGCAGAGACATTTAGAGGGGCAGGTTCTCAAGTGAAAAAAGGGCACCTTGTGCAGCGAGTGGAACCGGCCGGTTGCCTTAATAGTGTGAGATTTATCGATTTTGGGGCATAAATAATATATTGGAAGCTTTTTATCAAGAATTGATCAATGTCACCATGGTCCACAATACTGTACAGTGTACAAAAAATAAAAATCTTTTTTTTCTCCAAAGGGCACATTTTGTCCAGATAAGAGGAAACGGGGCAGGGGTGCTCTAGCACCCCCTAGTGTATCTGTGCACTGGCAGCAGGGAAATGCCAGAGGTGTAAGGAGTGATGTCAGAGGCAGTGGCAAATGGGTCTTTCGCTTGACGAGCGATGGTGACTTGGGCCGTGTGGACAGTGAGTAAACTTTCGCTTTGTTTGTAATTAAGGGGATATGTACACACATGTATTCAGTGGTGTAAAGTAACTAAGTACATTTACTTAAGTACTGTACTTTGTGGCATTTGTACTTATTTAGGTGACTATTTTTTCCAATCATTTTACTTCTACTCCACTACATCTCAAATCACATCACAAGGCAAATGTTGTACTTTTACTCCGCTACAATTATTTGAAAACTTTAGTTACTAGTTACATTGTAGATTTTGATATTTGTTGCAAAACATACATTAAGACACTTCAGCCATATTTTTCGGTCATTTGAAAATAGCCGATCTACAAGCTCACATATCTACTATTTAAAAAATATTTTGAAAACTTGACTCATTCTGCATAATGAGTACTTTTACTTTTGGTACTTTTGTACTTTTACTCAAGTACATTTTTTGATTTTACTTGTATCCCTAAACGTATTTGCCATTTTTTACTATTTAAAAAAAAAAACATTTTAAAATAGTTCAACTAGCTATCTACATTGATACATTGTGAGCTTGTAGATTGGCTATTTGAACTATTTTAAAAGGCTTTTTAAAATAGTAAAAAATGGCAAATTAGTTTAGGGGTGGCGCAAGATATAGCCTATATATCTATATTGCAGTTTTGATACTTTTACTTGGGCCAAGTAAAGAATTTGAGTATTTTTTCTACCACTGCCATACACACACGTACACATGCACACATGCGTGTGCAAAATCTCACTATCATGCACATGTACAGTACACACACACACACACACACACACATGTACACACATGTATTGTACACACACACTCACACAAACACAGAAAACACCTCCATTCTAGAACAATTACTTCACTGGGGGAGAGAGGAGAAAAAAAGAACAATTAGCCAGCTGGCTTATTATAAAACACAGCAATTAATGTTATGCTAATAAGTCAGATTTCCAGCGATTCTAGATCATTTGCTAATCATTTGCTAATTACCATGATGACTTTTCGGCGCATCAAATTATGAGCAATTGATGAATCAGACAGATCTGGGCATTTAACAAACTCCTGGGCTCAACAGCAGGCAGGCAAGCGTTACGCCATTTGGCCTTCTGGTGGCTGTGATGCCATAAGGGCTGTGATGTCATCACGGCTGTGATGTCATAAGGAATGTGGCATAGTGACGTTTTTTTTTTCTTCTTCTTTGAGGGCCTCCTATACAGATTTGTTTTTCCTTAAATAAACATTAAAAACACCATTGACACTAACACAAACATTAAATGCCATTAACAATGAACAGAGTTGAATGTTTGTATTGTCCATGTTTGCTTTGTCTGATAATTACGTCATTAAATACATATATATAATACATAAATTAATATATATCGACTGTTGGAAGATAACAGCGCCCCTCACTTCACACGGGTGTGATTTTTTTCTTTACTTGGGCCAGTTCCAAACTTTAGAAATGCTGCTACAATGAAGTAAGAGGCCTGTATTTGTAATAAAACATCCCCATAAAATCTGTCTTAACTTTTTCAAAAGTAGCTTGGGAATTACTGCATGGGGGCGAGGGGAAAAAAATACAGTAATAAGTAACTAGTAATGGGTAATGAGTAAAGTATAATATAGGGCTTAATTGGTTCATTTATGTATTTTAATAATGTAAATCAACCAATCTATTTTATATAGCACAAGTCATTTATAAAAGGAGCTGTTTCCACCCAATACCAACTGTATAGCAACCTGATTTAAAAATATATATATAATAATCTGAATCAAACATTTAAAAATATATAATAAATAATAAAAAGCAAGGAGGTAATCCCTGGTGGGGAATTATGGTAAGATTCAGGGAGTGACCAGGGGGTGGAGTTATAAGACCAGGGGGCGGAGTTATAAGGGCTGTTCGACTTGTTAAAACACCTCTTAACAGTCCAACTAAATACCTGTTTCAGCTACCTGTCCCTCAATTGTGTGTGTGTGTCTGTGTGTGTGTAGATACTGTACATTTCTTAATGTTTTATTTTAGAGAGAGAGAGAGATACATGTATTTTTTTATTTCACACTTGCTTTGGCCAATGTGTACAGTAGGGCCAATGTATCTTTTCAATGCTAGTAAACGCCTTTGAAATAGACTTTTTTTTTGGGAGGGGGGAGCAGAAAGAGAGAGAGAGAAAGAGAGAGGTGGTTCAGGTTGTGTGTGTTTAAAAACAGGTGAAGGAGTCATTAAACAGCAGCTGCTGTCCCGTTGGATTACAGCGCGTCAGGCTTGGGCTAATTGGTGTTCCCGGCCAGCGAAGGTCAGCGCTCCCAACACGGCAGTTTGAGGGTAATCACAGGGCCCGGCCCCTGGTGGGCAGGGACCTCGACGTGGTTTTATGGATCTCTGAAAACAGAAGCCCCGGGATCATTATTCACATAGTTGTCATCCCCTCTTCTCTCCTCCTTTTTACTCTCCCTCCCATCTACATCTCTCTCTGTCACATACTGAATAATGTAATTTATTGGTGGCGTCTGCCATATGCAGTGCATCGCTGTATACAGCGTGGCCATCCACGTTTAGGCCACAGCAGAGCCTTGGATATACTTCATGGGGCCAGTCCAATGGCGGCTCTCCTAATAGACTTCTATTGAGAATGGGACAAGTCCTGGACCGGAAGTAGGCAGAAATGCATTGGACCCAGGCAACAGCCCAGCTTTAATGATCTTAAATCCTTTTATTTTAGATTGTTTTGTAGTAATAGTACAACATAAACATTAAAGAGACTTTAGTTGCTCTAAAAAATAGCTCTTGTTTGCGCCGCCCTCGTTAAAAACAATGTATTTCCAACTCCAGCTTGTCTCAGTTCAGGCTGCATGAACAGTGCTCAAGCGCTCATAGCGCGGCGCTACGAGCTTGTAGGTCTGCTATTTTTGAAAAATCTTGAAAATGTGGCGCAAATCTTTGAATATATATTCTTTCACAGTGAGTTTTTAACTTGAATCTTTGCTTCTGGGGGGTCCCTGGAACAACATATTTTTTGATGGAGGTCGGCCGCCAATTACATATATTTTCTGGGGTCCTTGACATGAAATATTGAGCACCACTGATATAGAAACAGGTATTTCAGAAAACTGTCATGATTTAGAAGACATTTTTTAAATTTCGACGTCAGGCCTAAATCTTTGTGTTAAGCCCAAACCACACCGGTAGGGACTCCTTGGGACAAAAGTGTTTCATGGTCAACCACACCACCTTTTACCTGTCTGTAAAACAAGTGCCCTTTCCAGACCTGCACCATTTACTGATGGTGAAAGAAATGCAAAGGAGTGGCATCCTTTCCATGCCATGCCGGAAGGCAGCATTCAGGAGAATTGCTTTTTCAAGTCTCCTGAACTTGCGTTCAACAATTCTGTTTAGAAATCCATGTCGTACACCGCATCTCAACTAGCTAAAGAGTGCTGGTTTGATACCCGAAAATAGCTGATCTCAACGCTCTCATCGCTACTTTAGCTTTTTTTGTCCATAAGTGCCCTCTTACAGGATGTCAGCCCCTGCCTCCCTAACACTATGCGGAGAACTCGCCAGTTTACCAACTCGCCGCGACTTACTGCATTTTAGTTTTACTTCAACTTAATTTAAATTGCATTGAATTGAGAGAGAGAGATGATAGTTGTTTAGAGTTAATACTGAAGAAAGTAGGAAGGGTAAAAGTTTAAACACCAAAGTACCGAAACAATGTAATTCATTAGTAAACAATATCCTGAAATGGTAGGCCTATACTTATCATTGGTATTCACATACTCAACTTTTCATCATCATCTAGCAGCTGACCATTTAATTGCACAAAATAATTTGATCACTTTGGAAATGAACTATAACATCTGTGAGTTTGACAAACTACACTGATGAAGACAGCATGTTAGCATAACGATGAAGGCATTGATGAAGAATTTTCGCCGTGGCGACTTGGTAAACTGGCGAGTTTCTCCGGTATTCCTCTGCACGTCCCTGCACCAACTTGCAACTCAATGAGTTGGTACCATTGTTGGTGTGGTTGACCTTAAAAACGGCCTCGTCCTGACCCGACCTTTTGGTGTGTTTTTTTCTTTTGTTAATTGACCACTTTCCTCAAAGATCTAGCAAAGGTTAGGAAAACAAATATTTGCTCGGGACTCAACCCATAGAAAGGGGTCCCTGTGACCCCCTTTCCCAAACATACCCAAACATACAAGCCTATGTTATGTATGTTTGGGCACCTCGTTCGGATATAAAGTGATGTAAATATATACAGCAGAAGTGGAAGCTGATGTGTCGATGTGACATTCCTCCGTACGGGGAGTCCGCCCCTACCGTACCATACCGCCATCATCACATCACAGCCCTCATCAACCCTATAACCTTGACCCCCCCCCCCCCCCCCACCCCTGACTGAACACCGGACCAATCACCTCGCTGACCTTGCCAAAACACGGCTATTACCAGACCCCGCCTACTGTCACCCATCAAATCCCAACGACACCCATTAGTACCGCGCACACACACACGGGTCCAATAATAACTTGCGTGGACGGACTAGCATCAAACAACTGCGTGTCTTATCTATTTGCCTCTAAGCCTGGGTTTATACTCGGTTCATGTGCCAGTTTTGCGTTCCGAAAATAATAGCTCAATCTACAAGCCCCTCGGTACAATGACTCTTGCTTTACATGTTACCCATATAAAGCGTGGGATGGGTGCACCTGTAGCCTTGAACCTAGAAATTTACTTACTGTGCAGTGCTTGTAATGTTGCTCATCTTAAGACCTCAAGCTTATAGTGTTACTGTCGGCCGTAAACCTCTTTGTGGGGGGTTTTTGATATATACTTGATACTTGATATGGGAATGCCAGCCTAAAGGTGGTTAAAATCATATTCTGGTGCAACATTAGCCAAAAGCTGAGTGGTTGCACCACTCAAAAATGTCAGCCCTTGTGCAGGAAACCGGATTCAAATCCATAGTAAAAGAGGAAAGTGACATAGTGCAGCTTTAAGTGGTTATGTACAAAACTTGGTTACTTTGGAAGGTACAGGTATTATGCCAGGATGAAGAGGATGTCAAGAACAATGGATGGAGTGAGAAAGAGAGATTCTAAGAGACAGAGAGAGATGCATGAGATAGAGAGAGGTTGCGGAATGATGAATGAACACGATATAATGTTTAAGGGTCTCACATGGCGACTCTTCTGGATTCATGTCCGACCCTAATAGTGGTCGTTTTCTTCCCTTGTTCACTCCATTAACAGCGGGGGGGAGCAGGCTGGGGGGGAGGGGGGCACTCCGTCCGAGTGGAGTGCTGCCTGCCGCCGCGATGCGCTACGCTAGCTGCCTCTGCGCTAATTACAGCGTGAGCGATGATGAGCGCTGCAGCCCGGGCAACCTAGCTGGGGCTCATTAGCGACGAAACATACTGTCTGTGCTCAGGGCCGCTAACGATGTTGGATCCCACGGCTCAGGGAGGCCAAGTGCTCGGGCACTCCATCAAACGCCGCCATGTGTAAGTAAGGGTTAACGTAGCTGTTGACTCCACGTGTCTCTCTCTCTCACATACACACGCACACACACACACATTTCGCTGTATACCAGGAACCTCTTATATCTGTGATATTCTTTATCGTATATTAACACCCCATTTGATTACACTACAGCAGTGGTTCCCAAACGTTTTCATGTCAAGGACCCCCAAATTGACACTAATTAGACCTCCATTTGAAAAGATTTGCCAGGCCCATAAGAGAAGATTTTTGCGGCTCTAGCAGTGATTCTCAACCCGTTTAATTTCAAGGACCCCCAGTTTGACATGCATTAGGCTACGGACCCCCATTTATTGGCATTTCTATCTCTGGGACCCTCAATTAATAGTGTAAAATTAACGTTAATTTAACTGAGTGTACAAATGGACCCATTAGGGTCCATTTTGTTCCATTTGTACACTCAGAGTTACAGACCCATAATGTTCCATTTGGTTCCAAACCATCATTTAGCTGGGGACCTCTTGGAACTCCCTCAAGGACCCCTGGGGGTTCCCGCACCCCACTTTGGGAACCACTTCACTACAGCGCCATGGTTTTGCGCTAGCAAATCTTCTACTTTTGACCTTTTAGAATTTCAATCCTGAATAGTAACAGTTTTAGATATGAGGGTTCCACCCTTATATGAACACGGGATGACCTTTTACGCCTGGTAGTCGATGGTCACTGAGGGGGCGCTTGTTTTACAGGCGACCGGAATAAGGTTGGTGAGGGGTCTGTTAAAAAGACCGGATTAAGGTTGGTGAGGGGTCCGTTAAAACGACCGGATTAAGGTTGGTGAGGGGTCCGTTAAAACGGCCGGATTAAGGTTGGTGAGGGGTCCGTTAAAACGACCAGATTAAGGTTGGTGAGGGGTCCGTTAAAAAGACCGGATTAAGGTTTGTGAGGGATGCGCTGCTCCGTGCTTGCGGTTATGGTTAGGTTAGGGTTTGAGGTAGGTTGTCGTTTGGACCTATGGTATGTCGGAAAGCATGCACCCATATAACACCGCCTTACTTGGGCATGGGACACAAGCTAAGGCTTGATCACCCTTTAGCTGGCCACCTTTGATGAGGGTGTATAGTGTTGGAAGGCCGAAACACCCGCTGATTCAAAGGCACACTACTGAGGATGTGTCCCAAAATCGACATCATACCCTAGTTGAAATACACCTCCTAATGCCACTCTTAACATCAAGGCAATCTCACGTGAGCCCACACCATCTATTGGCACAATGGACAGTCTTAACATCACGTCCCGTGTTTTATGATTCTCCACCCATTTCTCTCTCTCCTTATTGTGCCTGTATCTGGACCGCCCTCTTGTATCTCTCTCTCTCTCACTCAGGCTCCCTCCATCTACCTCACCCACTCTCTCTCAATTATCCTCATCTCATGTCTCTCCATGTGCATATATACGTTATGGCTCTCTTTTCTCAGTATCCTACTATAAATGTGCCACATCTCTGCGTGCGTGCGTGTGTACGGTTGTAATGCAAGTAACTCGACAACCGTTTGCCCCACCGAGTTCACATTCGACACACGTGTTCCACACCCCCACAGGGAGTGCAGTGCCCAGTGTCAAGTCGGTCGGAGCCACGATTCTCCAGAACCACCGCAAAAGGCTCTGCTCAGGCTCTGCCAGTGGGCCTAATCAGCCTGTGCAATTCCCAGCCTCTGCCTCAGCCAATTGATTACCATGGCAACCCCACACCTGCAAATTGATTACTTAACCACTACACTTTTCACAGTCAGTTTGCACTCTTCGGACACAGGCAGAGGCAGACAGACAGATACAGAGATCTCTACATACAGTCTGGGCACAAAAGGGACACAGACAGATAGTTAAAACGGGTGCTATGACAGTTGACAACGGGTATTATTAGGTTCCCAAGTTGCATCGTTCTCAAGTAGGCCGGAGGCCGACGGGCACGTACAGGTCTAGTCTGCTTTAAATTCCTTGTCTCCCTCTCAGCTTTCCTTTCCTCCTCTGCCGCCTGCAGTGTCTTCTCCTTTGGTTTCCTTTCCTCTTCACTCCTCTATATCATGTACATCTTTTGTCTCTCGTTGTCCCTTCCTCTTGTCTTCTGCTCTCTTGTTCTCATCTCTTCTCTGCTCTTCCCCCCCCCCCCCCCCACCCCACCGTGCAGCCACAGAGCAGTTGTTCACTTCTCATTATGGGGTTCTTACCTGAGCCAATGAAGCAGAACTAAATGGTGCTCTGTGCTCATGGCCAGCTATCTGTCACAACTCTGTCCTGCAGCTATACTCGCTGCAGAGGAAGGGAGAAGAGAATACGTGGCTGTGGCATTTAACCACTTTAAACCCTTTATACTTCAGTTGGTGGGACCCCCTCCTTTATTCCACTCGGCACCAAATCTCTTTGAGGGAAATAGGTCGACAAGCTCACAAGGTGTTGTTGTGTTGGCCTCTTTTTCAGAATGTTTGCCTTTGTCATGAGATAAACCAGAATACAATTTAGCCATTTAGCAGACACACTTAATCCAGAGCGATTTACCAAGGACATCCTAACATCCGTCAAACTAAAGGGTTATAGTATCTGTCAAATGAAACGATGAGTATACATACACTATACAGAGCTACCAACCTGCACACATTTTGTGTACCAACCACGCAATTCTAGGTGTCTATACGCCTAGAATTGCGTGGTTGGTACACAAAATGTGTGCAGGTTGGCAGCTCTGACTATAGAGTGCTATGTCTACATAAAATGCTATCTAAATTATAAGTTACATAAATTGAGCCAGAATAGGGGAATACGATGGGTCCACGTGGTTAATAATGTCACTGCAATATAAAAAATCTGAAGTGTTGGTTTAACTTGTTTTTGAGTGCCACCTTTACACACCTACATTTACAATTTATCAATTATAGTGTAGGCACTTATAGCAGACCCTCTTAGACTAACAGAGTGCAGGATCTGTGTAAACAACATGAACTCTAGTCAACAAACGACTTGGGTAATTGCGGCCAGTTAATGGAGTGCAAGTTAGTTGAGGCGCCTCCCTAATGGTTCTATACTGCACCATTTGACAAATGTGCTACGTAGAACCCATGAGATGCTGTAGGACTAAAACGGGTTCCCCAGTAAGGGCCTATTCATAGTCTGGATTTCTCGGTGGTGAGGTGACCCCAGTGAGGCTCTCCAACGTTGAGGCGCTCGGCCCTAGTGGTAAGAGTGAGGACTGCAGGTGGTGAGGTGACCCTCAGAGCTGTAATAACGTGGAGCGGTGGTGAGTAAAAACAGAGAAGGGCTGGGGAGAGCGGTGGTTTGCTCTTCACCGCGGCTCAGTGACGTCATGTTGTAGTTTTGGGTGAAGCAGTGGTCACCTCACCACCGAAAATGCAGACTATGAATAACGCTTAAACCTCTTTAGCCCCATTGCCTACGCCGGCGGGGGCAGCTGCTGTCCACCTCTGAACAGGGCTCAGCGGGTCAATGGAGACCCAATTGTTCTCCGGTTCCAACTCTGATGGTGCGGATTTCCCCCCTGGACCCCCCCTGGGGTTTAAGGCCAGATTACTATAGTCAAAGAACCACTTCAAAGAACCACACATGTGTTTAATTTATATAGCTCCTTTCTAAATACTATTTTTTATTATTCTAAGTCGCTTTACAAAAAACAGAAACACACCTGTAGTATTATTGAAACCACCGCTATTGCAACGCGTTGTGAGCTTGTCGATCGGCAATTTTCGGTGAAGCTTTCCCCGCAATAGCAGAAAAATGAAAATACACTATAGTATAGAGGCCCTGAGGAACCATGATATGTAGGGTTTAAAAGTGGTTAATGTCCTTTCGCAAGGGAAAGGAACCGTACAAGTGAGATGGTTTCTTGTGAGAAAATCACAGAGACACAGTGGTGAGGTCTGTCCAAACCCCCCAGTGAGGCTTTCCAACATTGAGGCACTCGGCCCTAGTGGTAAGAGCGGGGACTGCAGGCGGAACCCGTGGAGTTAGGACGAGGAAACCCTGTGCAGCTGGGGTTTAACATTGAACGCCCGTTTGCACTTCCGCATTTTGGAGACCAAAATTAAAATGGAAATGAATAGCGGGGGGGGGGGGGGGGGGGGGGCTGTCGCTCCGGTTCAGTCTCTATCCTTTTAATACTCTATGCGTCTGTCTAGTTTTTTTCTTCTTCTTCTTCCTGGTGTAATGAAACCAGACCACGATGTGTTCTTTCCCAGCTGTGGAGACGAGTAGATTTATGCGGCCGCCTATCATGTAATGGAACTAGACACCCTTTAGCCCAGAGGAAGCTAGTTATAGAATGAAGCGACGTCGCTAACCCAATTTTAGCCGCCGTCCTCTACATACTCTCCAGTCTCCATGCACGTTCTATTTCTGGGGGGCCCCGTTGATTGTACCAGCGGTAATTAAGGCTGTAATAATTAAGTGTGTGTGTGTCTGTGTGTGTGTGTGTGTGTGTGTGTGTGTGTGTGTGTGTGTGTGTGTGTGTGTGTGTGTGTGTGTGTGTGTGTGTGTGTGTGTGTGTGTGTGTGTGTGTGTGGGCTCTAGGTGAAAATGTCACCAAATCTAATTAGCTTGTCTGAAACTCATCCTGAAGACCTTTTTTTCTTCCAGTGGTGTAGTGTAACTAAGTACATTTACTCAAGTACTGTACTTAAGTACAATTTAGAGGTATTACTTGAGTAGTTTACTTGAGTATTTACGTTTTCCTATACCTCATACTTCTACTCCACTGCATTTCAGAGCGAATTCATGTACTAAATGAATACAAATTATAAATCAACTAATACATTATGATATATATTTACACATAAAGTCATTAAAAATAAAATGAGCTCTGCCGTTAGCTGCAATATTCAATTGAAGTCATTAATAATCAATAACCATAGACCAATAATAGTAGTATAAAACAAATCTCTAGCCTAACAAAAGGCAGTATAATGCCTCTGAACTTTCAGTGGCATTATTGCACATAGCCTAAATGCAATAGGCCTACTGCTGCCATTGCGGGATGGAAAATGGAATTGTCCTTTTGGATAAATGTCTTGCAGCATTACTATATAGGCCTCAAGTGACCTGACCAGGGACGTGTTGAGAGTGTTGAGAGGCAGGGGCTGAAATCCCGTAAGAGGGCACTTTTGGACGAGAAATTAGCGAAAATAGCAGATCTACGAGCTTGTAGATCGATAGTTACGTATGTAACTACGGTTCTATGAGTCCTGAATGACCGCCAGAGGCGGTGCTTTAAGCACTGAATACGTCCCTTCGCGCATGCGCAGTCGAGTATTTTATACCAACAATGTCGGTTGACCCCGTGATGACCCGGAGTCGTCTATAACTTCCGGCAGTCGTCCGGGGCTCAGTCCCTACAGAATCTTCTCGCGAGAACACGAGGATTCTGAGTGACAAGAGTGCCTCTGGCGGTCATTCAGGACTCATAGAACCGTAGTTACATACGTAACTATCGTTCTATTTCGTCCCTGCTGACCGCCAGAGGCGGTGCTTTAAGCACTGAATGACTTATACCAGCCAAGTCACGAGGAATCCTGATTACAGACCTCAAAAGGGTAGAACCGGAGGATTCGGGGAAGAGGGCCACGTCCACTGGGTGGGGAGTGGCAACATTCACCCTGTAGTACCTTGAGAAAGTGCCTGCCGAAGCCCATGAGGCGGCGGCACAAATGTCCTCCAAGGGCACCCCTCTCATGGCAGCCCATGATGTGGAAATGCTCCTTGTAGAGTGGCACCGTACCCCTGATGGTACGGGGAGGTTACTTGCCTCATAGGCGTGGCTGATTGTGTCTACAATCCAGTGGGACAGGCGCTGCTTGGAGGGAGCGCCGCCTTTGTTCACACCACTATGGCAAAAGAACAGCTGCTCTGCTCGCCTGATGCGTGCAGTAGCTTCAATGTAGGCTCTCAGGGCCCGGACTGGGCACAACAGCTCCAGTTTGTCTGTCAGCTCCCCAGGTGGGGGGTTGAATCGAGCCAGCCTGATAGGCCGGTTGAGGTGAGCCTGCGACAGCACCTTCGGGAGGAATGCTATGTTTGGCCACAGCGTGACCCCCGAGCCGTCTGCGTTCCACCTCAGACATGATTCGCTGACTGACAGAGCGTGCAGTTCACTGACACGCTTTGCCAATGTAATGGCCAGGAGAAGGGCTGTCTTGCATGACACCCACTTCAGCTCTGCCTGTGCCAAGGGTTCGAAGGTAGGCCCGCACAGGGCGTCCAGTACCCGGTTAAGGTCCCATGAGTATGAGAATGTGTGCTATAGAGCGGAGCGCACCACTTGCCGCTCCAGCACATTGCCGTGTTCGGCCCAGTAGACTGGCATAAACTTCATATGGGTCCCATCAGATTCAAGACATGTCGACACCCGTCTGTCTTGCGTCACGAGGAAGTATGTAGATCGGACTTCCCTTAGTGTGACTGAGGATATACAGCCTCTGTTGCGCCCTTGGGCAGGAGGACACATCACTCCTGGTCTGATAGTAGGGCTCTCGTCATGTTGCTGATAATGGCCATTTTGACCCGCCGGATATGGGGGGCTGGCGTCAGAAGGCACTGCACAGCCCGGAAAGTCACAGTCACAGTCAGGTCCCTGCGTGGGACGCCAGGGAACACGCTGGCCTCTAGTGTGGGCCGGCGGTGATACGCGAGCTCCGAGGGCAGTCAAGATGATTTCATCAATGTTGGAGCTCGGCCCTTTGGGAGGCGGGATGTGTCGTAGGCCTGCAAGCTGCAGCCTGGTCTTCCCCCCCTGGATGGTTCGCTCCGGCGATTCTCGCCCGGCTGAACCACCTAGTGCTCCTGGCTCCTCAGGGAGACTACGGAGAGTTGGCCTAGGCTCATCAGTCAAGCTTGACTGTGAAAACCCGACTTGGCGACGGGCTAGAGATACGATGGACATCAGCCGCCCACGCTCTGAGGGCATGACGCCAATGCCTCCAGTGACACACCAAAGGTGACTGAGCCAGTATTAACGTTGCCACTATTAAGTGTGAACGGGAGGCCCCAGTGAGCAGGTTGTCTGTGCTCCTGCACTGGGGTCGAGGTCACCTAGCGTTCTGCCGCCGGGCCTCGTTGGGGAACACAATGAGGGATGCAATGACAGGCTTGGTGGCTGGCATGTAACCCAGGCCAGCCCTTATCGCCTTGTGCGTTCAAATCTATTAAAGTGTCACGTCGCAACGGGTTGTCTCAGGACACTTTTCCCAATCAGGGCAGGGCTGCCAGGATTTCACCATCGGTATAGAGATGGGAGAGGGCCCTGATCGTTCGCCCGGCAGGCCTGTAGCTGTCTCAGGTACAGGCGTGGGGGACGGCGAAGACAGCAAGAAGAAGGCGCTTGGAGGAGCCGACTGCCTGCTTTAGTATGCGTTCCACGGCTATGCGCATGAGCTGAGAAGTGGGAGGCCGGCTCTGATGCCTGGGAGGCACCGCCTTCTGCATCTTCCTCATAGTCATGGAAGTGCGTAGCTTAAGCTGTCGGGGAGAGCACATCAACCTCGAGTCAGTTGTGGCATCGGAGAGGTAGGCGCTTCGGCACCCTCCGAGGTGCCTAGGTGTTATCTGAAGTGAGCATGGCCCTCATGCGGGCCAACTCTGCAGATAGCTGAGCCCTCTCGGATCTGCTGTAGTCAGCGGTCAGACCTTTTCCTCCTGGCACACGGGGCAGGACCAAGGTCGGCTCACGGCTGAAGGAGAGCTTCACACGAGGTACAAAAGTGGGCGCTCTCCATTGTGGTGGCACCGGTTACTCTGGACCGGCCGGTGCACACAAGTCCCAACTAGCCCAGGGCGCGGACGCTACTGGTTGCTAGGTGTTGGCCATATGCTTGAGGGAGCGCATACGCTGTCTGTACCAGCAGAGGCTTTCGAGGTACGAAAGTGGGTGCTCTCCGTTGTGGTGGCACCGGTTCCTTTGGACCGGCCGGTGCACACCAGTCCCAACTAGCCCAGGGCGCGGACGCTACTGGTTTGCTAGGTGTTGGCCATATGCTGCAGGGAGGGGGCGCGTACGCTGCCTGTGCCAGCAGAGGCTTTAACTTAGATCGGCATATAATGACTTAATCGAAAAACTGAATGCTGCTATACCTGCCGCAGCATGTGAATATGCATTTACGTTTATGCAAATGCTCATTGCAGCACTTTGAGATTCAACCAGATGTAAAGTGCATCATAGAAACAGCACACAAACGTTGCTGTTAGATAGACTGTGCGACCTGCATGGTCGCGGTGGGGGAGGGGAGCTTTACGCTACCTGTACCCCCGGCGGAGGCTTACTTAAAATTTATGATAATAAAGTAGCCTTCAGTCAAGGTTTGGACGCTGCTATGTAGCAGCTGTAGTGTTTCCTATGTGACCGTTTATCACGGCACTATGACGCTTATCCAAACTCCAGTGCATTATTATTTATGTTTGCTAGTCCAGAGCGAAACAAAAGACACTTCCAATACACTAGTCACGTGTGCACTACTACGCATTCATGCTGGGAGGAGGGAGCGCTACCGCTGCCTACCCCAGCCAGGTTCGGTTAAATAAACCGACACAAGCTAGTTTTGGAGAAAAGGCTACAACCGATAGCTCCACCGATAGGGGCCACCTGCTGAAGGAAGGGAGCGCGTACGCTGCCTGTATCAGCTGCAGCTAATGAACATAACAAGCTATACACCAATAGCTGTTAATAAATGCTTGAGCTAACAAACGATTAGTAGTAAGTAACATCAAGCTGGCCGTATGCTGGAGGAGCGGAGCGCATACGCTGCCTGCCCTGTACCAGCTGGGCCAACAAACAGTAAGGCAAGCTATATACAGATAGCTTTTTATCTTCAATAGTATAATAAGCGCTTGGGCTACAACTACAGGTAGCAGCGCCAGTTAGAGAGCTATGCTGGAGACCAGCTAGGCTACTAAAAAACAAGACAAGCTATAGCCTGTTCATAAACAGCTTTAACTTTAAGCTACTGGTAGCAGCTGTGAGCTACGCTGTCAGCAGCGCCAGATACTCTGTGCTGGGGACCAGCTGGGCTAATAGGACCTACAGGTACCCAGGGGCACTAATCCGACCTGTGGGAACAAACCAGGTTGCACCCACTGTATATGCAAAAAACTGTTAATGGAGCTTTGAGCTCCAGACATACTGGTAGCAGCTTCAGCTAGGCCCACTACTGGGGGCCAGCTGGGTTAACAACCAGACAGGCTATGTACACCAGTAGCTGTTAATACTATTTTGCTACAAACTATACTGGTAGCAACATCAATACCCTGGGAGGACGCAGGAAGCTGCTCCTGTACCGGGCTGATAATAACAACAATACAGCTATTCGCAAAAGCAGTTAAGCTTGAATGCTGCCAATATCGGTATATGGCTTTGGCCAGCAAGGCTCTTGCCATCACCAGCAGGGGCTAAACAAAGCTTAAAAAGTAGCGTGTTTAACAAACGAAGGTAATATGACAGTGTTCTTATCCTTCGGCAAGTCTTATAGTCGCTTATAATAAGCGCTAGCGTTCACAGTCGAACAGACCTCGTATGCAGAGCAGGGAGGCGGCGCGAACGCAGCCTTTACCCACACACAGGAGGTTATGCCATGATAAGTATATGATATCATATGAACGTCTGTTTAGCGGGGATAGCGCCGCTTTAAACGATAACGTATCTTCTGTCCGGGGAGGGTTTTGTTAGCCTTCATTACCGGCGAGAGAGATTGGACGCTCCTGCGTCCACGTGACATGGGTTGTCACCGAGTGCCTCCCTCAGATGTTGGGGGCCAAGGCACCCAGGGCAGAGGTCATGCCCATCCTCTGGCCGCAGAGGAGCCTGGCAGGAGGTGCACAGGTGGTGGCGGGGTTCGTCCATTGGAAACCCGCAGATGTAGCCCAGAGCGCGGACGCTAGTGGTCGCTAGGGGTGGAGCCGTAAACTGGTAGGAAGGGAGCGCGGACGCTGCCTGTGCCGGTAGAGGCTACTGTAGCTGCTAAAGGCCGCTTAGCTGGAGGGAGGGGGCGCGCACGCCGCCTATGCCAGGTAAGGGGTGCTCTAGCAGAGACCAGTATATATGATATATATATAATGATATAGTTATATATATATAATTTCAGAAAAACCAACCTATAAAGTGGCAATGGCTCTGTGCCGAAATTAAAGTACACTATTTGAGAACAAGTGACTAAATCAGTCAAGCCAATTCATATAACCGGGGTTACTGACGTAACCTCGCGGTGGTGCTATATAGCTGGCCAGTGCCAGCAAAGACTCATTCAGAGAGGCAGAGTAATATAGCAGTAAATAAGTACACTTATAAGTAGTATAAGTATAAGTATAAGTAGTATAAGTATAAGTAGTAAGCAAATAATAATAGCGTCGACTCACGTGCTGGGAGCGGGTAGCGCTAACGCTTGCCGTCACTAGCACTGCGGCGCAGCCTTCGTGGGAAAACAAGACAGCGTAAGCTGTCAAAGAGAACGAGCTATCCGTTCACTTTGACGGGTGCTAAACGGGACGCTCAGGTCGCCGTTTGTAGCACGCGGCGGTGCTATATAGCTGGCCAGTGCCAGCAAAGACTCGCTCAGAGAGGCAGAGTAATATAGCAGTAGATAAGTACACTTATAAGTATAAGTAGTATAAGTATAAGTAGTATAGGTAAGTAGTAAACAAATAATACTAGCGTCGACTCACGTGCTGGGAGCGGGTAGTGCTAACGCTTGCCGTCACCAGCACTGCGGCGCAGCCTTCGTGGGAAAACAAGACAGCGTAAGCTGTCAAAGAGAACGAGCTATCCGTTCAACTTTGACGGGTGCTAAAACGGGACGCTCAGGTCGCCGTTTGTAGCACGCGACCGTGTGTGTTGCAGGGAAGCAGCGCGCACGCAGCCTATGCGAACAGGGGTTGTCTGCTTACCTTGTTCCCACGGGGAAAGAAGACGATGTGAAGCCCAGCTCCACTCGAAAACGATACAATAATAGTAGTATTAAGTCGCAGTCCCTGGAGGGCGAACGCACGCGTCACAGCTCCGACCAACAATGGTTGCGGGACTACCGGCGACTTAGTAGTAGCAAAGCAATAGTTCTGTTATCGTGCAGTTTAATTCTGCTGTAGAACTCTGTGCTATGTACAACTTGCGCAAAGCGAGAAGAAATTAGGGACTGAGCCCCGGACGACTGCCGGAAGTTATAGACGACTCCGGGTCATCACGGGGTCAACCGACATTGTTGGTATAAAATACTCGACTGCGCATGCGCGAAGGGACGTATTCAGTGCTTAAAGCACCGCCTCTGGCGGTCAGCAGGGACGAAATAGAACTCTTATTTTCAGGGCGCAACCCAGCACTCTTTAGCTCGTGGAGATGCCGTGTACGACATGGATTTCGAAACACATTTTTTCAACGCAAAATGGCCTTCCGCCATGGAATGGAAAGGAGAGGAGGGCATTTTGCATCTCTTTCACCATCCGTAAATGCTGCATTCGTGGTCTGGAGAGGGCAGTTGTTTTACAGATGGGTAAACGCCCCTTTGTTGTCTATGTGTGCACGTCCCTGGGACCTGACGACCTGTTCCACCACCACCATTTTTTCCCCTTCTATTTTATCCCCCTTTTTCCTCCTTTTTGTTCACCTTTGGTGGGGGGGCGCTGCAGTGGACGTGACCTGACCGTCTGGAAGACCCAGGTCCGCCGTCTGACTGACTGGGCCTCGCGGATGTCTCTAATTCCCTGGGTTTGCCGCCATCGGTGAGGCCTATACTTAAGTTGCGTGTTTGCTACGGAGCAGAGTGAAAGGTCATGTCGCGGGCCTGTGCTCGCTGTGAGTGCCTGTAAGTGCAGCTCAACGGCGGGGGAAGGGCTCGTTTTCACCGTAATGACTGTCATTATGCTCGCTGCGCACACCTGGACCTGTGTCTTTAGGCAGGTATATGAAAGTTGATGGGGGGGTTGGGGGATGACGGATGGCTGTGAACGACAGTTCAATCCCAGTGTTTTCGTCGACTGAAACTATATGACGAAATATGTCCGTCGACTACCTTTTTTCACTGACAAAAACTACATACAAATATTGTATGTCGTTTTTCAAATAGCCAATCTACAAGCTCACAACGCGTCGCGCTGCGACGCGTTGTGGGCTTGTAGACGACATCAAGGACCGCCAAAATACATTTTTGTCGACTAAATCAACTGTAGAAATTCTTTAGTAACGTAAAAGCACCTCAAAATTGTACTGAAGAGTAAATGTAACTACATAGTTACTTTACATCACTGACCAGTGACTACAAGGTTGCTCACAATGGTCAGGGTACTCTATTCAGAACTGTGAAGATTAGCTCGTTGTGTTACGTCCTTCTATAGTGAGGTTAGGTTCAGGCGTAGTTTTACTGAGGTATACGTTTAGGAATAACGTTAGGTTTAGGCATAGTTTTACTGAGGTATACGTTTAGGAATAACGTTAGGTTTAGGCATAGTTTTACTGAGGTATACGTTTAGGAATAACGTTAGGTTTAGGCATAGTTTTACTGAGGTATACGTTTAGGAATAACGTTAGGTTTAGGCATAGTTTTACTGAGGTATACGTTTAGGAATAACGTTAGGTTTAGGCATAGTTTTACTGAGGTATATGTTTAGGAATAACGTTAGGTTTAGGAATAGTCATACTGAGGTTACGTTATGAATAACGTTAGGTTTAGGCAGTCATACTGAGTTACATTATATTTAGCAATTATGTTTACGCATATTTTTATTGAGATCATATTTATAGGAATACCTGGTGGCGACCGTTCCAAAGTTGTCAGATTTGACCCAGGGTGAGCATTCTTGTATTCAAGGTTATCCATGGACTATATGGAGGCAAATTGGAGGGGAAGTGGGGAATTGGCATGATGACTAAATTGGGGAGAAAGCAGGGAAAAAATTGATCATCATAGATAGAGCTCTAAAGAATATAACCAGAATAATTATTCATGTCAAAATAATCCTTTGTTCTCAACTTGTGGAAGAATGTTTTTTAAACAGACGAGATGGAATATATTAAATTAAACATTCAAAACGCCACCAGTCACAGGGACAAACACACATGCGACGACCTCCGCTGCATATTTGCAAAAGAAAAGGCAATTCCTGCAAATCCCAGAACTGTATTTAACCCAACCCCCACCCACACCCCTCTAGACTGGTGCCTTTCACCTCTTCGCTAGCCCGGGGGTCTCATCTATTTAATCTATCAGAAATGTAGGAACCCACCCACCCTGGCGTAAGAGTAGTTGGCACACACCAGTTCATCCTTTAGGCTCTGTAAAGCTGTCATATCCCCTCCCTATAGAGACCACAGGGTATCCCCTCAAAGTCCCTCCGCAATTACAGGCTCTAAATGTCCTCAAACTATGGTTGATGTCTGTTTAACATATTGTTTTTATATGAGAGAGGGGGGGGGGGGGGGGCGTGGATAGTTGGGGGGGCATGGAGATGCTTCAGTGTTGTCTTGACATTCTCAAATCGGCCTGGAGAGGGCGCTGTCGGTTAATTAGACTTTGGTGAGGTCTTGACTTTAGGGGGAAAACTGCATTCTCCCCATCATTGTTTGCTGAATTGTGTGTGTGTGTGTGTGTGTGTGTGTGTGTGTGTGTGTGTGTGTGTGTGTGTGTGTGTGTGTGTGTGTGTGTGTGTGTGTGTGTGTGTGTGTGTGTGTGTGTGTGTGTGTGTGTGTGTGTGTGTGTGTGTGTGTGTGTGTGTGTGTGTGTGTGTGTGTGTGTGTGGTTCAGTAACGCTAAAGTTGCACTATGCAACTTCCCTCCTCTAACCTGGATTTGAACCCTGTTTCATGTACAAGTGCTGATATTTCTTTAACCATTGAGCTAATAGAGTCTGCCTGCTTGCTCAGGGGATAAACTCCTGATTCTCAATCTAAATTATTTTCTAGATCCTGCGTCACACGAGAGAGACTTGGAGTAGAGGTGCTTCTTCACCTGGAAAGGAGCCATCTTAGGTGGTTCCGGGCTTCTGGTTAGGATGCCTCTCGGGCGTCTCCCTAGGGAGGTCCTTGAGGCACTGGGAGGAGACCCCGGGGCAGACCAAGGCGCAGTTGGAGGAAACACATCGACTCACTGGCCTTGGAACACCTCGGGATCCCCCAGGGAGGAAGTCACTAATGTTGCTCTGGAGAGGGAAGTCTGGAGCACTCTGGTGGAGCTGTTGCCCCCGTGACCCAACTACGGATAAGCGGTTGAAGATGGATGGATGGATGGATGTGTCTAGGTGAGACATGACTTTTGAATCGATCTAAATGTCACGATAGAAGTCTCTCTCTCTCTCTCTCTCTCTCTCTCTCTCTCTCTCAAGGACACCTAATTGTAGGAATTGACCCAGAGATATTTCTGTTAAGGATGTCATGTACACAGAAATAACATCTATGTCACTAATATGCATTTAGGATTTTGCATGTGTATAGTTGTAAGAAAACTCCCAACCTTCCAGGTGTTCATTTAACTCTTAGGGCTGTATTTTGCGTGTCTTAAGTACCAGGTCTTATTCCCTAACTTGAGTAAACTAAAGACCTGGAGGCGTGATCAATGCTCTTTGGCCACTCAGAATAGACAAATGGCATTGATCACGCCTCCAGGTCTTTAGTTTACTCAAGTTAGGGAATAAGACCTGGTACTTAAGACACGCAAAATACAGCCCTTAAAGTCTAGAAATGGCTTGCTTTTTTACACTTCCAGAGTCAAACGAATGCTCTTCTTTAGTCCATTGCCTCGACGTCTTTGGGCTTGTAATATTTGGCAATCAAAGGAATTTAAACGCTTGTATTTTTATGCCGCCACCGGTCTACTTAATTGTAAGTCTCTCGCAATCCGGAGCGTCAGCAAGCTGAATGCCTTCAGTGTATAAATCTCGATGAGTTTTAATACTGTGCGTGCGGTCCCACTAACTTTATATTTCTATCAATGAATTCCTCAGTGGCATGACGGCTCCGGTCCGGCCCTGATCAATGTGCTGCTGCTGCTGGGAGTTAATGTGGCGTGGGACATTTTACCTTCATGGTATACCATACGACTGCGAGCCATTCACCTCACTATTACTACCTACCCTGAAGCTCATGTTACAAGGTGCTGTCTGTCTGTCTGTCTTAACCAATTTAGACCTGAGGCCTTAAAAAAGGCTTCTAAATCCACAGTTTTCTGAAAAACCCATGTTTCTATGTCAGTGGTTCTCAAACATTTTGACATTTTCATGTCAGGGACCCCCAAAAAATATTATTTAATTGACCACCGAATCCCATCTGAAAATATGTTGTTCCAGGGACCCCCCCAGAAAAACGTTCGCTCTGAAAGAATATATATTCAAAGATTTGCGCCACATTTTCACGATAAAAAAAAAAAAAGCAGATCTACAAGCTTGTAGATCTGCTATTTTTCAATAGCTATACAGCCGACAGGCTTATTTAGTTTAAAGTGGGAAATTTGGTATATAGTCTTTTTTATTGGCCTAAAATATTGTCTATATATACATTCATGAATCTACTTGCTCATGAATCCAGACGTCATGACAAATGTAATGAGGTCAGCACATTTTGGGCAAGTGGCTATGGCTGTTATTAGCTCAAGGAGTGTATTTTGTGCAAAACTAATGCTTGGAATGGATTCAGAATCATGATAACCCCCCTAGTTTGACATGTCACATGCTACTTAAAGCAAAAGGAAAGTTTGTCATTTTTGCCAGCCATAGGATGTTAATGATAACAAGAAACCCCTATAACAGAAATTGCCCAATATCGACAGCCGGTCAGTAAGTGGATTCATGAATATATGTATATAGACAATATTTTAGGCCAATAAATAAGACTATATACCAAATTTCCCACCCGTCCACCTCGACTGCCGGACTATAATGCTTAACACACCAAAAGGGCTGGGTTCCCGTCCAGAATGGGTGAAGAACAAAGCAGAAATTACCCAACTGGCGTATACCCATCTGGGCACTATAGGCTGTTAATGATCTGTGTCGTGGGTTCGAATCCCAATCCCAACGTCCTTTTCTGCATGTCACCCCCACCCATCTCTCTCCCCATTTCCTGACAGCAGGTCGCAGGTTCAATTCCTGAGCCCAATGGCCTTTGCTGTGTGTCACTCTGCCCCCCCCCCCCCCCCCCTGTTTCCTGTCTCTCTACTGTGTAAATGCAGAAAAGCCCAAAACATATATTTAAAAATAGTGCAAGAATGAACCATTTTAAATCCGCAACTTTACTGAAAGTTTGAGGTTGCTGGAATAACTGTCCTTGAATGTTGTTGAAATGTCCTTGAAGGGAATAAGTTCTGATTAAGGAGGAGATATAGTGAACTATAAATGCCGTGGTTCTAAATCGTTTTAATGTCTTTAGGAAGCATTTGGCCTGCACAGACAGCGGCCCCCCATAAAAGAAGATCCATTTGTAGGCTCTCAGAGTCGCAGACATAAGTGACCATCCAGACAGACACCTATGGGTGGCCTCCGGGCCCGATGTTGAGAACCGATCAATAGTAACGGTGCATGGGTGCTGCATGCCTCGACTGCTGCTGGCTTGCCAGTTCAGAAACTCGATTCACATCACATCAGGCGCTCTCTCTCCCTCCTCTCCCTCATTGGATCAGCCATCGTCAGGGGCAACCTTAAGCGACGAATCAATCGGGTTCCTTTCAGCTTCGATAATCAAAAATCCAATCGGAGTCCTAAATGTTCATTGATCTGGTCTGAGCAGGTTAGACTGGGGGGGGGGGGGGGGGGGGGGGAGAGGAGAAGAGTATTAGGTCCAGGGCTATAGTCGTTTTCTTTACACCCACCACCATGTAAACGGTAGAGAATGCATGGGTCCTATCTTGTGGGCCCTTTTAGGATTTATTTTTTACAATTCTGAAGAAAAAAACATGTCGACTTAGATCGGATGTTTTCACTATTTCAAAATGTTTTTTCAAAATTGTGAAGCATGAATTATACGTTTTGGGACCATAGGGTGTGAACTCAATGCTATGTGTCCTTTTACTGTTCGTCTAACACATTGAGAGTAAACAATTAGACATTTTCATGCATGATGTCCCTATTTTTTGCATCGTCACTATCATGTAATAGCTGAAAATTGTCAAAATATCGTTGCAAATTGTCTTGTTTTTACCTGTGAATTTGATTTATTTAATGTTATTGACTTTTTTGTTAACATTCAACTGTGTGTGCGTGCATGCGCGAGTGTGCGCAGGGGCGTCGGACTGGGAGGAAAAGTGGGACACACTTACTAGGGCCCCAGGGTGTGGGGGGCCTCAAAAGCCTGGATTACACATAAAAACACACAAAAAAGAATTTGGTGCTGGATATATATTAGAGATGAGAAGATGTATTTTCCACTTGTGCACATTTTACACAACTCTCTGAGCCCTGCATTCGCCACACGACTCCTCTGCTCTCGCGCGCGTGTGTGTGTGTGTGTGTGTTACTGTGTTTTCCTAAAACGGGAGCGAGCGGAATAAATCAGCGCTGGCATTTAGAGGGAGCTGATGAAAAGGTTGATCGCTCCACATTGACGGAGCACCGTTCAGCGCTGCCGTGTTACGCTCGGGGCAACGTTTCTCAAATCCATTTTTCTCCCCGTTTTCCCCCCGTGCCATCGTCCCGTCTCTCTCTCTCGACCCACAGCCAACATCAATCGCTGTGCTATGTGCACGCATGTGTGTGTGTGTGTGTGTGGCTGCTAGAAGCAATTACAGCGCAAAAAAGACGCAGCAGCCAGCCAGCAGTATAGCCGTATTTTTTGCGCTGTAATTGCTTCGTATGGCTGCCCCCACGCATGCCACGCACCATGCCACATCCCCGGTACTTACAACACACAATAATATCGGTAAACTCGTCCTGGAATGTTATCCATTTACATGCTGATTTAAATGCTGGGGGGAAAGGGGGAGAGAGAGAGGGAGGGGCACTCGAGGGAGGGAGGGGGAGGCCCATTCTTTTTCTTTTTGAACTGTTTCATCCACCTCTATGGAGTCATTATTTGGCATCGTATTATAATCTTCGCTTGTTGCGGCTGGAAGGATGGATCAGATATTAGGCGCTATCATCATGTAAGCGGCTCCCCCTCAAAAGCTCTCCGCTTCATTTAGTGCCGAGTTAATATACCCTGGCTCCGCCATACCCCCCCACCCCACACTCCCCCCACACACCCACCCCTTCTCCGCGGCTATAATGAATGATCGCGCTTGCCTTGCACGCAGGAAAGGTTTAATTAAATCATAGTCCAATCATAATCCGTGTTGTTAATTAAACTGGATAATTTATAAGTACAAAAGAGGGGTATTTATTAGCCGATGTGCTTCTGTTGGCGGTGGCCCGTGCGTGGCGGTGGGGGGGGAGAATGCAGTGTGGTGGTGGTACGCGGACTTGATGAGCGCGCGTGTGCGTACACACACACACACTCTCACTCATGCACACACTTGCACATGTACAGACGCAGGCACGCACGCACACACACCTACAACCTTTTACTATTGATGCCCCCGCATGATTGATAATGACTCGGTGGCTGCTGTACTATTTGTCTAATGGCCGTGCAATTAAATCCCCTTGTAAATGACCCATGCCTCATTTCATCCTAATCTATGGAATTTTGATTGAATTTGTCAGCCCTAATTGAAAAATACTGCTATTTAATGTCTGCATTGCAGTTGCACATGATCAGGACAAGAGCCTTTTAATGAGATCCCGTCCCAATGACCCTGGAGACTCATGGGGGGGTGATGGGTTAGGTAGGGGGGGGACTTAGGGAGGAGAGGTGTCCATGCGTGCCCTTGATTTGGCCCAAGAGACCCCCGCATGCATGAGATCTGAACGCCAGCCGGCCGGGCCAGAGGTCTCCAGGGGAGGGATAGGCTATACCGATTCACCCCTGGCTTCTTTACATTGCGTTTTGTGTTCTGATGTGGTGTAAGGATACAGAACGGCCTTGCGAATATCATGTTTGTTATGTCATTTAAACACGTTATTGTGTACAACTACCAAAGATTTTTAAACAGCAACCATAGTAGTCTCAACCTATGTAATATATGTATGTAAATTATATAATATGTATGTTATATGTACAACCATGTAATGTGGGTCATTTTTTACTCTCTCTGAGATAGCAGCTATACTTCAATGTAAATGTGTAGACGTTAATGTGCTTGTCTAGTTGAAAGTACATTGAGCAAGCTTGGCCTTCCTGTGTGTAACCCCATACTTTGTGACTTATAGTGTACTATAGGCCTAATTAGTTCTAAAGACATCCACACCTGTTAACTATAGGCAATATTATTGATACAATAGGCCTAGTAATCTCTGATTGTGTTAACTACTCTTAACACCTCTAGTCAAAAGGAAACGGACCTGAGTTGCAACTGCACTTGCTATTATTTTCACTCAACCAAATATCTTTGCAAAGAATAGCCGATCTACAACCTCACAATAACGTGTCACAAAGCCATGCATGCACGGGTTGTGTGAGCTTGTAGATCTGCTATTTTTGAGGGGCACTAGCCCCTCCTATATCCAGCTTTGAGGGTCTGTGTAAACACAACCACTGAAGTCAAAAGTGTGTAAACAAACACTGAAGACAAAAGTGAGGATGTAAATTGTGATTGGCCGGTGTGGTTGAGAATGAGATTTTTTTTGCAGAATAGGGATGGTGGGGTTTAGAAGGTGTTTAAAAATAAGAATAAATAGGCATTAACCACTTAAACCGAAGGATAATATATATATTCTGAGTGAAAACCTTCGCAGGAAAATAGCAGATCGACAACCTTTTTGAGCTACCGGACAGTTATGTGACCTACAATATTCAATTGAATATTGCAGCTAACGGCAGAGCTCATTTTAATGGCTCTATGTGTAAATATATAACATAATGTGTTAGTTGATTTATAATTTGTATTAATTTATTACTGAAATACAGTGGAGTAGAACTTCTATTTAATGTAGAAGTATGAGAGGTAGGAAACGTAAATACTCAAGTAATACCTCTAAATTGTACTTAAGTACAGTAGGCTACTAAGTGGCCGCTACTTGAGTAAATGTACTTAGTTACACTACACCACTGGAAGAACAAAAGGTCTTGAGGGTGAGTTTCAGACAAGCTAATTAGATTTTTGACATTTTCACATATAGCTTACTGTTGATTGTACAGTAAATATCACAATTGCATGTATAGCCTATAGGCTACATTATCCTCTCAGATGAGGCTAATGGCTAATATTAGCGTAGTTAGTACTGTTTTGAAATACATATTTTTTCCCAGTACATTATTGAAAGCAGACGAGAAATATAGGGCTGACAAATGGAGAGAATAATAAAGACAAGTGGAGAGAATAACACACACACACACACACACACACACACACACACACACACACACACACACACACACACACACACACACACACACACACACACACACACACACACACACACGGGGAGGGAGTGCAGTCATAGACTTATTATTTACACACACATATATGTAGCTTATTATTTACAATGATATGTTTTCACGTTTCTAAATGGCCTGTAGTCCCAATTATGTGTAATTGGCATTCATCCACGAGACTCTTAAGGGAGGGTTGGGGGAATCTCATCTCGCGTCCTCTCTGCGACCAATCAGCTACGAGCTTGAGGCGGAAGAGGGCCGTCCTCCGGGCGACCAATTGGAGAGCGGTGTGACGGGGGAGGGGGCGGGCCCGCGCTGGGTGCACGATGAAGGGGAGGGGGGGAGTCGATGAAGCATTTGGGAGCGGAATTTAAAATCCAATGCCAAACATCTGGATGCTGTTGAAACGGCAGCAGGAGACACAGTCCGCTCCGCGACACCAACACACACCACGTCCGCGACACGTCAAGTTGAAGTGAATGTCACATCATCATCCGACCGCCACCACACTGACAGCGACAGGACCGCACGCACTGGACAAGTGATTTATTTGTTTTTAATTCTTAGGTTTTAACCATTATTTATTTTTGTTTTTACTTCAGGCCTACAATAACTTTAAAAAAAAAAAGTCAAGCTGTTGCGCTGTGCGCTTTATCTCGATGGGATGCGTCGAATTACCGGCGATAAGTGGACATTTAACGAGGGGATTATTATGATGATCGGTGTCTCTGAGAGGTCTGCTGCATGAGGTAAATAAACGAGGATAGGTCGACCCGGCCCGGCCGTCAGCGTGTGAAACTTCTTCTCCTCCCCCGGTTTGGGGACCCTCACTCCGCCTCTCCACAGCTCCGGAATCCGCGGGACAACTAAAGCATTTCTCATCGCCCCTGACCGGTCCAAGAAGCAGCACCCAACACCACCCGACCCGGCGGTTCATATCATAGGCTATGAGTGCGGGCGGCGCGTTCAGCCCATCCTTCATGGTGATGCAGCGGCCACTGGGCAGCACCACCGCCTTCAGCATCGACTCGCTGATCGGCGGCGGGCCGCCGCAGCACGCCAGCCCGCGGGACACTTCGTCTACACCGGCTACCCGATGTTCATTGCCCTACCGGTCGGTGGTGCTCCCGCCGCCGCCGCCCCCCTCCGCCGCCGCCTCCTCCGCCGGCCACCATCCACCACCAGATCCCGCCCGGGCTCCAGAACAGCTTCTGCTCCAGCCTGGCGCAGGGCATGGCGCTCACCTCCACGCTCATGGCGTCTCTCCCCGGCGCGGCCGGCGGCGGCTTCTCCTCCTCCGGCTCTTCTTCGGCGTCCTCTGCGGCTTCGCAGCAGCACCAGGAGGCGGCCATCAGGAAGTTCGGCTCGCAGCCTCCCTCGTCCCTGCACTCGGTGTTTGACAAGGCTCCGGACGCGCTCAGTAGCCACGGCCGCTGCTTGGAGGGAGCCGACGAAGGGAAGTCGTTCCTCGGGAAGGACAGCTTCCACGACCCGGAGTCAGCCACAGGTAGCAGTAGCAGGCTCTTTGCATTTCGTTTTTGGAACAGATTTTTATTTATTTCATTTTATTTTATGCATGGCCTATCTGTAATGTCACAATTAACAGTTACAATTGGATAAATGGATGACATTTGAATGAGATTTCCTTAAAATAATAACTAGAGCCGTGGTGGTGGTGGTGGTGGTATAGCCGACAGATAACTCCTCAGTGTTACATTTAGTGTTTAGTGTTTAGTGTAAACAAATTATTTCTATGTTTTATTCCATCTTAAAACATAGAAAAAATCTCTGGAATTTCCAGAGAATGTTTAATCTGCCTTTTTTTTAAATACATAAGGATGCACACAGAATATGCAATCGATGTCAATGTCAGTCTCTCGCGACTATAAGGATTTTTGATGACTGCAGGTGCGGCTGAAAAAGTATAATTCTAAATAATAACACATACAGGCTACTGTACTGAAACTGACACGTGGTAGGTCTGTCTATAACTGGAGCCAGACCCATCGTACCTCATTTGGATTCCTTCCAGCCGTAAATACATCCCATGTCAAATAAATCCCCAGGAGGGTGTTCAGGGCTTTTGGAGTGACGCCGGCGGCGAGTCTGTAACCCCTTCAACAAATCACTGTAATCGCTGCTGCGCTCATTTTAATAACGACCAACATCTGCGTCGGCGTTTAAATGTAGGCCTACTATATATATATATATAT